>NW_005842009.1:2718999-2755711 GCF_000455745.1 Alligator sinensis
GGAACTCCATGGCTAAGGACAGAAGTTACACATAAACCAGTTTAAGTCATCAGAAATTGGTTAAACCTGCAACAGAATAGAAGTTGAGTGGACATAAACCAGTTTCAAAATGGCTGAAACTGGTTTAAGATCAACCTGGTTGCATGTAGTATCAGATTTAACTGATTTGGGTCAAACTGGTTTATGAAACTTCTGTCCCAGACCCCTTCCTGGTTCAAATTAAATCACAGTCTCCCAGCATCCCAGCATGCTTTCCAGCCCTGGGATTGGCTGGGCTGTGCTATCTGCTCCAGCAGAGAAGGGGAGGAGACAGGGATTGCCTCCCCAGGCAAACCCCAGCTGGGACCGGGGACAGGGGTTAAACTTCCCTTCCCCCAAGTAAAGAGCTGCTCTGCCCTGCTAAAAACTTACTGCTGGCTATGCCTGTGGACTACAAATCCCAGAGGCATCTGGAAGCAGGAACAGGAAGTGATGAGCAACCCTGCAGAATCCTACTGCTGTGATTGTGGACTGCAAATCCCAGTGACCTCAGGGGCAGCAGGAAGAGGAAGCAAACACACAGCCCATGCTGGCTATGTCCCAGAGAGCAATGCTGTAATGCCCCCTGGCTTCTGGCCTACACCAATGCAGGCATGTGGCTGCATTTCCTGAATCAAAAGTGAATGTCTGGCCAGTTGTTTCTCAGTTTAATCTCTGCAACTTAGACTAACCTGCAAAGACTGAATTGATTTAGCCTCGGGCTTTTTGACTGTCTGTACTTAGCCCACATGATGATCATTTGGGTGAAACAAGGATTTGCCCAAACTGTTCCTTTATTCCAGCATCTTAGGATCATAGGAAAATAGGTCTGAAAGGGACCTTACAAAGTCATCTAGTTCAGCCCCCTGCTTAAGGGACCATCATCCCTGATTTAAGCCATCCCAGCCAAGTGTCTGTCTAACCTGCTTTTGAAAGTTTCCAGGAATGGAGAATCCACAGCTTCTCTAGGTAGCCTGTTCCAATGCCTGACCACTCTCATAGTCAGAACGTTCCTTCTAATCTCCAGCTTAAATTTCCCCTGCTGCACCTTCAGGTCATTGCTCCTAGTTCTGCCCCCTGTGGCCACAGAGAAAAGTCTGTCTCCATCATCTCTATAATCACCCTTCAGGTATTTGAAGACTGTTAATCTTAGTCCATTGAAAACAGTGCCTGACCAGACTGTATGTTTCTTTGCTGTGCAACCACTGTGAACTTGGCCAAATTATTCCTGTATCTGCAACAAGGAACATAAAAGTCCCATCATCATCCCCCAAAGTCAGGCACGAGTTATACTAATCAACTTGTTCCCTCTACCCAGTTCTTTTTTTGTTTATAGGCTGAAGAAGCCTAAATTCTTGAGAGTCGCTGAGAATTTTCACTCAGCTGTGGGTTACATTTTAAGACTGCTCCCCTCCCCCCACCTCCTCCAAAAATCCTAAATAACAAGTGCTTAGGTTGCTCAAGAAAATGGGACTGATTCTGTTCTACTCAATTAGGATAGATCAGGAGTAACTCCACTGAAGTCAAAGAAGCCTACAGCAGGGCAAAACAAGTGAGAAGAGAAAAATCAAGCTCAATTATTTTCTCAATGTTGGGCCAGATTTCTTCCCGTCTTTATCAGTTCTTTGATCCTCTTTTTGCCCTTACACTGTCACTCCACAAGAAAGCATCTCATAACTGGGATGCTAAAGGG
Organism: Alligator sinensis; assembly: GCF_000455745.1. NCBI lineage: Eukaryota > Metazoa > Chordata > Crocodylia > Alligatoridae > Alligator > Alligator sinensis. The sequence goes on from NW_005842009.1 coordinate 2,720,711, forward strand.
GCAGTTATGTCTGGATGGCTGGAGGTTTTCTTAAATAAATGGACAATGTTCTCCAGATGCTAAAGGAATGAGTACATTTTAAGGAATGGGCTTTATCTTCTGTCACACCAGGATAAATCCAGTCAATACATTTATTTTATCAGAGTAACTCCGGATGCACATCAGTGAAAGAAAGATCAGAATCTGACTATAAAAACTAAAAGAAAATTGGCCAAATAACATTTACCAGAAACAGACTGTTAAAACGGGTAATGCCAGACAGGCACATGCACACACAAGAAGGGCCCTGAGACACCTACTTCTCTAAGTCATTACTTATGCAACTCAGGCATTTTTTTGGACCCAATACAACAGCGGAACCAGTTGCTGCTCTATGCTAGTTTTGCCTATTCATTAGGATTTGCAGTTGCTAGAAGCATGAATGAACAGGTCCTGTTACCTCCTTGCCTTGGCAGTACTCAGTCTGAATAGCCATTTGGGTTTAAGGCAGCATGAGTCAGGCATCAAAATGAAGCAATGAACACATGATTCCCACAACCTGCCCTTGGAATCAGTTCCACTGACCTGAACAGAGTCTGTTATGCCAACATAACCCTGGCATCATTCAGATGGGGTCACTGGAGTGATTCCAAACTTCCAGAAGAGATCAGAATCCAGCCCCAGATGGTGGTTTTGAAATCAGAACAATAAAAAAGCTTCAGGCTTCCTGGAGCCTACTCTGTACTACAGCGTCAACTAGATTTAAAATGAAGTACCAATTTAAATGCTAGCTACAGTTTGGGGGAAGCATGGCTTCATATCAATAGGCCTTACGGCAAGTATCTTGTAAGCTTCCCAAACCAGGGCATCTGGGGGAGACTGCAAGTGTTCTGCACAGATCACAGTGCCTCACACCATACTAACCTAGCCCATGGTGTGCTTTATGCCAGCGTTTCTCAACCCATGGGTTGTGACCCAAAAGTGGGTCACAAGAATATATCAAAAGGGTTGTGAACAAACTGTTGAAATGGATTCTCCTTTAAAGGAGAAAAATGTGGGAAATCGTGGCTTTTCCCTTGCAGGCTGGCAGAGGTCCAGCCTGCGAGGTGCTGCTCGGGCCCCCTCCTCCCTGTGCTCTACAAATGAGGTGGGTAAGGGTTGGGGGGCAGTGGGTTAGGACTGGCTACTGATGTTTACAAATGGGTACTGGTAGAAAAAAGTTTGAGAACCACTACTTTATGCCATACCATTCCTGTGGTGCTACCTGCTTTTCCTGCAGATGTGTGAGTAACACCTGGTTGGCCCACTCACTCAGGGGCGATGTGTGGGGGGTGCATGCGGGTGCATGTGCACCCCCTGAGCGTGGCAGTGCACCCCCTACAACAAAGCGCCGCCAACTCTGTCAGCGGTGCCTGCAGGCAGTCGCCACTTACCACCCTGCTGCTGGTGCTGGCTGCGGGTGGTCGCTGACCCTTGGTTGGCGCTCACCACCTCCACCCCCTACCACCGCCGTCTGCGGGAGCTCCCCACTCACCACCACTGCACTCCCACTGCTCCCAACACGCTCCCACTGCCTCTGTGCCCCCCACAGCTGCCGGGGGCACGAGTCATTCATGCAGTCACTAAATACCTAATAGTTGCAGGTCACACATTTTCTGACTCATTTATACCTAACATGTAACCTATTACTTACATTACTAATGAATTTGGTCTTAGGTTTTGTGCTGCTTATAAAATGAAGTGCAAAGCTATACAATTATACAAATAGGTCTTAGTGCTGTGCTTGTTTGTAACTTTAATATTTGGAACAGATTCACCTGCATGCTACAGGTTGCTAAACTCAGTTTAGCCAGCCAGTTAGAGTGAATTTATCGTATCTTTGGTGTACCTTGGATCATTGGAGCAACACAAAAGGGTCAGACTTCATCAGTAAATTTGACCCTCTCAGCAAATTTCAGAGAGGAACCTTAAAAACATGTGCATACTTTTGTACAAGACAAGTTTGTGGCACTCCTCCAGTGCTGCAAATACAGAGTAGATCATTGAAGGCACCTGGGTCACACCAGATTTACACCCAGGTAAGTGAAATTATATTTTTTTATCCTGGAAGCTGCAGGTGTTAAAGATGGAGAGTGAAGTATTGTTTCTTTTGAAGGTACAAAATGTGAAAGGGAGTTCTCCGGCCATCTCCACCTCGCATACTCCACCCACCTACTCACACACACACACACACACACACACAAATGTATGGGCATGTTAAACTCTTTTACACACACACACACCCACATCTGGACAGGTTAAAATCTTTTACACACACACACACAAATGTATGGGCAGGTTAAAATCTTTTTCACACACACATATCTGGGCATGTTAAAATTTTTTCACACACACACAAATGTCTGGGCATGTTAAAAGTATTTCACACGCACAGACACACAAATCTGGGCATATTAAAAATCTCTCTCTCACACACACATGCACGCACACACACTTGAATGTCTGGGCATGTTAAAATCTTTTTCACATGGCTTAGAGTTTACTGGTGTCAGAGGTGGGAGAGTCTCAGAGCAGCTGTTTGGCTCATTAGCTCCCAGACATGGAGAATATTTATCCTGGGAACAGTATTTATAATCTTCATGGACAAAGGAGTGCCAACATCTTTCAAAATGAGGTTTGTACGCTGAGTTTCCTCTAATGCATATCCCACTGTCTATGATTCCCAGCAGAGCTCTTTGTCTAGTCAAGACTGCAGGGAACCCTAAGGCTAGGGACAGAAGTTACACACAAACCGGTTTAAGTGATGAGAAACTGGTTTAAACCTGTAACAGAACAGAAGTTCAGTGCACATAAACCAGTTTCAAAATGGCTGAAACTGGTTTAAGCTAAACCTGGCTGAATGTAGTATCAGACTTACCTGATTTAGATCAAACCAGTTTATGAAACTTCTGTCCCAAACCCCTTTCTGGTTCAAGTTAAATCAGAGTCCTCCAGCATTTTGCAGTCCTGGGCTGGGTTGTGCTGTCTGCTCCAGAGCAGTGCTGGCCCCGCCCCTCTGTTCCCTAGCTGGAGTAGTGAGGGCAGGCTCACTGCCCCACCACCACCCACAACTAACCCCTGCTGGAGTCTGGGGTCAGGGAGGGGAGTTAAATTTCCCTTCCCCAAGCTGCCCTGCCCTGCCCTGCTTGCTTGGTGCTGGCTGCAACTATGGACTACAAATCCCAAAGACACCTGGAAGCAGGAAGAGGAATTGATGAACAACACTGCAGAGTCCTGCTGCTTGAGTCTGGACTGCAAATCCCAGAGACCTTGCGGGCAGTAGGAAGAGGAAGCGAACACACAGCCCATGCTTGCTATATGCTAGAGAGCCGTGCTCTAGCGCTTCCCACCCCCCTTCTGGCTTGAGCCACTGCAGGCACATGGCTGCATTTTCTGAATCAAAAGTGAATGTCTGTTCATTTGCTTATTGGTTCAATCTTTGCCACTTAGACTAACCTGCAAAGTCTGAATGAATTCTGCCTTGGGCTTTTTGACTGTCTGTACTTAGCCTAAGAGACCACACGGTTCTCAGGTTTATGGCCTAGGTTTTGTTCTCAGGCTATTCCTGGGGACATTGGGGTGTTTTTCCTTGATGCCCTGTGCGCACATCTCCAGGTGGAGCATCACTGGGCAGTAGCCACCGGCACTCTAGCAAAGTTCGAGTGTTGGTGGGTGCTGTCTGGAATGCTCTGCTCGGTGTCCCCCCAGGGACACTTGTTTTGGCCCTATGACCTTCACATGCACTTCCTGTTTTTTCATTTGTTGTCCCCCATAATTAGTTGATTTTAAAGATCTTGGTTGCCCAGCAGTGGCGGCCCATGTATTTTTAGTGGGCTAGGCCCATGGGCCTTTTTAATCAAATAGATCTGTTCTCAAGCTAGTGTAAATGAGAAATTACTCTTCCTTTTGATCTCTGGAGCTAGCTTGCTGTAAAACCGACATATCAGTAAATGAAAAAAGAACCAGTCCCTGACTCTTATTTGTGGAAAGAAAGCATATGTGCAAGTGCACATGAGTTTGTGCACACTTCTGTGCATGGATGCCTGCAGACTCCAGGTTGCATCCACATGTATCCAGGTGTATGTGGTGGGGGGGGTCACTTGATGTTTATTTAAACAAAGCCCTTATTCCACAACAAGCTATAGCTCAGATGTATCTACAAGAACTTATGAGCCAATCTATGCTGCTCAAATCATTCAGATGTGGTGACCTGAGGTGACAGCTCAGAGAAGAAAAGGATTTTCCACAGAATCAGTTATTCTGTTGGACGTCTTCAAGACTTGGGTGTTTAAAAATATGTACGGACCAAAGGAGAAACAGCGTCAGATACACTTCCCTTCCTTGTGACAAGGTATTTAGTGGAATTTGCAGATCTGTTGGAATCCGACAGACCATGCTGTGAGCACTTCTGCTACAGCCTTGAACTTGCAACCTCTCAGCTATCCACCATGTGCGGTAGCACCCACACTACCCCACCCCCATCAAAGAAACTGATAAGTAATTATCAGGAGATCCTCTGGCAGGTTTTACAGCATCACAGGGTTTCTTAAGAAGCTTTACCCAGTGTCTGAGAACACAGTTATTCCTTTCCCTGGAGAAAAGCCCCAGCTATTTAACATTTCACTCCTCCAGGTGCCTAGTGCATCTCCAAATAGCTGATTACTGCATCAGTCTTTCACAGGAACATAACCCAATCATATTCCTTTTACCTGAGGATCTCAAAGCACCAAAAACAAATGAAGATGATCCTCTTTCTCATTGTACTGGTGGGGAAACAAAGCAGTGAGGCAACATGCTTGTGCTTACATGGCAAATCAATGACAGCTCTTAAGGCAGATTGGATCCACAACCTTAATTTTCAAAAGCAACTAGTAATTTTAGGTGCCTCCATTTTTGCGATACCTTACAGGGGTCTGATTTATAGAAACTGCTGGACTGCCATCTTGTGAAAAAAATCACGAGCACGTGAAAGTGCCTCACACTGAGCACAGACAAAATGTAGGACATAAAATGACAACATTGCTTTTGAAAATTGACCCCAGGGTTTCCTGTCCCTGGCTCTCTTTCACTAGAGCATGTGATTATCAGGGATCCTGGTTTTCTCTGATAAAAAAAAAATCCAAAAAATCTACATTTTTCCATGATTGCAACAAAACATCACTATATATTATTTGGATTGATATGGCATTTTGTTTTAATCTCAGAAAAATGTGGGTTGGGTGGGGAGGGGTTAATTAGAGAATTTTGGCTTTTTTTATCAGAGAAAGCCAGGATCTCTGGTGATTATAACTAGACTAAAGTCCTGGTCATCCTTTAAACACACACCAGTATATTGTAAATCAGAGGAAAGGCCACTGAGGGCAATGGAGCTGCACTGGTAACAAATGAGTGTAGAATAAATGCCATGAAATAACTTCTGTGGAGTAGGTTTGATTTCCAGCCCTGCAATCTCATCCTCCTCTAGTTTTACCCTGGTTTCACCCCGCAGTAACTCCGTTGCTTTCACTCTGGATTTCTACTGCTGGAAGAGATGAGCCATGGCCCCAGTCGGCAGTGATACCTCTGAACTAGCAGTGATTGGGTTTGATCAAAATTATAGGCAATGCTGTTCTTTTAGCCAGAAGGGTGCAGGCTGCAACAAGGTACATTGCTGCTAGCAAGGATGGTGAAGTAAGGAGAAAAAAACCTTAAGGCCTTTGTAAAAATAGAAAAATACCCAGGAGGTCATGAAAAGTGAAGCCAAAGGGGAAAAGAGTCTGCCTAAGGAAGTCACTGGTGTCTGCTTATTGGAGCTGCTGGGGCCCATATGCAGAACTGCTTATGTTGACAATCAACACCTGTCACCGACATCCTTCCCCAGGTGTCCCCCTACGGGAAGCACCATGACACCCACTGATTCACAGGTGTTTTATGTGACTCCACGCACAAAATATTTGCCATGTCTATTCCAGGCTTCTTGAACCACAAAACATGCACTTTCAACTGAGGGTCAAAAACACCTTCATGGGCAGTGAACAAAGTGATCCACAAATGAGCCACCAGGAGGACATGGGTAAGGCTGCCTGAATGCAACTTGGGTTGGGATGGGTGTGCTGGAGGGAAAAAGGGAAGGTTTCCACTTCACTTGCACGTGGAGTGTGATGCCTGCAAGTCCGTGCTGTCAGCCTCCAAAATCCCCCTGTATGTGAAGGGGAAGGTGGACCCCTCCTCTGGGCTCCATCCGCCACGGACATGGAAAGGGGAAAGAAAGGAAAGGGAAAAGGCCCAGGAAGGTTAAAAGCTAATAGTGGTGCCAGGACAAACTGGAACTAAGAAGACAAAGTACTACAGGTGCCATTTGCACTTACTTTTGGGTCCCTCTCTATAGACAAAGCAACACAAGGAGGGTGGGCCAGTGATTAGGAAATTAGCTGGGATTTGGGAGACCTGGATTGAATTCCCTGCTCTGCTACAGATGCTGTACATGACCCCGGGTGAGACACTTAATCCTTCTGTACCTCAGTTCCCTAACTGAACAAAGGGAGAAATGGCATTGCCCCACCTCACAAGGTTGAGGATAAATGCACTAAAATTGCTAAGTGCTCAGCTGCAGTGGGGGCCACGTAAGTACCTGAATGTCAGTGAGAGTTACAGTGTACTCTCCTTATGTAGAGGGGTGTAACTAGGGTAGGGGGACTGGAGCAGCTGCCCAGGGCATCAGCTTGGGAAGGGTGGAAACAAAAAGGCTGCAGCCACAGCCATGCAACCATGCCAGCAGTAGCAACTGGAAGCCACCCCTGCCCCTGTGTGTGGCAGCTGCCTTGGGCGCCCAGCTGCCCTTCAGGTTACAATCCCCTGCATAATACAATGCTAGGCACAATTTTCTTTGTCCCTTACTTACATCATAACAAACACCAGTTATCTGTAGATTGGGAAGTGCATCTACTGCTTAAGTGCACAGCATCTTTCAGCCTCACTGGACATTTTGTAGTGTGATTTTATTCCATTTAACTACATATGTATTTGCAGCAGAAGAGGTGAAGGGAAGCATTAGTTAAAAGGGATCTACTAGAAGCATTGAAAAGGATGGAAGCTACTCAGGTTTATGGCTGCTATTGGATTCCTTGAAAATGAGGGATGCTGGGCAGTTTCAGGACCATTAAGTACCCCTCATTTTCAGGGTTCCTGCTACCAGCTGTGAACCTGACTAGCTCTTCTGATTTTCAAGGCTTCTTAATTGCAGCCATAAAACTATAAGGAACCTTGACTCTGTCCCATCATTTTCAAGTTTGGCAGCTAGTAATACCACAGCACTGTTTACAGTAAACTGGGTTAAAAGCACACTCTGGGAAAGTGTTGTTGCCCAAGGATTAAGAAAGTTTTCAGAGAAATTAAGCTTTTATTTCAATTTTAATTTTAAACTAAATTGTTTACAGAGCGAAGCTTTTGTGGAGATAAAAAGTTAGGCTGAATAAGAAGCCTAGGCATGAAACTGCAGAAGAAAGTGTTAGGGTTTTACAATGTGAGAAGGCCAAAGATTGATTTGAGGTTTCATTCATAAATATAAAAAAAAAACCAAAACAAAGAGGTTTCAGCATAACTTGTTCCCCCTCTTTTGTGGCCCAAGGTACAACATGGGATCTTTTAAATTTTTCTTTTTCTCTGTTTTATCACCGATAAACACTGATGCATATGACTAGTCTTACTATGATAGACCAAGTAGCTTATGTAATCATATACTGGTGTAAAAGGGGTGTTATTTTGTGACTGAGAGTTCTGATGTGAAGTGCCTCTTGGCATGCTGTTGGAGTCCATTCTTACCTGCCTGCGGCTTGAACTACTCGACAGCCTGCGTTTTCTTAAGGTGATGTATTACTCTCTTTGATTTGTTATTCTCCAATTTTGTAAAATCATAGAACCATAGAAAATGAGGGTTGGAAGGGACCTCAGGAGGTCATCTAGTCCAACACCCTGCTCAAAGCAGGACCAGCCCCAACTAGATCATTTAAGCCAGGGCTTTGTTGAGCCAGGTCTTAAAAACCTCCAAAGATGGATATTCCACCACCTTTCTAGGTAACCTGTTCCAGTGCTTCACCACCCTCCTAGTGAGAAAGTTTTTCCTAATATCCAACCTAAACCTCCCTTGCTACAACTTGAGCCCATTGCTCCTTGTTCTGTCATCTGCCACCACTGAGAACAGTCCAGCTCCATCCACCTTGTAAGCACCCTTCAGGTAGTTATAGGGCTGCTATCAAATCCCCTCTCCATCTTCTCTTCTGCCAATTAAATAAGCCCAGTTCCCTCAGCCTCTCCTCATCAGTCATGTGCCCCAGCCCCCAAACCATTTTCATTGTCCTCCACTGGACCGTCTCCAATTTGTCCACATCTTTTCTACAGTAGAAGCCCCAAAACTGGACGCAATACTCCAGATGTGGCCTCACCAGTGCAGAGTAGAGGGGAATAATTACTTCGCTTGATCTGCTACCAATACTCCTACCAATACAGCCCAGGATGCTGTTAGCCTTCTTGGTAACAAGTGTGCACTGCTGACTCATATCCAGCTTCTATAACCCACAGGTCCTTCTCTGTAGAGCTGCTGCTTAGCCAGTTGCTTAGCAGTGCAGGGGATTATTCTGTCATAAGTGAGGACTTTGCACTTGTCCTTGTTGAACCTCATGAGATTTTTTTTAGCCCAATCCTCCAATTTGTCAAGGTCACTCTGAATCCTAGCCCTACCCTCCAACCTATCTACTACACCACCCAGGCTGGTGTCATCTGCAAACTTGCTTAGGGTACAGTCCATCCCATCTTCCAGATTGTTAATGCAGATATTAAACAAAACTGGTCCCAAGACCAACTCCTGAGGCACTCCACTTGATACTGCCCACCAACCAGATATTGAGCCATTGATTACTACTCACTGAGCCCGATAATCCAGCCAGCTTTCTATCCACCATATAGTCCATTTATCCAACCCATACTTCCTCAGCTTGCTCGCAACAATGCAATGGAAGACCGTATCAAAAGCCTTGCTAAAGTTTCTAAGGAGAATAAGGAATTCTAACTTAGCATTAAAAGTTGTCTAATAAAAATTCTCATGACTTATTCTGCTTTTAGCATTGCTGTTTTAAATCTTTCTGGGTTTGAAAAATAAGTTACATCTGTGCCAAAGTCTAGTCAAATCCAGTAAGAGAACAATTGTGTAAATACTTAATTAAAATAGATGGGAAAAATAACTGAAATGGGAACAATGGAGACCTTTCTCCAGTCCCAAGGCTATCCACTTAAACACAGTTCACTGAAGTTCCCAAGTTTTTAGGGATTTATACTTTATGCAGCATTTTGATTTTATCACATGACAATCATTTGGCTGTTTCTAATAGGTAGAATATTGTCCGCAACTGTAGATATGTAGAGGATAGCACTTTTCCCTGGACCAAGGTCCCTTGGAATGGTTTAATCCCTTGCCCCATTTAGAATTTGCAAGGCTGGGCAATAGGAGGAGGGAGGGGAATTTTTAAATCCAAGACTTGCTTTTATTTTCTATCACTCCACTGACTGATTGAAAGCAACATACAGAATTGAGCACAGCATGATGCGCTTTCAACAGAGCTCTGCCAAGACATCACAGTCTCAGGGCACCACACCTCCTCATCTATATAGAGGAGACCGGCCTCTTGCTTTACAGTTCTGTTTGTGAATACAGACCCAAGGTCGTGTCTCCTTGCTATACACACACGTACACCCAAGTCACAGCATTTAACAAGGCCATCGCACTCCTGCTATTCCAGTCAAGGTCATTTCATGCCTCTGTCACTGAGAGTCAACTCTGAGCCACTGAGAAACCGTGCCAAAAAAGTAAATTTATGATGCAGCAAAAAGGATGAACAGCCTCTGAACCTTCATCAGATGCAAGGTAGACCTATCTCTTATTCTGTCTTGATGACCACTCCTCTGATTATGCTCAGCCAGCACACTCCTGTCTCTCTCTCCCTGTATCGTCTCTCTCATACGGCACCTGGAATTTTTCACCAGGGATTCTGGTGAAACTCCTGCCATGTAACATGCTGACCTTTCAATCTGAGCTACTCACTCCTTTCACAGTTTTGGAGAAACAAAGTAGACAGCAGATGAGTACTGTGTGCTGATTGATACTGTATATATAGCATGTTCCATCCTTCAGGCACTTTGCAAAGATTAAGCACTAAACCACAAAAACAATGGTGAAATGGGTCCATATCCAAAGGCTGCTTTATTTTGGAGGACAGTGAAGTACAGAGAAAGGGACTGACTGGCTTGAGGCCACACAGAAAGTCTGCAGCAGAGCCAAGAATAGACTGCAGATCTGCTCACTCGCATTAGACAGTGCTTCTTCATTGATACTGATAAAACAGATCTCCTTGTGAATTAAGTGAACAAAGAGGGCCCTTTTTGCACTCCAGTATGATGCTATGTGTTTCCCTGCTGTCAGTGATTATCCATGGGATTCCCAACAAGGCCCTGCAGTCACTGCCAACATCTGTCTCAGGGCTTCTCCAGGGGCTGTGGACAGGCTGTTTTTAGCCTCTGTTTATTTGAACTAGCTAGCAGCCTGCCAGCGTGCTCTCCCCCATGCACGTATACACTGCCTTGCCATGGACCTGGGGGACTTCCATCCTACACAGGCTACGTTGTGAGCTCTGGCTTTGCAGGAGGCCATTCCTCCCATTTCCCTGGAGTCACCAGATTAAAGTGATGCTGAAATAAGATAAAAGATTTTACTCTGAACCTGCAGAACAGATGCATTGCTATACCAGATCAGATGAAAGTCCAACAGGCTCAAGAAACATGCCTCCAGCCGTAATCTGCCCACAATGCATTGGAACCCTTTCTCTTCTCCCTCCCCCTCCCTAGACATGCCTGGACCCTGTGGGTGCATCTACACAAGATGCTTTATTGCACATTAGACTAATCTAATGCACAGTAAAGCATCACCATCTACACATGCACAGCAATTACTGCACAGTAGATTAGTCTAACATGTCATTTTCTAGTACCTGTAGATACAGGTACTAGAAATCAGTGTATTAAATTAGTGCGCTGAAGCACTTGTGTAGATGCTGACCAGGAGCAAATTGCTCCCAGTCAGTTTAGGCAGCAGTGGCCCACAGGGGGCAGGGAGAGCTGTCCTGGCTCTGCGGGATGCTGCCTCCCAGCCATGTGGAGATCAGGATGCATTTCAACATGTCCCGATCTCCATGTGGATGAGATAGCTGTCCCCACTGCCAAGCAGCCATGTGGAGATCGGGACAAGTCCCAATCTCCACATGGCTGGGAGGCAGCTGCCAGGCAGCCAGGACAGCTCTCTCAGCCACATGGAAATCAGGATCAGCTTCCATGTCCCCTGCCAGCCTAGGGCTGGCACCCTGGGGAGCCTTGAGCTCCTCCTGGCTGCTGCAGGGGGACAGAGCAGGGCAGGAGCTGCCCTGAACTGAGCTGTTCCCATTGGGAGCAAATTTGTTCCTGACAGGCGCATGTTTGGATGTGTGTGGGGCCATAGTTTAATGTGCCTGAATTTTCTGCGCAGAAAATTCAGGTGCATTAATTGCACACGTAGACACACTCTGTGCAAAGCTTGCTGCATTTAACCAGAGCAGGATCCCTTTCCACAAAGGCAAGAGATCAGGAGAAGACCGGCCTCTTGCTTTACAGTTCTCTTTGCGAATACAGATTCAAGGTGGAGAATGAAGGGCATTGTTCCAGCTTGAATGTAAGCCTAAATTTTCCCGTGGAGTAATGAGAGGGTCCAGATCCAGGGATCTCAAAGCCATTTTGAAAAGTCCAAAGGGTTTTGCACTACTACTGATATGAGGACTCGAGACACATTTCTATCCCATGTGCATCATAGTATAAAGCAGATAGTAGATTCTCCAGTAAAGTACTTCTAAGTGAAATCTTAGTTCTGGAGAAGTGCTGGATTGACAGAGCTGGAGATGAACAAAATAGGGAATCCCACTCATCTTATGTACAGTGGCATAAGAGGGGAGAGGCACTGCTGGATCTGGTTCTGGCCAAAGGGGATGATCTGGTGAGTGATTTGAGGATCAACGGGAAGCTCAGTGACAGCGACCATGAACTGATCACTCTGTCCAACACAGGGCGGGCAAATCTCTAAGTAAAACAGAAATCCTCAATTTTGGGAAGGCTGACTTTCACAAACTCAGGAGACTGGTCAGTCAGGCACTAAGAGACCATGGCCCCTCAGAAAGGGTAGTCCATGAGGAATGGTTGTTCCTTAAGAGCATAATCCTCGAAGCGCAAGGAAAGTTCATTGCATCCTGCAGGAAATGCAGTCAGCTGGCTGGGGAACCCCCTTGGCTCAACAGGGAACTTTTGAACCTCCTGAAACTAAAAAGAGAAGCCTGCACCAGATGGAAAACGGGAGTCATTACCAAGGAGGACTACACAGCACTAGCCCACACCTGTAGAGAACAGACCAGAAAAGCCAAGGCAGAAACCGAACTCAGGCTAGCCACAGGAATCAAGGACAACAAAAAGTCCTTCAGATACATGGGAAGTCAGAGAAAGAGCAAAGGTAACATTGAACCCCTGCTAAATCAGATGGGGCAGCTGACATCTCATGCTCAGGAAAATGCCATCTCCTAAATGATTACTTTGCATCCGTCTTCGACCTGTCCAAGGGGGTCACCCTGTTGGATAGGACACAAAGTATCCATGGGGTGGGATATGGGCACATAATTGATGTCGATTAAGTGAGGAAACACCTTGAGATACTCGACATCCATAAGTCTGTGGGCCCAGACAAAATGTACCCGAGAGTCCTGAAGGAGCTGGTGGACATCATAGCATGCCCTATGGTGAACATATATGAGAACTCGAGGCACTCAGGAGAGGTACCAGAAGACTGGAAAAGAGTCAACATGGTCCCAATCTTCAAAAAAGAAAGGAGGAAAGATCCAGGGAATTACAGTCTGACATTCATCCCTGGAAAGATCCTGGAAAAAATCATCAAAGGTTCCATCCGCAACAGGCTAACGGAAGGGAACTTTCTGAGAGCCAGCCAACATGGCTTTGTTGCTGGACCCAACCTCATCTCTTTCTATGACCAGGTGACACATTGCCTGGACAAGGGACTGATGTCATATATGTGGATTTCAGGAAAGCCTTTGACTTGATCTCCCATGATGTCCTCATGGTTAAGCTGCGGAACTGCAGCCTTGACCATCGCACGATCTGATGGCTGGGGAACTGGCTCCAGGGTCGGACCCAAAGAGTATTAGTTGACAGGAGCAAATCAGCATGACACAAGGCAATCAGTGGTGTCCCTCAGGGCTCAGTAGTCAGGTCAGTACTCTTCAACATCTTCATTAATTATCAGGATTTGGGCGTCAAATGTGGACTGGCAAAGTTCATGGACGACACTAAACTATGGGTGAAGGCGGTCACACTAGAGGACAGGCTGGGGATACAAGCTGACCGGGACAGGCTCACAAGGTGGGCAGACCAAAACCTGATGGCATTCAACATAGAAAAGTGCAGGGTGCTCCACCTTGGGAGGAAAGAACCAGCATCATACTTATAGGCTTGGCAGTGCAACACTTGCTAGCACCATGACTGAAAGAGACTTGGGGGTCTTGATTGACCACAAGATGAACATTAGCCACCAATGTGATGCTGTAACCAGCAGGGCAAACCAAACTCTGTCATGCATCCACCGATGCATCTCAAGCAAAACCAGGGACGTCATCCTCCCACTTTACTCAGCCTTAGTGAGGTTGCAGCTGGAGTGCTGCATCCAGTTTTGGACCCCCCAATTCTGGAAGGACATGCATAAGCTTGAGAAATTTCAAAGGAGAGCCACCCACATGATCAAAGGCCAAGAGAGCAAGCCTCACGAGGAGAGGCGGAGGGACATGGGACTCTTCAGCCTGCAGAAGAGAAGGCTCAGGGGGGGACACAGTGACAGCCTATAAGTATATAAGGATGTACATCTGGATCTTGGAGAACAGTTGTTCACCAGAGCCCCCCAAGTAATAACAAGGCTTCTGGAAGGTTGATTTAGACTAGACATAAGGAAAAACTTCTTTACAGTCCAAGTGTCCAGGGTCTGGAACAGGCTCCCCATGGAGGTGGTGCCAGCACCTACTCTGGACTCATTCAAAAAACATGTGGATGTTTGTCTTCCTGGGATCATTTGACCCCAGCGGACTTCCTGCCTGTGGGAGTGGGGCTGGACTCAATGATCTCGCGAGTCCCTTCCAGCCCCTATTGTCTATGAAATCTATTAAATCTATGGAAACAGGTGTAATTCCAAGGAAAAACTAAAATTATCAGAAAGTAAATCCCATGTAGAATCTGTACCAGCTGGAGCAGCTTCCTCACAGTATCATCATTATGCTTCAAGCTTGTTCTGGAAGGTCTCCTTGCATAGGCTACTTTAATCTCTAGGGGCCATTCAACCCTTGGCTTCTCCCCTGAGGCTATGAAAGAAACCACTTAGTGATACATAAGATGACTGAAAGGCATAATCACTTGCCCTTCTGAAAGCTGGGCTGAAAACAAAGCCTGTGTTCATTTCTGCAGAGCTCAGTCTAGCATCCTTCAAACCTGGGAGGGACCTTAGGGAAAGGTCAGAGCTAGCAGTTTACTGGCACCTGTTGTTTTGGGGCACTGACTCATCCCAAGAGCATGTGGGAAGCTCGGGCTGGTGGATCTTTAGTTTTGCCTTTTGCCCTCCCTGTTCTATGGACAAGCTGGGAGTACAGCTGCAAGGAGTAGGGCTTCCCATCTTGTCTGGGAAGATTGGGTGTCTTCAGGGGAGCAGATCATTTTTCCACATCTGCAGGCACTAGTTTTCTGCTTCCCCCATCAGAGAAAGAAAACTCAGGGGACCTGTTTCTGGGTTTTCTGAGCACTTGCAAGCGCTTTTTAACTCTCACACCTACATTTCTCCATTGATTTTAATTAAGTTGCTCCTCATTTGTACTGGTGTAACACACAAAAGGTTCCACTTATGTGGTACAACATTTCCACTTATGTCAAGATGTTTCTCTTGCAGCTGTTCATTTTAATTTCCTATGAGATGCCTCATCTAGAAATGAAAGAACATCTCAGATCCTTAACTGATAAATTCAACTATGTTACACTTCAAACTCATCACTTCAAATAATGGGCGAGGATAATTTGACTCTCACCATAAGGTCCATGGGATCCATGGCTTCTTGGTTACAGCCCACAAGCATGCAGCCCCTACAGGTGTAGCCCATGGGGCATTTAGCCCCCAGCCACTTAGAAGCTGGACAGTCCTCATCTAAAGCAGGAGGCCAGGATTAATCCCATCTCAGACAATTACATACTATTTGGCCTTGGCCAAGCCACTATCTTTCTGTGACCCAATTTTCTCTAGATGTAAAACAGAGGATAACACCAGCCTGTTAGATGCCTGGAGAGCCTCAGCTGAAAGCCAAAATATAGTCACAAAATATTCTTCCTTTCCAACAAAATTAATTCATAGTGATTAAAAAAAAATCAGTCTCTTCGTTGTTGCCAGCTGGCTTTGCATTCCTGAATGGACCATGCCAAGAGGTAACCATCATTAAATGCACTATAAAAAGCCTTATTTTTCCAGTGCATTTAACAGCAGAAGTCAGAAATCTGGTTCCCATTATTCTCCTTGAGCAATGATAGGGAGTTTCTGGCTGAGGTAGATGGGCTTGTTCTGTTGAAAAGTAATGGAGTGGCAAGTGGGGATGGTTGAAGTGTGGTAGATTGAGTTTATTTTGCAAGACAAGATCCATTGCCTTTGTAAGAGACATCCCACAACAGAAAAGGCAGGGTGGAAATCTTTAACTGATTGTATAATGGGCACATCAGGGCTGGAGACATCCCTTGGCACAGTTTGGTCTCCGTATGACCCTTTTCAGAGGAAGACAAATGCAAGGCTGGCTGGGAGCTTCTTCCCTGGGGAGAGGAAGCGAATGCTAGGCTCTCTGCAAAGAGGACAAAAAAGGACACACAGAAACACACCTAGGAGATTCAAGGCGCCTCCTCTTTTTTCTTTGAGTAGAAGAGTGAGGAAAACAAGCAAAAGCAGAATTTGCCCCAACAGTGCGAATGCACGCAGAGCAAAGGTGGCACCCGGCAATGGGCTGATGACCACTAGATAGATGGACTGGGGTAACACCTGATATTGCCTGGTGCTGTATACTGAACTAGAGATACTGTATGATGTGTACTGAATGGTCTAACCCATCTGAATCACAGTTGGCATTGATAGCAGACATCATATTTACAAAGCTCTTTGCAAACTAAATAATAAATGCTCCACTCTCCCCTGGGAACACATGAAGATTGTTCTCTTCTTTTTGCAGATGGAGAAATTGAGGCACAAAGCAGTTGATTGTCCAAGAATTCAGTGACAGTGCTACACTTGGCACGTAGAAGGGCCTGCCTCCTAGCCCATGCTCCCTCCACTGGATGATGATTCCCCTCTATGGTGGGGCAATTAATCTGATGTGGGGCCTCAGCCACCTTCATGCTGAGTGTCAGCTAGTCCAGGGTCTAGGCTCCTGTCACAAGGCCTGCTCCATTTCCACTGAAAGGTCTGACTGCTGGAAATGCTGGTTATATGTGGACACAGTAAGCTGGGGGCTGTTAGGGATCATTTGTTGTCACAAGCTTGTCCCATAGCCCATATCACCAGAAGAACCAATAAACCCCTGACTATCTGGTAGGGGACTTAGCCACCCCCATAAGCACAAGGCAGTGGTGATGCAACTACATCGCTTCATACCAAGAGAGAAAGCGTTGTGTCCTACACTCATATTGGTGACTACCTCAGCAAGCTGGCTATCCTAAAGCATGCTCTAGGTCAGGGGTAGGCAACGTTTTTTGGCCAGAGTGCCGAAAAAACCACAATGTCTACCTTGGAAGGTCCGGAGTGCCGACATGCCGGGGCCCAGAGCAGCTGTTTGCAGCCTCCCAGCTGCAGCCAGCCCACGGAGCCCATCTGCTTGCAGCAGGGCTTGAAGCCTCCCAGCCACCTGCTGGGAGCAGCCTGGGCTCCATGGCTGGCAGCAGTGTGCCGACCAAAATGGCCTTGCATGCCATGCTCGGCATGCGTGCTGGGGGTTGCTGACCCCTGTTCTAGGCCAATGTTATAACCCTAAATCTTACGCCACTTGGGCAGGATTGGGGACCATAATGATCAATCCATGGAGATGAGGCCTGACCTTTGAGAAACACAGGAGTGCTGTAGGCCTTGTGCTGGTGGTTCAAACACTGGCAAAGTTCCCAGTCAACAAGGCACTGCAAGGGCAGGGCATGCTCAGGGGTTGCTGGATTGAAGTGACCAACTAAGAGCACAATAAAGGTTAGATGAGATGTCAGAAGGGAAGCCTGACTATGAGTTGAGCTCAGAGGGAAGCCACATTTGCTCTCCCATGTTTTATGAAATTAGAAAGGGGTTTTTGTTATTTCCTTAAGGAACCCACACCTCTGATCTCCCCAGCCACCTCCACAAAGCACTGGGGTACCGCACTGCATGAGGGGGCAAAAAGATGAGTAAGGAAGCGTCTGCCTCACCCACTCCATAATGGGCTTTGGTGAATTAATCAGGTATAGAGCACCAGGTGGACCTGCTCTGCTTAGGGGCAAGGGTGCTCTTCCTAGGAAATACAAGTTGTTCAGATCCAGCTTGGCCTTGTGAGACTCACTCCCTGATATCAGTATTGTTCTACATGACAATCACCACCTCTTATAAGGTTAGGGAAGTTACAAGACAAATATATTCTTAGTTCTGACACTTGGCAGGGGGGACAGTCAATCATGTGCTAAGCATAAACTTCAACAGCAGAGACAACAAGAAGGCCTGGGTCCATATACATACTTTCACAGAAAAAAGTTGCTTGCTATACAGATGGCATGCTTCCTAGTAAACTTGTATGACACAAGACTCACACACTCAAGCTTTCTTTTAACTCATTCCTCCCTTTCAAATATGAAGACAGCACTGAAAACTTCCAACAATGGCCTTCTGAATTCAATAAAGAGTTCATCACCCCCTTGGGGGAGGTGGGGGGAAACAAAGAACAGATTTTCCTCCAGAGGCTGGATTGTGTACACATGTCTGTGTATCCTGCTCTCTATCAGGGCCAAGTTTCGGTCTGGGATCCTCATGACCCACAGGCCGGCCACAAGAGAGCTTCCCTGGCCAGTGCTGAGTCTGGAGTTTCTCTGCACATCTCACAGAGGTCACAGGAGGTCTCAGAGCCTGTCCAACTCCAACCGTGAGAACCATCCAGAGGCTGAAATCCCCATTTGACTTCTAGTTCATTTTGAAGGCAGGTGGGGCCTTAGCCCGTGAACCCTTCTTAGGGCTGTTTCTGGCCTGCTTTAAACCTGCTGGTGCTTTAAAGAAAGCCAACATGAAGGTCTGACAAGACCTGTCCAGTTCAGTATGAAAAACTAACTTGTTTAACAGAGATAAACCCTGATAATTTAACTATTGCCATTTAATAATTTTTCAATACCCAGCCTGAAATCCAGAAAAGGCCCATAGGAAGCCAGCAGCCTTTGGCCCACTCTTGGCCCTGGGCACTGTCCCGTTCACCGATAGCCCCTGCCTCATTCAGGGGGTAGAGACCCGAGCTGCCACGTGCAGCACTATGGTCTCAGTCCTCTCCCAGACCCTCCATGCACCGATCCATGCACCAGGTACTCTGCCTCATGCATGCAGCTCCGGGGTCTCAGTCTGCTCCCGGACCCTCTGTGCACTGATCTGTGCACCGTGGTTGTGCTCCCTTACAGCGAGGCTGGAGACCAGGGCCATCCATGGGAGGGGGGTGCAAATCGGGGTGACCACCCCAGACCCCGGCACTTTGGGGGGCCCCATGGAGCCGGGCAGAGCAGTCGTGGTGACTCTGCACAGCTGCCGGTTTCACATCCGGTTGCTTGGCACCTCCCCACCTCCGCCACCAAATCCACCGCCAAATCCAGTGTGTCCAGCTGCTCAGCACCTCCCCCCCTCACCAAATCTACCACCAGCTTCCTTGTATCCGGGGACGGGGTCCCCACAGGCTGATTTGCCCCAGGCCCCACACCCTACTCGGGTCGTCTCTGCTGGAGACAGCCACATGCCACTCCCCATCCAGCAAGGGCATTTTCCAGGCACTTCTGGGGCAACTGCTCCACCCCGCTGATCAGCTCAACCAGCTCTTCTTAGCCCTCTTCGCTGTCCATCA
This sequence comes from Alligator sinensis, assembly GCF_000455745.1. NCBI lineage: Eukaryota > Metazoa > Chordata > Crocodylia > Alligatoridae > Alligator > Alligator sinensis. The sequence continues at coordinate 2,739,949 of NW_005842009.1, forward strand.
TCAAAGCTGCCTGTGTGCCAGGCACTGTGTTTTTATCCCCTTTGGAGGCTCTGCCCCAGATTGAAAATGGACCAATCAGAGAGAGTCGGAGGTAGTCCCCTCTCTGGTCCATCTCTTCACCTCACCCCTGAGTAGGGGCAGGGCAAGCCTCTCCCCTTCCATCACCTGACTGGTGGGGAGGGGGAATTCCCCACCAATCACTTTAAACCTCTCTACACACTTAATGCATGCTAAGTGCGCAGAAAGCTCTCTAAAGCTGTTGGCTACAAATGTCCAACTCAGGATCCTTAACATTCTGCTTTATTAGGCGGATTGAAACACTGTAATGAGTTAAATCATAAACCTTGGGGCTGGTCCCCACACACACACACACACACACATGCACACACATGCACACACACAGTAGCAAGCTACAGAGTCAGGTATACCTATCCTACAAGCACTGGAGTCTGCCGTCGATGGCCACTCGAGGCTTCTTTCAGTGTGGTGTTATCCTCCAGAAGGGGGTCGCCAGCTGGTCCTTCTAGCTGGACAGGTCTGGTCGAGTTGGAGATCAAGAGGGTGCCCCTGAGGGTCACTTTTCACTGCTTTTTATTTGTCCTTGGCAGACTTTGGTGACTCCCCAGTTTTCAGGTTTGCCCAATCCAGGGGTCGTTGACCCTCGTGGGACTTCCCCCTCGGTGGCTACTGGATGGCATCTGTCAGCCCCAGGGGTCGTCCGCATGTACGTGCAGGTTTGGGAGTCCGTTGATGAATTTTGAATAGGGCTCTGGGAGCGGTCGATCTGGAGATACTCAGCCCAAAAGCTGGTCCCCCGTGTTGATTAACTCAGGCCAGGGCTTCTAGCCCTTGATCAATGACCTTTAGAGATTTCCCGGTTGTTACATTGTCTTCTATTGAGTTCTTCCCTTGGTTGATCTGCAGCTTCCCAGGTGTTAATCGCTGCCTGCTGCTACAGTGCTACACATTCAATCACTGATTCACTCGCTTCTTTCAGGGGCCAGCCTGATACAGGGAAGGGCAGTTTGATTCCTGCCCTTGTTAACGTTGTTACAATGTATAACTTACTTATGAAACGAAAGGTGAGGAGTATAAAATATAAGCTACAAATGCCATGGCACACAAATAGATAAAAATACCAAAATACAAGGGGAGATACAAAATGCACACATACAAATTTTAAAACACAATTCCTTATCTTAAAGTGAAAGAAAGAGGAAGGAAGAAAAGGTAGAAGAGGAAAAACCTATTTAAAGAGGGGAGAGCAAATGCAGGCAAGAGGAAAAGGGGGCTTTCTGCTACAAAGCCATAATCAAACAGACATTCCTAACTGAACAGACGTTCACAGCACATAGAGCATTTTATAAAAGGTAGATCCCATTCTAAATTAACCCTGGCTGGATGTGGTATCAAACTAAAGCAGTTTACATTAGAGCACTTTATTGAATGTCTGTACTACATCCCATCCTGAGTTAAGGTAAACCACATCCCCCCAGTATCCCAGGGGCCCCTCACTGGGCAGCCTGCTAGCCTCAGCTAGTGCTTGTCTGCTCGGTAACTGTGGTTGGGGGAGGCAAATGAAGCCTCTCTGCCACACGGACCCAGCCTGGCCTGTGAGACCCATGCCTGAAAACTTGGGGGGGGTGGAAGGGAAATCAGTGTTGAGAGGCTCTGTTCCCCCAGCTGTAGCCAAGAGCAGCCATTCCAGGAGCTGTGGTGTGTGAGAGGGCTAGTGGGGACAGAGACCCTGTGCCACATGGGCCCCACCACAGCTTGGAGGAAGACCAGGGGGACAAACCTTCAGAGTAGCAGCAGAAAGGCATCAACCATAGCATCACCTGCAAGGACAGGAGTGGGAGAGAAAAAAAAAAGATGCTAGTGGAGGGAACATCAAAGGGAATTTACATCCATCTCCCTGCTCCACCTCCTTGCTCCTTTCTCCAACAGAGCACACAACACTCACAAAAAATTAGGGTTGGCAGGGACCTCAGGAGGTCATTTAGTCCAAACCCCCTGCTCAATACAGGAATATCCCCAACTAGATCATCCCAGCCAAGGCTTTGTCTCACCAGGTCTTAAAAACTTCCAAGGATGGGAAGTCCACAACCAGGGCTGAATTAATGCACAGGCAGACTAGGCATATGCCTAGGGCCCTAAATGAGGAAGGGGCCCAGTTGTGCTTATTTTACGTATTATAATTATTGAGTGAAAAAAGTAATGTAAGTATACAGTATTAAAAGGGGCCCCTGAGTTGGTTTGCTTAGGACTCACTAAAGGGTTAATCTGGCCCTGTTCGCAGTCTCTCTAGGTAACCTGTTGCAGTGATTTACTACCCTCCTTATGAGAAAGTTCTTTCTAATGCCACTCAGTGGGCCAATGGCTCATTTCACTTCCCACAAAATGAAGCTGCCCATGTGGGGAGACAGGATGGCTGTTTAACAGGGTGCAGTAATATTTATGCAACAGTTCAAGACAGAAAGTGAAGAATCCTACATGTAGTGGCATCTGCAAGGAAAACCTATGGAGGCAGAAAGTAAGTGGTTAAGATGAATTTGGCCTGCATAAAACATCTCTAATGACCAGTAGTACTTAGGGTCCTGGGTCTACAATTCAGTCCTGCTTATAAAAAGTCCCTGTACCAAGGCACTCCCCGCTCTACTGTGCACGGGCGCTGCACTGTTCTCTGTACCTAGATTACCCTTCACAGATGCCTCCTTTTCAATTTGGAGATGCCTCAGGTATTAGCTCAATCAGGAGGGCCCACAGCTTGGCTCTAACCTATGCTGAGCACTTGTCCCCTTCTAGCTCAGGTAACCAGAGCTTGCAGGATATATTCATCTAGCAGCTGCGTGAATCCAACTTGGTTCAGATTCCAGCCAAACATGCCAGTATTATCCTAGGCACATGAAAATTTGGTGAATCTGACTGGTCTCCGTCTGCCTGCCCAAAAGCCCTACAGACGCACCAACTGGTGGGTCTAAGCCGCACTTCGGCTCCATCTGTTCCAGCAGGAGGTCAAGGGAGCGAAAAGAGGTTGGTCCAGCTGCCCTGGGGAAAGATGGTGAGTCAGGGGGTCCTTGAGAAGAGAGGGTGGAAGTGTGCTCCTAGAGAAGCCAAGCATCTAGCAGAGGACTGCCACCACATCCTGGATCCTGCAGGCCTGCCCTTTCCAAGAATAGCTTCCCCATAAATTCCTCCCGTCCTCCTCTTTTGGGCTGACCCTGCCACCTAGTGAATGCCCACAGCACTGCAGGCATGACCCTGCCAGATCAGCCCGCAGGCAGGCACTAGAGATGCTGACTAATGCAAAAAGACCAGTTCTTTCCCCAGGGAAGCTGGAAGCCTGTGCCCAAATCTCAGGACAGCACCTGGAGCAGCCATAGTGGACTCAGCTGGGTGGTACATAACAAGCCCAGGGGACCAGAACTGCAATGTGCTGCTGGAACTGATGGAGCTCTCCTTTAGTGTGCCCATGGGGGCCAGTGCACAGCTGTTCCAGGGTGAGGATGCAGGATAAAATGGACTGAAAGTGCTGTCGAGAGTGCCTCAGTGTTCTTTGCAAGCCTGGATTCATTAACTGGCCTAAGCCTGCCCATGAGAGACAACACAACCTAGTCCTGACATTTATGTATCTAAATTCTCAAAGCTAGTTTAGCCTGCCTGCGTGATGATTAGCAGTGAATTAACAGGTTTAGCGTTACATCGCCCTTTGAAACACAAGAATGGCTTTCATTCATTCCAGTCTGTGACCCAGTCAGCCAGCACCACTCTTTCTGGAGGCCCGTGAACTTCTCTGGACACTGGAGATCGCATTATACAGATGCTCACTGCAAGGAGCCCTGCTGTAAACATAGGGCTAGAGAGCTCTGTCCACCAGGGAACAACCTGTGTGCATCTGCATGTGCCCTCCCCAAACACTCCCATTCCTGCCTGACAAGGGGCAGCCGCAGACTGTGGCCCTCAACCATCTCACGGTCTGATGACTATGGAACTGGCTCTGGGGTCAGACCCAAAGAGTATTGGTTGATGGGAGCAAACCAACTTGACGCAAGGTGACTGGTGGTGTCCCTCAGGGCTCAGTGCTTGGGCCAATACTCTTCAACATCATTAATTATCTGGATTTGAGCATCAGATGCAGACTGGCAAAGTTCACGGATGACACTAGACTATAGGGAAAGGTGGTCACACTGAAAGATAGACTGGGGATACAGGCTGATCTGGACAGGCTCACAAGGTGGGTGGATCAAAACCTGATGGGCATTTAATGCAGAGAAATGCTTGGTGCTTTACCTTGGGAGGAAAAAAACAGCATCATACTTACAGGCTCGGCAGTGCTACACTCGCTAGCACCATGATTGAAAGAGACTTGGGGGTCTTGATTGACCACAAGATGAACATGAGCCACCAATGCGATGCTGTAGCCAGCAAGGCAAACCAAACTCTGTCATGCATCCACTGACGCATCTCAAGCAAAACCAGGGATGTCATCCTCCCACTTTACACAGCCTTAGTGAGGCCGCAGCTGGAGTGCTGTGTCCAGTTTTGAACCCCCCAATTCAGGAAGGACATGCATAAGCTTGAGAAATTTCAAAGGAGAGCCACCCACATGATCAAAAGCCAAGAGAGCAAGCCTCACGAGGAGAAGCTGAGGGACATGAGACTCTTCAGCCTGCAGAAGAGAAGGCTCAGGGAGCACATGGTGGCAACCTGTAAGTATATAGGGATGTACATCTGGATCTTGGAGAAAAAGTTGTTCACCAAGGCCCGCCAAGTGATAACAAGGCTTCTGGAAGGTTGATTTAGACTAGACATAAAGACAAACTTTACAGTCCAAGTGTCCAGGGTCTGGAACAGGCTCCCCACGGAGGTGGTGCCAGCACCTACTCTGGGCTCCTTCAAAAAACATGTGGATGTTTGTCTTCCTGGGATCATTTGACCCCAGCGGACTTACTGTCTATGGGAGCGGGGCTGGACTCAACGATCTCGCGAGATCCCTTCCAGCCCCTATTGTCTATGAAATCTATGGAAACAGGTGTCATTCTAAGGAAAAACTAAAATTATCAGAATCTGGACCAGCTGGAGCAGCTTCCTCACAGTATCATCATTATGCTTCAAGCTTGTTCTGGAAGCTCTCCTTGCATAGGGGACTTCAGATGGAGTACTGCATCCAGTTTAGGGCCCCCCACTTCTGGAGGGATGTGGACAAGCTTGAGAGAGTCCAGAGGAGAGCTATTCATATGATCAGAGGCCAAGAGAGCAAGCCTTAGGAGGAGAGGCTGAGGGACGTGAGGCTTTTCAGTCTGGAGAAGAGAAGGCTTAGTGGGGACTGAGCCTTACAAGAAACAATGGACACAAGCTAGTGGAGGGTAGTTTCAGGCTAGACATTAGGAAGCACTATTTCACTGTCAGGGCGGCTAGGACCTGGAACCAACTTCCAAAAAAGTGGTGCTGGCTCCTATCCTGGGGGTCTTTAAAAGGAGGCTGGACGAACATCTGGCCGGGGTCATTTGACCCCAGTATTCTTTCCTGCCATGGCAAGGGGTTGGACTAGATGATCTCCTCAGGTCCCTTCCGACCCTACCAACTATGAAACTATGACTTGGTGGCAACCTATAAGTATGTAAGGGGGGTGCACCAAGATCTGGAAAAACAGTTGTTCACCAGGGCTCCCCAGGGGTAACAAAATCTAATGGCCACAAACTTCTGGAAGGCTGATTTAGACTGGACATAAGGAAAAATGTCTTTACAGTTCGAGTGTCCAGGGTCTGGAACAGACTCCCTGCAGAGGTGGCGCCTGCACCTACTCTGGACTCTTTCAAAAGGCATTTGGATGCTTATCTTGCTGGGATCATTTGACCCCAGCAGACTGTCTGCCTATGGCAGGGGGCTGGACTCGATGATCTTGTGGGGTCCCTTCCAGCCCTAATGTCTATGAAATCAGTGAAATCTGGGTTAGGACTGAGGGGCACCAGCAGGGCTGGGAGGGGTAAGGGGCTGCAGGTCAGGAGTGAAGAGCTGGGGGGCAGGGGGCTGTGGGGCAGGAGTGGGGGCACTGGCAGGGCTAAATCTGGGTTAGGACTGAGGGGCACCAGCAGGGCTGGGAGGGGTAAGGGGCTGCAGGTCAGGAGTGAAGAGCTGGGGGGCAGGGGGCTGTGGGGCAGGAGTGGGGGCACTGGCAGGGCTAGGGGACAGAGGCTGCAGGTCGGGAGTGCAGGGAGCTAGGCTAACCCACCACCTTTTCCAAGCTGTAAGATGGGACACAGCTGCCTGGGCGGAGCAGGGGGTGGGCTGCACATGCGCATTTTGTATGCTGGGCCCCCGGATGTTGTGGGAAGCAGTGAAATGTTGGAGAGCCCCGAAGCAGAGAGGCCCTGGGCCAGCAGGAGGGACCCGGGCAGGACATAACGGAGAAGCTGCTGGGGGTGTCTGGTCCTCCAACCGCACGAGCTGCCCTGGTGATCCCACGGTCCCCAGGGGCTGGGTTCTCCAGGAGGGGCGTGGGGGAGAAGGGGGGTTGGGGGCTGGGAGCCTGGACACCTGGGTAGGCTGCCCCCTCCATTGCTGCTCCTTGGGTCCGTGGAGATTTAAGCCTCCTGCAGGTGCCAGATGCTGGCTGCCGCGCAGGCTGGGGGTAGGGACTGAACTGTGCCCAGTGGGACTCAGCCTTGGTGCCATCCTGCAAGCCCATAAGCAATGGGGATGGGGGAGCAGGTGGGAGGCCGGATGCCTGGTTCCCTCGCAGCTGTGAGAGGGGAGAAGGGTGCGTGTCTTGGTGGGGCGGGGGTGAAAGCGGTGCCTGGATTCTCTGGCCAGGCTTATGTGGGGAGGAGGGAGGAATAATCATGCATCTTTCTCCCAGGTACCAGAGGCCACCAGGGCTGCTGAGATGTCGATGCACAGATCACTTTCAAAATATGTCGGTATGTCACAGTGCCTTTCAGACAGTGCAGCACATTGTGAATGATTGCCCAATTGGATCACGTAATGGCGATCTAGAATCAATCCATGCAGCTACCCCTGAAGCAGTCAAATGGTTATCAGATTTACATATTAATCTATGAATGTTGTACTCCTAAAATGTCATATGAAAGAAGAAGAATGCCTGTGCTCCGCCGTGTGGCTCTTCCAGGCTGCCGGATGCAGACTCTGCTGGGTGCCCCCCCTTACTGATCCATGTGTTAAGGGGTTTTCCCCTCTCTCAAAGGCACTGGGTATTGGCTGGAGTTGGGATGAGGACTGGGTTGTGCCAATGCTCCTTGGAGGGTCCTGGCTAGAGGGTTTTGCTTCTCCACTCAGGGTCAGATCAGTTGTGGGCAGGAAGGGATTTCCCCCTTGCTCAACCTGGCCCAGCCTGGGGGGGGTTGTCTTCTGCCTGCAAGCGGGGCACAGCCTTGGCCTCGGCTCTCTGAAGCGCCTCTGACCCCCCCTGGCAGCAGGACGTGGTGGCCCTGGCCCTGCTGCTTTCCCCAGGGCAGGTGCTGCCTGGGGTTGGCAGGGGTGATGCTGGCGTTAGAAAGAGGTTAGAGGATGGATGTATCTGGGCTGGTTTGGACAGGGCTGATCTTGCCTCAGGCAGGGGTTGGACTAGATGTGCCCTCTGGGGGTCCCTTCCAGCCCCCCTGGCTCTAGGATTTGGGACAAGAAACCCAGTGTTCTGCACTTCCTGTTCTTAAAACTGCTTCCCCTCCCAATCTGCTTTGTAGGGGTGGCAATAATGGTGGCACTGGGGCTGTGTGCAGTGGTGCTGATGGGGTGATACAATACCAAGTTTGGGGACCAGTCCTACCCAAACAACATCCAGCGGACCGTGACAGTACCTCCTTGGATGAACGACCTCCTGGCACCTTCCTCTAATCCTTGTAAGCAATGGTGGGGGAGCTGAGAGCCCGGATGCCTGGGTTCTCCCCCAGCTCTGGGAGGGGAGTGAGGACTGGTGGGTTGGAGCAGGGGGCAGCTGGGAGCCTGGACACCTCCATTCAAGGGGGTGAGCCCTGTTTTACCCAGTACCAGCTCCACTCCAGAGCAAGCCACATCCCATCCTGGTTATACCCAGCCCCCCTGTGCCTACCCCTGAGCCAGCTACAGCTCAGCTCCCTGCTGTACCCAGCCCCCAGTATTTTCTTACCAGCTGTGCTGCAGGGAGTAGTGGGGGGAGCATGTCTGACTGAACATTCGCGTCTCCTGCAGCTTCCAGCTTCTCCAAGGCTGTGGTTACATCTCCAGTTTCTCCCACAAAGACCAGCCCCGCAGGGGTCATCTTCAGCCCTACCCTCCTCAATGGCCCTACATGTGTCAGCTTCTGCAAACAACAAGGTCGACAGCTGATCAGCTGTGACATGGCAAAGGTAAAAAACTTCTCTCACAGAGAGAAACCTGCGGTGCGGCTGGCTCTGGGGTGGGCACTGGGACCTAGGTATCCTGGGTTCCCTCTGCTGTGGTTTGCTCTGGGGTGGGTGTCCAGCACAAGTTGTCTTGTTTTTCACCCCAGGTACAGGCAGGGCATTACAGCAACACATGGGTCCTACCCTCCTTGACTGCGAATGAGCCTGGGTGAGTGGCCTGGGGGGTGCGGGGGACCTGAGTCTGACCCCATCTGCTTCTGGCTTTGGAATGAATGGTGCCCCCAACCCCCTCCCTGCTCCACTGCAGACTCCAGTACTTCCTGGTCTGTGGGGAGGTGTGAACCCACCATGGGCCCTGCCTCTGCCCATTGCCCTGCTCCCCTGCCTCACTCTGTGCCTCCTCCTTGAGCTCTCATTGCAGCTCTGGGAGGGTGCAGGTATGTGCTAGGAGTCAGCAGGGAGAGGCCAGCGCAGCTCCTGCAACGCAGTGCTGACTGGGAGCAGAGCTCAGTCTGGGGCAGACTGGCTTGTGTACAGGCATCTGCCCTTCTGCACCTAGCCCAGACAGAGCAGGGTCTGGAGAGAGAGAGAGAGAGAGAGACAGTGAGTGTGTGTGTGTGTGTGTGTGTGTGTGTGTGTGTGTGTGCGCGCGTCCGTCCGTCCGTCCGTCCGTCCGTCCCCTGGATGCCTGGGGAGGAAAGGGGGCTGGGAATGTCCCAGCTGCCTGGTTCTGTGTGTATCCCAACTGCCTGGGGGGAAGGGATGTGTACCGTGTGTGCACGCGTTCGTGCGTGTTCCAGCTGTTGGGCAGGGGGTATGGGTGTGTGTCTCAGCCACCTGGCCACAGGGGGGTGGGAGGAGGTGTCCCAGATGCCTGGGTTGTTTGTGTGCATGTATCCCAGGGAGTTTCCAACAGAGCCTCCTCTCATCTAGGCAATACTTCTATGTGGAGGATGGGATCTGCAAACCGAGCGGTGGTAGCGTCATCAGAGGCTGCCCTTGCACTGAGCGCCAGGCAGCTGGAAGGCAGCAGGTCTGATCTGCTCGGACCTCCTTCCACAGCCTGTCTGATGCATTCCATTTCTATGGAAGACTGGGGTCGGGGGTGACTTATTTCTAAACTTTTTAAAGCTTACTTTGGAAACCTTTTCTCCTGCCAGGCTGTAGCACAAAGAAGCCATCTGCCTCAAACCTTTCCATCTTGTGCAACAATTGACAGTGAATATCGATTTCCCTTCTCTCTCGCGCGCACACTGCGCAGTAGCCTGATACCACTACATAGTAGGGTGCCGGTTAAAAACTGCTAATCTGCTACTGCACAGTGTTATTACACTACTGTGCGGGAGGCATCACAAAGAAACCATGTGCTGGCACTACTGTAGTTACTGTGCATTTAGTTTAGTACTTCATTAAGCAAGTACTAAACTGTAACTACTGTGCATTAATGAACATGTAGATGCGCCAGAGTGCCTTAACAACCTTTGCAACAGCAGCAGGACATTAGGTGCTGTGGCCCCGCTGCTTTCCCTGTGGTAGGATCAGGTGCAATATCTCAGGCTGTCAGGGGAAACTGTGTCATGTTACACAGGGTTTGTCTGGGCTGGTTTGCACACACCTGAAAGTGCTTCAGGCAGTGGGTTCGACTGAATGTGACTGGAGGTCCCATCTAGCTCCATTCCACTACAATTTCTGTGAACACTACAACAATCCCTCTCCCTGTCTAACTCTACCCAAGGAACTGTCCATTCTTTTCTCTTCTTTTTTAAACTAGACTTGTCTTTTATACTCTAGAACAGGATTTTCACGGCCCCTCTTGAGCAAGTTTATCTGATGTACCCACAATGTTTACATCTCTTCCAGGATGTCAAACTGAACATGCCAAAGCTCGGTGCTTCTTCTGCTAACTTGAAACAAAAGGGAAAAACCTAAGTGCCACACTTTCCTAGCAATACATTTTCTATCAACATATTTTTAACTTTTATGACAAAACTTTGGCAATAATGTAGATTTTTTTATGTAGAAGGAAAGAATGTCATTATTTTATGGACTGCACTAAACGTTTGTGGTACTGGAAAAGGGAACCGTCACTGGAACATGTAACAGCTGATGAATGTAAGGGGATTGTGCTCAGGTTTTAGTTACTTTTCAATTAAAAAACAACCTAAAAAAGAACAGGGCTTGTGTTTCGTTGCTTGGGGGGTGGGGGGGAGCTGGGCAGCTACGAGCAGGGGTCATTTTATAACCTCTGCCTGCCTCACTTCAGCCTAGGCCCAACCTCAGGAAGAAAGGGGGTCTTCGCACAAGGACTCTCGTGCAAGGCTGGGGGTGGCAGAGGGGGAGGGGAATGGCACGCAGTCCTCCTCCTACTCTGATGGGATTGGCATCATCCAAAAGGGACTGCACAAGGGTTCATGCAACAGGAAGGTTTTTCACAAAAGAGGGAAAGGGTTAGTAGCAGAGTGAAAGGATAATGGCTTATATTCCCTAGCACCTTGTGCTCCAATGACATCAGTGTTGCACGAGCATTGTAAAAAGGGGCTTCACACAAGGACTTCTGTGAAGAGGTTTTTCACTGGGGGGTTGGTAGCAGTGAGGAAGGGGAATGACATGTAGGCCTTACTGAGGCATTGATCAATATATACTGCACCCACAAAAGCTTTATTAAAGCACTGACTGTCAGTACTCATGTTGCGGACTGACTCAAGCCCACGGTACAGGACAGTTTTAGATATTCAAGATATATCATTTGTTTTGATCAGTGTATAAAAGAATTGGAAAGCAGCCTGGGGGAGCCTGCATGGTGTTGAGCCAACTGCCTTGTCACAGGTACAAATACCTTAGCTCTTGGTCTGACGTATTTGTCAGGTCAAAATGTGCCAGGCCCGTGGTTGTGTGGGAGCCCAGGACCCGGCTCAGCAAGAAACCCAGGAATAGAAAACAGCAGCAAACCATCCACAAGCACCAAGGAAAAGTGGCATGACCTGGTAAGGGGTGGAGTTGCTTCCTAAGCTTCTGTAGGAATGACGGCGGTGCCAGCAAAGTGGCTGGAGCAGCACGGACAGCAGCAGCCCTGCTTTAGAAGTGCACGCTTGCTGCACACTGAGGGGTGTGCTGGGGCAGCTGGTATAACCGGACATCCGGTGCTGGCAGCTGGGGAGGACAGAGCAGCACGGAGTGGGCACAGTGTAGAGGGGGAGCGCAGCGTGCCCCGTGTGCCGAGCACCTAGATACTAGGGCTGTGTGAAATGGCACTGTTCCATTCCGACTTGCATTTCAACAGAACAGCATTTTGTTTTGCATTTTGTTTCAACTCTAAACTGCTGTTCTGTTTCGTTTCCTCGAAACTGTTTTGCCCACAGGCTGTAATGGGGAAGCTCGAAACAGCCTATAACTTTTTCATTTCTGGCCTGATTTGGATGAAACTTGCAGAAATAGTAGCCCCTTCTGAGGGTATAAAGCCTGCCAAGTATCAAGGAGATAGGTGCAGGGGTTTCAGGGAAACTGCACCTCAATTCTTGAAAGCAAAAAACTCATGTCACGTGTATGTGTTAAGCCACAGCAGGGTCAAAACTGCAGGCATGCTAGCCCCTGCTGAGACAACGAAGCCTGCCAAGTTTCAAGGAGACAGGTGCAGGGGTTTGGGGGAAACTGCACCCCAAGCTGTGGACAAGCAAAACTCATGCCATGGGTAACACTGTGCGTGTTAAGGCGCAGCGGGGTGACAGCTGCAGGGATGGTGGCCCCTGCTGCGGCCATGAAGCCTGACAGGTGTCAAGGAGATAAGCACAGGGGTTCTGGGGCCCTGCACCTCTAGCTGCTGACAAACAAAACTCATGGTGTGTGTGTGTGTGTGTGTGTGTGTGTGTGTGTGTGTCCTCACTCAACTGACACCAAGGCAGTTCAAACAATGCTGCCTTTTATACAGTTCTTCCATTCCTTCCCCCAGAGCACGGGAAGTGACCTCAGGGAAGGATGACAGTCGCTGGCCAGCTACAGAGTCAATAATGAGAGCACTCCTTCCACCCACTTCCTCCTCCCTCTTCTCTTCCTTTGAAGGTTGCTTCTCTTCCTTTGGTTTTCATGGCTATGTTTCAGTAGGCTTGGAGCCACTCTTTAAAAGATGTGTCCCATCTCTCCCCATAGGTTGCAGCACTTGCTTCTGGTAGTTTTGCAGCTGCTGGGCAGCCAGTCTCCCAAATGCCAGATGCTCTTCATTTTCAAATGTTGATATATCTAATTTTTTTCCCCCCCCCAAAAAAAATATGTATTTGCACACATACACCACTTCTCTGCCAACATGTCTTCTGACTGATACGGTTCACCTGACAGTCCAAGCCACACCATTGAAGTTGCACCATTCTCATTCCCATTACAACTGCACCATGCACCCATGTATGCAACACCATCATCTTTCCTCATCACAATTACGCAAGCCTGTTATACCATCAAAGTGCCATTACAATAGCCATACCTACACACCCACACGTCCACCACATCTTCTACCCATTACAATCATGCCCTCTACCTCCCCCTTCCCTTTCCACCCCCACCCCTGTGGCTTCTGTTTCCTTCCCCAATCCTCAGTCTGCATTGTCTTCTTCTTCACCATTGTCCTTGTCACTCACCTTGTCATCATCACAGTCCTCATCTTCTTCTTTGTCACCTTCTCTGGGAAGCCTGTTCTTGAACAGTCTGTGCCAGTCTCTTCCATATGATTTCTGCCATCTCCTCCCTATTGTCTTCCGCTGACTTTTTGTAGTACAACTGCATCTTAGCCCAATTTTGACAAAGTCCTCAACTGAGGTCTGTGTGTTTCTACATGAGCAGGTTCCTGGTCTTACACAGGGCATGTCTGAAGCAGGAGATGAACTGGTCAAAGTGAGCTGTCAGGGTCCTTTGCTGCTTGGTTAGGTGTCCAAACAGTGCCGCCTCCCTGGTCAGGGTCTTGACCCTGATCACCATCAGGAAGAATAAGACGACTCTACTCCGCACCTCCCTAGCATATGGGCAGTGCCAGAGGAGGTTCAGGTCCCTGGATACCTTCTGCAGGTCCTTGTGGAAGACTTATTCCCACATGGCCTTGCTGCCATCACTAGGGGACACATCCACAGTCAACATTCTCCCAGGCTTTTAAAAAAAAAGGGCTAAGATCAAGTGTAGTTCCTGGTCTTATCAGTTCAGGGAACAAGCCTTGACCTGCCCCTGCATTCACATGGCAGGGACAGCAAGAACCCCAATTCCAGGAGACCCAGAACCCGGGGTCAGGAGCCGGAAGAACACCACGATGGCAAAAAGAAGCTACCCAGTGAGGTTCCAGGTGAAGCATGGATACCTGCACCCAGGAAAGATGTCAGACGGGATGGGAAGAGAAGACTTCACATGATCCTGTGAGACCTGATCAAGGTAGACATGAAAACTTTACATTACACTATTTGCACGCAGGGCAAGTCAGAATAGGAGTTGGGTTTCAGGAATCCAGACAGCAGGTCAGATTTCTGGCAGCTGCTCAAACTGGTCAGGGAGGACCCCAAAATGGAGGGTTTTGAACTTACTGGAGGAGACACATGGAGGGAACAGATGTGTAATAGGTCCAGGCTGCAGGGATGGCAGTGACACCCCTGTATCGGGGCTGCTCCAGCTCCAAGGGTCCCTCCCTTTTGCCTTCATCTTCCACATCTTGATGCACTGGGTTGATCTGAGAAAGGGAAGGGCCCAAGTGTCCTAGAATCCCAGTTGTAGCCATATTGGTCTAGAGGAAGAGGCAATCAGGACTCTTAGTAGAGATGATCTCTTTTATGAGACCAACCAAGATTTGAGGAAAAAAAGCCCTTAATTGCAAGCTTTCGGGCACTAACACCCTTCATCAGGCATTGGAGAAAAGTTTGTGTCACAGCGGGGTCCTACAGGAGGGCCGTGATCTCCTTAAGGCCCCCTTCCCGTGCCAAGTTGGTCGGCCCCCCTTCCGGTCCCAAGTGGGCCAAAGGGCCCCCTCATTTTCTCGCCCGCCATGTCTTTGATGTTGAAATGTTAGGGAGGCTGCCTTCACATCTTCTCGGACGCGGTTTATCTGTACTCCGAGCCCCATAGGCTCCTGGACCCCTTTGTGGTCCCCATTTTATCATAGGTGTTTCAGGGCACCCTAGCCTTACAGGTTATGCATGGCTCCTGCCACCCCAATACCACACCCCAAGCCTCGCAGATGGAAGAGACGTTGTTCTGTCCAGGTCTACACTCTCTGGGGCTCACCACAATGCTGCCCCCTCCTCTGGAGCTCACCGTGCCCACACTGGGGCTTCTCAGTAATGCCTCTTCTCTGGGGCTGAGGTCTACATACCCTCAATGCTGCACCCTCACTGGCACTGGGGTCCTCACACTCCACTGCAAGTCCCCTATGAGGCCTCCTCCAACCCCTAATAGCCTCACCCAAACCACCGGTGATAAACAACAACACAAAACCCAAGCCCCTAGGCTATAACTTAACTTAAAGCCGCCCAGCTAAAACCACGTTGCTCAAACATCCTAGAGCTGCCATCCTTTACCCAGCTTGAGCTTGAGCTGTACCTGTGATCAGACTTCTCATCACATCTTTGCTCAGGAAGCTCCCTCCTCTCTGACTGCTGGTAGGAAACTACTAACCTGACCTCAGCCCCTGGGCTTTATAAGGGCCAGGCCCTGCCCCTTACAGTCAGCTGACCGCTGGCAGGTGTGATTGCTTCTAGCTCCAGTTGCCCTGGCAACCCACAGCTGGGCTCATCACTCATTCACTGCTAGGGTCCCTTCCCTAGCAGTTTCTCCTCTTTAGGAGCAGGGCACCTCAGTGCTCTGCAACAGTTTGCAAAAGTCCTCCTGGGTAGAAATGAAAGTCTGTATTTCATAGGACGTCACAGAGGAGACAATAGATGGAAAACTCTCTGGGCAGGCAGTTCATAGCCGGTCAGGAGCCTGTCACCTCCTGTGAGGATCTGTGACGATGCAAATTACCTTGAAACAAAGGATCTCCGGTTTCAGGGGGTCACAGTTGCTTCCTGCTTGGGAAAATATGAAGATTTCATTTTAAAAAACCAGCTAAAATCCGATATCTTCCACATGTCAGGTATCCAGGTTGTAGCCGTATCGGTCTAGAGGAAAAGGCAATCAGGACTCGTAGTCGAGATAACATCTTTTATGACACCAGCCAGATTTTTGCAAAAAACAATCAGGACGCACCCTAGAGATGTACTTGGTAGCCGTGTTGGTCTGAGACGAAAAGACATACAACAAACTAGAACTCTTGGTTCCAAAATGATTTTAATCAAAGGTAGCATTTTGGAGCCAAGAGTTCTAGTTTGTTATATGTCTTTTCGTCTCATCGTAGAGATGACATCTTTTATGAGACCAATCAGATTTTTGCCAAAAAAAAAAAAAAAGTCTTTAATTGCAAG
>NW_005842009.1:2755837-2776014 GCF_000455745.1 Alligator sinensis
GGCCGGGCCCTGCCGGGGTCCCCGTCCTCACCCCGGGCCCGGAGCTCCGGCAGGGCGGCTGGGTCTGGCCAGGGGGTGGGGTCAGCCTCGTGCAGAGGCACGGGGAGTTCTGCTGGCCCTAAAGCCGGGGGTCTGCGCCCTCCTCGCAGGGGTCGGCGTCAGGAAGGAGTTGTGCCCCACGGCTGTGGGGGTCGCCTTTCTCCCTGCATCCCTCCAGCAGTTATGGACAACCCCGGGCCCGGAGCTCCGGCAGGGCGGCTGGGTCTGGCCAGGGGGTGGGGTCAGCCTCGTGCAGAGGCACGGGGAGTTCTGCTGGCCCTAAAGCCGGGGGTCTGCGCCCTCCTCGCAGGGGTCGGCGTCAGGAAGGAGTTGTGCCCCACGGCTGTGGGGGTCGCCTTTCTCCCTGCATCCCTCCAGCAGTTATGGACACCTTTTACGCACGTGGGGTGGCAGGTGCGGGGTGAGGGCAGGGTGGATGGCAGGCTCCTGCGTCCTTTCGACTGGGGACGACACGGCGGCGTTGAACTCGCCAGCCCGGCTCCTCTGCGATTGTGGAGCTCTGCGTTTCCCCGCCCTAACTTTTGCCTCCTCGTGTAGCTGGAGCCGTACATGGACGAGAACTTTGTTTCGAGAGCCTTCGCCACCATGGGAGAGCTTGTGCTGAGCGTGAAAATCATCCGCAATCGATTGACAGGGTAAGCGTCCGTGCGCGCTTCCCAGTCGTTCGAGGATGTGTCGCTGGTTTTCAGTCGCGCCGCTTGGTTTAAGGGTTTTGGCCTTTTCTGTGCTAGACTCCTTCCCCTGTCTCCTCTCCTCCACTTCCAAACAACAGGGCACCTACAGTCCTAATAGCCAAGGAGGCAGCTGCCGTTGTTTTATCCGCTGTGCTTTCCTAACAGCCAGCACCATCCCTGAGGGGCGCAAATTGGGGGGCCCTGCATTTGGAGGGCTCTGCAGAGCCAGGTGGAGCAGCCACGGCCCCTGCTGCAGGGCCCACCTAGTGCTGGTGACTCCGCGCCGCTGCCAGCTTCGCACCTGGCTGCTTGTCTCCCCCGCTCCTCCCCACCACCGGCTGCTTCACAGGCTGGTTTGCCCCAAGCCCTGCTCCCTGCTACGGTCGTCTCTGCTAACAGGGTTATGCCCCGAGGGGAGTTTTGGTCAACCCGTATGTTGCCCAGTGCAGGATGAAGACATCAGATTCCAACGGGGAATGCCACCAATCTACTCTCATGGTACTACCAGTGGAGTTATACCAGTGATAGTAAGAACTGGAAATCTAAAGCAAATAATTCAACTTCATGCCAGAGCCTTACATGGCACTTTTGAACTTTCTTAGAATAAGCAGAATGTAGTCAACAAATTGAAAATAAAATAAGGTGTCAGTTAACGTGCAGATAATGTAGGCTCAACATGACAATGATTGGATTCTACTGGAGAAATGTGTGCTTACTTAACCAAAAATTATAGTCATTTTGGGGAGAAAAAGACTTCTTTTTTGATGGGATTGATGCAAAATCTAGGATTTTCCCCTTGCTACTGGCTGTGTACCAGAACACAGCTGACATGAGCTTGTGTGATGCATGAAAGGGCCCTTCACTGGCAAGTATTTGCTATTTAGTAGTTCCTCTGTGAAAGCTGAAATTTACATTTAAAAAATTTAGTTTTGATGTCAAAATGACAACTGCAGTGAATAACTCACCCCCTGATTATAAGTCTTGCACTTAGGCGAATTCTTAAAACTTTCTCTTTCCTTTTCTCCATGGTCAGAATTCCTGCGGGCTATTGCTTTGTGGAATTTGCAGATCTGGCTACTGCAGAGAAATGTTTACACAAAATCAATGGAAAGCCGCTTCCTGGTGCCACACCAGTAAGTAAATTAACTAACTAGTAAGGGAGAGAGATTGGAACAGGATGAAGAAAGGGGGGTTCTGCAGCGAACAGTGATTAGGAACCAAGGTATTGACGAATAATCATCTAAGTGGAAGTTTTTGTTTTCTTAGGGCGTCTACGGGGTATAATATTACTAACCATTTTCTGATAAAATTCTGTAGAAGAGTTGCATTAATTATTTAAGACACCTTTCAAGGTAAATAGAGGGATAAAATGTACGTACCGTACACTAATGTGACAGTTTTATTGCATTGTTTCTGATCCTTTGCAGTGTAGCGTGTGGCAGATGAAGGCAGCAACAAGGAAAAAAGCAGTCTGCATATGGCTCCTGTGGTTCCCCATGTAACCTGTTAATCATAATCTGTGTGTAGCACTGCACTGGTATCTGTGATTGAAATGGAACTAAGGATTCAGTAGGTTTGGGTTACTTTGGTTTGCCAAAATAGATTTAAACCTGGCTTCATTCTTAAGTTCTAGTAAACAGATGTTATCCAGATCCATTTGAACTGAATGTGCTTACCAAAATTGCACACGAGCTAGATCCAAGTAAAAACCTTGGTACCGCCACGTAAGATGCTTAGCTCCCAGTTGGAATTCCAAACCTGTATTATGTATATTTGCTTTCTATACAGAACACAAGAGGAGTTAGAGCCAAAATGTCCAGTACACAACAGGATGCTGCCTAAAGTCATTACGCTCATCTTGCAGCCACCTAGAACTAGCCCATAGGAAACACTGAGGACAGGGGCTTGTCTCCAGTTCTGCCCTTCTCTGAGGATTAGTTATGTCCATCCATTTTGCATCTACAGCCTGGGACCCTCTCCTGGTATATGGGCACCTGCACTGTTCTTTCACATGGGTTTCACATTTTTCTTTTAAAACACAACTGGAGAAGGTAGTAGTGATGGTCACAATGTCCCCAGGTCTGTGACTGGATCTGTGCAGAAATCAAAAGGACTCTGCCTGCCTCTCTCCCTCTGCGTAAATGGAAATATTTTCATTATAATTTTTTTTAAATCCAAACCATTGTAACGAAGGACTAGGTTCAGGAATGGAATCTGGAATCTTGAGAAGGCCACGGGTAGGGGCAGGTTCCATTGTGCAACAAGAAATTCAAGATTAATTTGGCCAGCAAGAGAGCACAAGAGGGAGCATGGATCTCCAGGCTAGTAGTTAGGGCAGTTAGCTGAGATGGGGGAAGCCCTGGGTTCTGGTCTGTGTTCCTAGGATTGTTTTAATGAAGCAGGCCTGGCGGCACAGACCAAAACACAGGACTCCCCTCTTCCTGACCACTGGGCCTAGAGAGTCATGTTCCCTTTTGTGCTTTCTCTCTGACCTGATGAATCTTGAATTCTGCACTGCACGGCATCAGTAGGAGGATTGGGTATGCCACGGCCCTTGTTCAGAATAACTTCTAGCCTAGAAGTTTAGGTACTTTCTTGGGAGATAAGAATATGGATTTGAATGCCTTTGGGCTGAGGAAAGACTCCAACCTGTGTCTCCCACGGTCTTCTATCCAATGATATATGAGAAGCACCTCTTCCTGTCTTGTGCAAAAGAGAGTGGCAGCCACCACTGCATTTGGTAGGAAAAGAACTTCTGTAATTGTATGCTAGGTTGTTCGCAGGGACTTATACAGAATATCACCTAGTTTCTGAATCCTGATAGGACTTCGATATGAGCTGGGTAATAAGCTGCTCAAGACTGGAGCAGTTCTGGGTGTGCGTAGAGGCCCAGCTCCCAGTGCCTGGAGAACTTTAAAGTAAAGTGCCTCTTAAGTTTAGGTGTCTCCTGCGGGGATTTTGAGGACTGAGAATTTTGGGCATCTAAATTCTGCCTAAGCCTCATCTGAATCTGAAATATGGAAAATAGTGATTCAGTGTATAAAAAACCTGGCAGTGTTGTTATGTTTCAGGACTTGTTTTGATTTCCAATGTGTCACCCTCTGCATGGTTAATTTTCCTGTAAATTACAAATCTCAAAGTTTATGTACTATTATTTTACTGAAAAAATGATCCCACAACAATTGAAGACGTCATTTAATATTTGTTTTTGCCACTTCCATTTTCCTAATCTCTCTGGAGATGGGAAGATGGGTGACCCTGATGTGTCACCAGGGCTTTGCTAGCTTTTTAATATCTTTATTAAAATATTAAGTAGTCCTAATCTTACAATGTAGCAAGGCAAAACTTCCTGTCCAAGGGGAAGATCCTTAATTGATGTAAATTGTCATAGGTCTATTGATGTCAGTTCACACCAGCTGAGGATTTGATCCCAGATGCTTTAAGCTGCTGACCTGCTTGTGTTGACCATTTTACATTATTAGAAAAAGGTACAAAATGAGCCTAACTTACTGGCATTTTTTCTAATTGAGTTTCTAAACATTTTTTTTAATGTGAACCTGTGTGGTTTTCATATTGTTGTTTTCTCCTTCTCCTTGTTGCAGGCAAAACGATTTAAACTGAATTATGCAACATACGGAAAACAACCTGATAACAGGTAAGTGATCATTACCAAAATATAACATTTGCCTGTTTGAAGTCTGTTTGCCATCTCCCTTGCAAAGAGGATTCAGAGAGTGCAGATCTGAATATGAAGCTTTGCTGGACCAGATCAGCACTGAGCAAAATAGCACAGTGCTGATCTTGATAATTGCTTAGCATTACTCTGGCTAGTAATGCTAAGCAACTGAAACCCATAACTAAGAAAGGAGATTGCTCTAGTGTGTAACAAAATATAGTGGAAAGACTAAGGATACAGTATACATGGATCACGAAGTAGTTTACATATATAAATGTATATAATTTATGTAATGTCATAAATGTGTCTAGTTCTTCACAGTGCCATACAGTGAATTAATGGCAAAGACAGGAGCAGACTGAATCTCCTGAAGATCAGTCCTGTGCCTTTTGTGGGTTGTCTCCATAACCTTTAAACTATTCCTATTCTAAATCTGACAACCCACCTATGCAGTAGCATGGGAAAGAAAGACAAGGCATCCTATTTCCATGCAATTGTGATCTGCCAAACACTTTAAGAATTCTAGGATTTAAAATATGACACCACACCTCAGAGCAGGTTCTTAATTTTAAGCATGTATAGTACCCCTGACTTCAGTGGGATTACATGTGTGTAATATTCATAGCACCAGGGCCTGTAATTGATACCTTACAATTAAGGGTTAATAAAATGGAAACTAGCACATCTAGAAATAAGCTGTCCACAAGTGGATAGGGATCCTTTGAGAATCTAAAACACTGTGTACAGAGTATACTTATCAAAGTATTTTTAATTCACTTAGTTTTGTAGAAGAGTTCAGTTATAAAGCAAACATGAACAGAAGTTAAATAAATAAAAATAAATGCAGTGAAAATAGTTATGTTTGGAATGTTCTCTTGCGGTGCCAGAAACCCAAACACAATGACAGGAACCAATTTATTAGAATTGGCGAGAGAGTGAATTATCCACAAATAAAAAGTGAAATTGAGAGTCTGGTTTTGCTGCTCCAACTGAGTGGAAAAATATTAGCAGCAGAGACCAGTAAAAATAAACATTTGAAAATACTCTCTTAGACATCCCAGTTGAAAACTTCTAAAGTATTTGTTTGTATCTCTGGGTATTTTCAAATATTGCCAGATATCTGGCTTTATAACATTCTGTTGGTTTTACTACTGTTCTTAAAATGTATTCTTTGTCTTCAGTCCGGAATACTCGCTTTTTGTGGGAGATTTGACCCCTGATGTGGATGATGGCATGCTATATGAGTTTTTTGTTAAAGTTTACCCATCATGTAGAGGTGGTAAAGTTGTCTTGGACCAATCAGGAGTTTCCAAGTAAGTTTTCCTGTATGTTTCCTCTCTCCTACTTTATATGCCATGAAAAGGGGAAAATATGCCATCTCTCAACTCTGAAACTTTGCTTCTGTTAAAGGGAAGAGGGCCAATGCAGGAAGGGAAAAGGAATAATCCAACTAGTTTTACTTATGACTTAGCAAAATCAGAACTCTGGACTGAATTTTCTATATTAAATGCTCAGCATGTGGGATCATTGCTATTCACCGTGCTTTTTTTTTTTTTTTTGCTGTTCTGTTGGCTTTAGGCTGTGCATCTATTATATTAAAAATATGTTACATTGTCTGTGTGGGTTTTCAGAAGCACATAGGTGATGTGTGGGCACCAGGCCTTTTTTAAATGTGCTTCTAAATTCTTTAAGTGTTTGTGAATATTTTCTGAATGTTTTATGGTTTGGGGTAGAGGTCAGACACCAAACCAAACATTGTCTAAACCCTCTGTAGCCCAAGCCTCATCTTCAGACTCAGGAACTGGCCCAGCCAAATCCAGACTTCAGAAATCTTTTTCTCTTGACATAAGTAAACATGCTTCCAAAATACACTATTCTCTCTTCTGTTATATCTTCTTCATAAAGGGGCCCTTTGCTCAGTCTCCTTGTTTAAAAGCAAAACATATCTTGGGGGAAGTGAGTGCCCTGGTTTTATGCCAAGAAGAGTGCTGTGGTCAGACTCTTTCTCTTCGGGTTTTTTCCCCTAGCTGTAAAAGACTCTCTCTGGTTTTTTTCCCCAGCTGTAAAACCTCTCCATCTTCTCACATGAGGGTCTGATCTACAGAGTTGCAGTGGTTTTGTTAAAGGTGTGATTTTTTTTAAACTGATTGGTGCCATTTTGCATGTGAACACTTACATTGATTTTAAACCTGGCTTATGCTCGTTTAGTTTGCCCTTGTATGTTTGCAGGAAGCAAGCTAAACCAGTATGACCAGTTTTAAACAGAAATGAGTGTCCACACAGGGGGTTTAACAACTTCAGTTTTTGTGTAGAAAAGCCCAAACTCTGACTTGGGGCTTGTCTGCACTGGGGGGAAAGTTAACGTGCAGAAGCTGGATATGAATTTAGAGTATACTAGTTGAGCATTTGAAACTCTTGTGTATGGTAGTTTATTCCACTTTTAAAGTGCAGCAAGTTACTGTGCACTTAGTGCACACTAAGTGTCCACATGGGGAGTTAGCATGGAATAGCTGATGCTATAAATTTACACCACACACAGACCTCTTCATATAGATCAGCTTTTTTCTTCCTTACCTCCTCTTTCCACCTGGACGGACTCTGTTCTCCTCCCACTCCTAAGTCCTTGAACTTCTGCTTTGTGAGGCATCCTATCCCATCTCAAGAGTCTGCCATTACTGAGTCGTGCTCTGCTGTTTTCTCTGACTTACTGCAGTGTCTGGGGCTGCTCCAAGACCTTTTCTTTAGCAGGAAATATTTTTCTCTCCCATTTCCTACCATTGCTGACAATTTCAGTTCCACTATGTTTAGCAATATTGACAGGGCTGGTATTGAAGGGCTGCCAGCTGGTTGCCACTATTGTTCAAGTAATAGTGTGCAGAGTAGATCCAGTCAATCTTTACCAATGCCTGGGGAGTCAGGTTGGTGTCTGCCTTCTATCTTTCCCTTGTGTTTGACCCCTGGTTCAAGCTGTCAGTTCCAGCACATTGCATGTTACTTCCATAAAGGTCCCCAAAAATCCATTGGCACAAGATGTACAATATTTTTCTGATGCCTCTGAGCATACTACAGATATTAAGACATGAAACACCTGAAACTGCAAATATAAAGTGGTTAGAATAGGGAATTATTTAATGCCTGCTGGAAACATGGCCAGACTTTCACTTCAGTCATTTCACTAGCAAAAAGGTTTCCTAAGTCTGTTTCATTATCTGTAGAGTATTTCTTACAAAATGTATGTGCCTTTTGCTAGACTATAATGCATTCCGTGCCATATCTTTGCAGAGGCTACGGGTTTGTGAAATTCACTGATGAACTGGAACAGAAGAGAGCCCTGACAGAATGCCAAGGAGCTGTGGGGTTGGGCTCCAAACCTATACGTTTGAGCGTGGCCATACCAAAAGCGTGAGTGTGCTTTTAAAATAATAATAATAATAATAGTAATAATCATAATTCTTAGAAAAATAATTTGTATTTTTGTATTTAACTTCAGTGGTTGTTGACAGAGCAGAATCTCTTTAGTTAATATTACTGACTTTCTTAA
Organism: Alligator sinensis; assembly: GCF_000455745.1. Classification (NCBI taxonomy): domain Eukaryota; kingdom Metazoa; phylum Chordata; order Crocodylia; family Alligatoridae; genus Alligator; species Alligator sinensis. The sequence goes on from NW_005842009.1 coordinate 2,763,789, forward strand.
TTTAGTTTTGTAAACAGTTTAAAATTTGCTTTTAAAAAGAAATGATGTAAAGATAGTTTCAGTAATAAATGACATGAATGTTGACATTAGTGTTACAATGCTCAGCAATCAGCCACGGCGGGACCCTGGGTGCCCCCCCAGGCCCAGGAGGCACCAGTCGCTGAGCTGGGGGGGCATGGAGAGGCCCCCCAGCACACTCCCCAGTGGACCCAGAAGTGGACCAGAAGTCCACTGGTCTGCTGCTGAGCGCGCTGGAGAGCACCCCGCACTCCTGTGGGACACTTCATGTGCCCCACCATTGCAGCATTCATGAGCCCCGGCTACCTAGAGGTATGTAGAAAAAACATTTAAAGCTGTGTCTGTGTCCAAATCGATTTGGAGGGTTCCTATTCAATTCGGAGAGATTAAAGGGTCCTCTGATTCGATTCAGATTCGGAGATTTGGCCACCAAATCGAATCCGCGACCAAAGCTTTGCACAGCCCTAGTACAAAACTCATTTAAAAATATAAGCTTAATGCGGATAGGTATACCAGATTTTTTTACTCTGTTACAAGTGTAATCTAGCATTAGACTATGATCTATCAATTAGGCACCTATCCAGAGTGTTTTGGTACCTCTCTGTATGGCCATGGACGCAGGTGTCGCGGTGGATGTAGTCTTTCTGGACTTCAGTAAGGCCTTTGACACCGTCTCTCACCCCATCCTAATTAATAAACTAGGCGACTATGGCATAGATGCCTACACAGTCAGATGGATTGCAGATTGGCTGAAGGGTCGCACTCAGAGGGTGGTGGTGGATGGATCATACTCGACTTGGGGGGAGGTGGGTAGTGGAGTCCCCCAGGGCTCAGTCCTGGGGCCTGCGCTGTTCAATTTCTTCATCAGCGATCTTGATGTTGGGGTGGAAAGCAACCTGTTTAAATTCGCTGATGACACCAAAATTTGGGGGGAGGTGAGCACGCTAGCAGGGAGAGAGAGATTGCAGAAGGATCTGGATAGGTTACAGGGGTGGGCAAACAGGAACAGGATGTGTTTCAATACGGACAAGTGCAGGGTGCTGCACTTGGGTAGTAGGAACCAGCAGCACACTTATACGATGGGGAACTCCCTACTTGAGAGCACGGAGGCGGAAAGGGATCTTGGTGTCATTATTGACTCCAAGATGAACATGGGCCGACAATGCGAGGTCATGGTTGGCAGGGCTAACCGGACCTTGTCGTGCATCCACAGGTGCATCTCGAGTAGAGCCAGGGAGGTGATCCTCCCCCTCTATGCGACGCTGGTCAGGCCGCAGCTGGAGTATTGTGTCCAGTTCTGTGCGCCCCATTTCAGGAGGGATGTGGACAACATGGAGAGGGTCCAGAGGAGGGCCACCCGCATGATCCGGGGACAACAGGGCAGACCCTACAGTGAGAGACTGCGGGACTTGAACCTATTCAGCCTCCACAAGAGAAGGCTGAGGGGGGACCTGGTGACCGTCTATAAACTCACTAGGGGGAACCAGAAGGGTTTGGGGGAGACGCTGTTTCCCCTAGCCCCCGCTGGCATAACAAGGAATAATGGGCACAAGTTGATGGAGAGGAGGTACAGATTGGACATCCGAAAAAATTACTTCACAGTTAGGGCAGCTAGGAGCTGGAACCAACTTCCAAGGGAGGTGGTGCTGGCCCCTACCGTGGGGGTCTTTAAGAAGAGGCTGGATGCCTACCTGGCTGGACTCATTTGAGTCCCGTTTTTGTTTTTAGGGTTTTTTGTTGTTCTCCCGCCCTGGCGGGGGGGCGGGCTAGAAGTTCTATTAGGTCCCTTCCGACCCTAAAACTATGAAACTATGAAACTATGTAAAAGTCTCAAAATTAACATAGGAATGACCATAAATATAAAAAATAGGCCCGTTGTGCTAGTGCAAGACAATCTAAAGAGTGAAACTCACCTGAAACTGATTATGAACAAAAGAAAATCTGATTAAATGGACCAGTCCAGTAACGTTTTGCAATCTGAGTGAAATAAAACAATCAAACAATGCCTATGTGTATTTAAAAATTATATTTTAATCGCAGCCTTTAGGAAGAAGTTCTTGGCTTTTTTTTTTTTTAAATGATTTTTGACCTGGTAGTATCCACTTCCATTAAAACATGGAATAGTCTCATCTTGCTCATTTGACTTCTAGATAAAACTTGATCACCTACCTATTCCAGTGCAGTGATCAATGGAGCTTAACCCTTTGGAGCAAAGGTCAACATTTTGTTCTGTGTTTATACAGAACCTGGCACAATGGGGTCCTGTTCTATGGCTGAAGCTCATGCTGTCTGTGGTAGGACAAATAATAAATAATTGTTCAGCCTTTTACCAATACTCAAGATTTTCAGTGTTCTCAAAATTCTTGAATGGAAGAGGGGTAGGGATTACACTGTAATCAAAAGATAGTTTGTTTGATCTTTGGGCTAGTTCTCTTTAATTTCCTAAATGAGCATGGTGTTCTATGTGAAATAATATTTCCATTTTCAAGGCATATATGATACTTTTCAACCTAAGGTGCATTACTCAGAGGGGAATCAGCACCTTAAAAGCATTTTAATTATATGACAAATAGAGTTTGGTAGATTCCATTGGTAGACCATTTGAAAATTACCACTTTTATTTCTAAAGACTTTTTAACCCCAGAAATGCTTTAAATTGAATGCATATAACAGCACTGAAGTTAACCCATCTCTCAGAGGGAGGGGTCACCCAGTTGTCATGCAGCCTTCTGTCTGGGGAGGGGAAATTTTGTACATTACATAGTTTATAGCTTTGCAAAATAGGCATATACCCTATCTCACACCTTCATACAGTACATGGGGCTTCTGCTTTCAAAATCCAACACTATATTATAGCAAGTTGTGTAATATCCAATGTATCTACTTTATTAGAAGAAGAAAAGGGATGAATCCACTCACTTAGTACTTGAATCATGGATTCCAGTGAGTCTAGATAGTCCTAAACTGATGCTTATGCTTCAGAGCTGTACTCTCCCCATTGTCCACATAGTGGGGTCGAAAGGCTCCCATAGGAAGGAAGCAAAGCATTTTAATAAGGAAAAAAATAGTGGGGGGAGGAATGGAGCTGGAAAGCCACCCACCCACCTTCTTCTATAGCATGTGTTAATAACAGAAACAAGCATGCATATATAGTGCACAGGATATTTGATGAACTCTGAAATCTGCAGTATTGGAATGAGCATCATGTTGATTAAGCCAGATCCTATCCTTCCATTTTTTTTCTTAACTATTCTGCATTTTTGTCAATTTTTCCTTTTATTTGTTTTAAAGGAACCGTGTGAAGACGGCCGAGTACAATCAGATGTACAACTATAATTATAACCAATATTACCAACAATATCAGAACTACTATGCGCAGTGGGGATATGACCAGAACACAGGCAGTTACAGCTACAGCTACCCCCAGTATGGGTACACGCAGAGCACTATGCAGGTATGGGCATAGTAATAATATTTTATATGGCAGCAGTCTCTCATTGCAAAAATTGCAAAGCATTTCATAAACAAAGTGTAGATGTTTATTTTCCTCCTTTTTCCTGGGTCCTTGGGTTGTATTTCTGTCATATGAGGAAGCAAAGCCTCGTAGCAAACACCTAGCTTGTATTTGTGATTTCTTACTGCATGTGGGTAGAGATCTACTCAAATTGCTTTATGCCAGTTATAAAAGGGTCAGAGAGGTATAATGAGACTCTAAAATCCCCAGTTCTGGCTGGAGGAGGATTGCCCAGGTACAGATATTGTGAATTGCAGCTGCAGGGCTGCTTTGTGGGGATTCACAAGCCCTGCAAATAGAGGGTACTCTAAAGGAATGGGCCACCACATGCAGTACTTCTCAGATTGCAGGAAGTGCTGCTTTGCTTAGAGACCTAGCATGGAATCTCACCCCTGAAGACTCCCACTGATGGACCCCAGCTTTGGATACTAAGGAGTCTTTCATCCATGGGTGAAAGGTTACAATGCATGGCACCAGTGACAAACAGGTGACATCTTTGGATGCAATTAAATGTTTATAGCCCTGAAGCTATTTTTGTCTTTCTAGACATATGAAGAAGTTGGTGAGGATGCATTGGAAGGTAAATATCTTTAATTCTCTGTTGGAATTGTCTCTCTTAATTATGCTGATACTTTCATGAATTAGCCAACGTTCCTGTATCTTCTGAGTTAATTTGGAGTCTTCTGAAGTTTTAGGTTAAGAGTGTGGGCAGTGCCATGCCAGTTTCCCTGTGAAATTCTTACTCCTCATCCTAATTCCAATTCTAGTCTTATGCCTTCCCAAGGGAGAGACAAATTGGCTTCACTAGCATTGAAAGGATTATATGGAATACTGCTTATGTCCTTCTGTCCCTGAAAATAGCTAGTTTAAAGCTTGTGGTGACCCTCCTTCTTGCAAAACAACACAGATATATATTCTGTTTTTCTGTGAAACCCCTGGATAAAGAGAACAGCCTGTCACTGTCTTTTTTGATTTAAGAAATAAACTACAATGAACAATACATGTTTATATGATATTCTGACAGTCACAGGAATGGAGTATGCACTCTATGGGATGCCTTGCTGTTCTCTCAAATGTATATGTAGAAAGTGGAAAACAGGCCTTGTAAAGGGGGCTGTAGATATGGGTATGTCATCAGTCAGCCAAAATGGCTGATTTTCTTTCAAAAGTATTTTAAAAGACAATGCCTGTACTGTAATACTGTAAAAGTAATACAGCAAGCTGTGATTCCGATGCACCTATCATTGGATTTTTTTTCCTTTTAATAAAATTCAAAAAATATATTATCAAATCATTTTTAAAAAGATTCCTTTCCTTTGATCTGTTAAGATCTGATGCAACTAAAATGAACACACTTACAATGATTATCCTCCTGATGATGTCGGGGGGTTGGGTCTTTTAGCTTTTTACATTTCAGTTTCACTTCATGTCTTGTGCTAGCCTGAGAATCTAATCTTTGGGCTGCAGATGTTACAAAGGAATGTTAAATCCCTCCCCTCCATCAGTTTGATAAGAGGTTGCCTCTCTCCCCTCTAGCAAAACTTTTTGGCAACCCAGATATAGAGCTTAGTGGAATCTCACAGGGTTTCTTTTTAAAATTACATTGTTAATAGTAATAGGACGGCAGCAGCTTTTTGTGATGCTGGTCAATCTCAGTATACTTTATTATTTTACTAATAATAAAGCAGTGATCCCATTCACACCTAGTAGTTGTAATGTTTGTTCAGTGTGATTATGAAATGCTTGGGAGAGTTCAGATAGACCAGGCCCTATGAAGATAGACTAAAGGGCCTGAATCTATTCAGCCTCCATGAGAGAAGACTGAGAGGGGATCTGGTTGCCATCTATAAACTCACCAGGGGGACCACAAGAAAATAGGTGAGGCTCTGTTCCCCTGGGCACCACCTGGGATAACAAGGAATAACTGCCACAAATTGATTGAAAGCAGGTTCAGGCTTGATATCAGGAGGCATTGCTTTATAGTTAGGGCTGCCAGGCTCTGGAATGGGCTCCCAAGGCGGGTGGTGCTCTCTCCCCTACCTTAGGGGTCTTCAAGAGGAGGTCAGATAGATATCTGGCTGGGTTATTATGATCCCAGCACTCGTTCCTGCCCAGGGCAGGGGGTTGGACTTGATGATCTGTTCAGGTCCCTTCTGACACTACAAACTATGAAACTATAAAAGGTTCTGTTCAAGTGCTAGGAATGTCTTGTGAGCCCTGCCTTTATTTCAATTACTTTTGCTTTATTTCTAACCACACTTGGCAAGTGATCCATTCCTGTCTTATGTCTTTCCTTCTTTAGATCCAGCTCCTCAGTTAGATGTGAGTGAAGCAAACAAGCAGTTTGTAGAACAGAGTGAAGAGCTTTATGATGCCTTGACTGACTCTCATTGGCAGCCTTTGGACACTGTCTCTTCAGAGATTCCAGCCATCTTATAGCCTCATTGGTGAGGCCCATGTTTCTGTGTGACAAGCCAGCCAGCACGCACCAGACTGATGCTACACCTGCAACCTGCAGTAGTGAAGCGGTGACTCGTTTTCTACACAGGTGTCTGACTCAAAGTACAGGAGGACTCTAGCATTTCCTGTACACAATGCGTATCATAGGAGCATCGTGGTAACTTTTATTCCTGGTGAAAATTAGAACTTCAACTGTTTTATTCCTTTTATCTTGAACTGAACTCAACACTTCTTGGGAATTGTAATTTATAAACAAGACAGTACAGAGGAAGGAGACTTCTCCAACATACAATAAAAAGTTGGTCTTTTAAGTAAAATTGCCCTTTGCATTTTGGCTCCTGCCCACCTCTCTGGTTCTTTGTCCACGTAACTGTCCTCCACTCATGCTGCTTTCCATAAATTCGTCCTTTAAAAAATTGTCTGTCACTACTCAAATCTCCCAACACGTCTCCAGTGACTGGGTAAGGTGCCCGTGTGTTGTTGAGGGGGGAGGAACATGCAGACAAAAGCTTATGTTCTGCTTTTTCTAAGTGCCAAATTAGAGCTATCAAAATGTGTATTTTGGTGTTCTCGAGCAGTCTGAACAAGAAGGATTTTTTTTGATGGGGGCAGCCAGAGGTTTGGAGACGGCAAGAAGTAATATAAAACTATTGATGAAGGCCCTCTATCTAGTTAGCCTTGAGTCATTTGTTTCCCCTTATTCCTGATCTACATAGGGAGAAATTACTCCTGTTAGACAAAAAAATAACTTAAACATGGCTGCTGTTAGCAATGTTTTATACAAAACTTTGTCTATGTCAGGTTCATCCCTGTGGACGGGCTCTTGATGTCCTGTTAAAGCGCTAGATTGTTCAGCTCCTGCTGTAATGTAGAGTGAACAAAGTAAAAGAAAATTAAACTAGTGTGTGAGAAACAGATCAGAGCACTGGAATTACTTGATGTTCAAGGTGTTGCTCACCTGAGAGCAGTTTTCTATGGAACGTTGTATGTGCTGAACAAACTAGCAATGTAAGCTAACACTGTGGTGCATTAAGTGTGGCAACAAAAATAGCACTTATTTACATGTCGTGCGAGCCCTTTTTAGGCTTCTGTGCCAGACAAACTACCTGCAATAAATGTCTACCTAAGAAGATATTTAGTAACTGAAATTGAAAGAAAAAACTATTTAATTACTTCTCCCTCCGTACTGGTGCTGGAATTAGCAGTAAAAACTAAAATACTTCATAAAGCCTATTTTTCTTCAGTTGAGTGTTTTTATTATAATCCATTGATTGGTCTGTTTTTATCGTGTGCAGTGGGATGGTAAATGTGATGTAAAAGTTCACAGGATAACAGTGACTTGTATATTTTGTTTAGTGCATAGCTAAATGAGTGATAGCAGGAGAAATAGTGGCCCTTTACAGCTTTTGCCCCTATAACTGTGCATCTCACAGACCATTGTTATTTGCCCTGTGGAATATTAATGTTGTCCTGAGCCCAGATCACATGGGACACAAGGCGCTGAGTGTTCTGTGAGGGTTCCTTTGGCGTGCCAAAGATCCAAAATTAATCTATTTAGACAGTTGGGAGGGAGCAGAATGCTTTCTTCAGCGATGTGAAATCCTCCTCTGTTCTAGAGGAGGGTCTCTTTAATAGAATGAAGTTTTAGCAATGGCATAAAAAGGTCTATTCCAGCCTTTTGATAAATTTTTTTGCCATTTTACAGTGGTTTTTGGTGTGTTAATGTCACACTTGAACAGTGACACACTGAATACCTGAGAGATGGTTAGCTATGTTGGGATGAGGTCAGCCAGGGAGGTCAGGACAGGGTGGCATTTAACTGGTTCGGAGGCATGAGCTTTTGTAGGCAACAACCAATTACATCTGACAAATAAACCTGTTGCCTATGAAAACTCATGCCTCTGAACCAGTTAGTCTCTAAGGTGCCACCCTGCCCTGCGTTTTACCTTCATTCTGAATATACTTAATTTCTCCCATTCTGACCCCCGACACGTCCCAACTTACCCACCTTAGTTTGCTGTTGGAGACGTGAGCCTGTACCTGAAATGCATGCATTTTATTTAGGCCATAAGTGTAGTAACAGTTGAATACCCCCGTCCGGTCTAATATTTCCTAAGAAATGACCAGGTCCATAACTTCTTAGCATCCCCTATCTGCTACCAACTGTCACAATGGTGTGGGGGAATGAAGGGAAGTGACATGGAAACCCCTTTAAAAATCTTTTCTGTACAGAAAACAAAGGGCAGGCTATTGCAGCACAGAACTATTCCTCTTTAACAGTCCTGTTAAGCTGCCCCCAGTCCCTTGTCAGAGCCACTATGCTGGCTGCTGTGGTTGACGTGGTACATGTCTACACAGTCAACTTACTGTGCCAATCTGCTGCTCCTTCAAACATACTGTCCTTCTCCAGGTGCTTCCTAAATCAGAAGCAGCACAGCCACCTCTGCATGGCGCATTGGGCTACTGATTACTGGTGGGTGCTGCTGCCCATTAGCTCATGCTTGTGCTGATCAGTCCACCTGTGCTGCTGCATAGACACAGCTGGACTGCTTCTTGATTAAGATGGAGCAGCACCACACGTTTGTGTGCTGCTGCCAGGCATGGTAAATTTACCCTATAGATGAGGTCCCGGTTGAATGGAAATCAGGAATGACTTGTTTGTTCTGTTGCTGCTATTCAGCTGGCCCAGAGATGCCTAGTGATCAGAAAGATTGATCACTAGATGCAAGGCAATCTGGGTACTGACATGAAAGCGTAAAAACGCATGGAAGGGAGTAGCAGGTACAGAAGTCAGTAAGGATTTGCAATGAGATCTGTTCATTGAAGAATGCAGAGCCTGAAGTAGCATCTCCCTTCCTTTAAAGGGAATGGATGTGAACCTAGGGGCCATGCTGGGGTTATTTCCCATGAACGAGCTTTCCTTCACTCTATAACATGAGGAGCAAATCATGCCCTAAGGGGGAAAAGAGATGCAGTTCTCCACAGCAGCATTCATTTGGGAGTAGGAGTGTCTGGGCTGCTGGAAAAAGAAAGACATTTCTTGCCATTGTTTTCGTGGCAAAGGGAGATTGTCCTGGGGGAAGAAAGAGGTCAGATTTGCTACTATAATCTTAGAGATTGGGGAAAGGGTATCTCAGGCCTTGGCAAGAAAGATTTAGGGGATATGAATGTAGTGAGACTCTCTCCCAGTGGAAAGTCAGGAGTTATTTTTCAGCATCATTTCCTGCAGTCCTTGTTCACTTCTCCATAATGCCCAACACCTTGCTTCTCTTTCAGTATTCTGTCACAGCATCTGGAGCATAGGTGACACTTTAATGCAGTGCTGTAAAATTTCCAGTAGCCTGAACTCGTAGAAACTAATTGACTCTTGGAATCCAGTGGCCTAGGCATGAGTCTTTTTTCCAGATAGCTACAAAGGGAAAGCACCCTGATGAATTACCATTCAGCATAATCCAGGACAGAAGACACTCCACTCCTGCAGAGTGCAGTGTGCACTCCACTCCTGCAAGGAACTAAATTCTACTTAGTATTTCCACTCACTAAAAACAAGATATTGACAGATGGAAATTCTGTAGTCCATGTGCTGCCTGGCAAAACCAGCCACATCGCAGATTATGGAGCCTCTTTCTTTGTAGCATCAATCATCAGTCATGGAACTAAAGGTTCAGGGTAGTTTTTCATTGCATTACTCAAGTAAGACACTGATGTTAACTTGGGTTGTTCTCTCTGCCAGTGACTGGGACTTTCAGATTACAATTTGAATTGTGGATGTTAAAGGATTCTTAGCTAAATTTAAGTCTGGAAAGTCTTGAGAGCATGGGGAGGTTACTCCAAGGAGTGTTAAGGAGTTTGGGGTGACAGTCTCTGTAGAAGTGTAGTCTCACCTGCAAGGTAAGATAGCTGACTGAAGTCTTAGGGCGGGATCTCTTGTTCAGTCTAGCCAGAGAAGTTTCATTTTGGGCTGAGACCTCTGAAGTACAAGGTATGCAGCCTTGTACCGTCTGTAGGAATTGGTGCTTAACTTCCTGATAAGCTACAGAGATGCCTTTCACCCTATGCAGTAAGTCTGCCCCTCACTAGAGTACTGAGTAGTCAGTCTTCATCTTCTGCTTCGAACAGTGATTCTCAACCAGGATGTGGAGTCACCCTGGAGAGTTGGGAGTGCACAATACTAGCACTGTTAGGTGTGCAAACACCTACACATGATTCACAAGATAAAGCCAGAGACTTCAAATAGGAATCCATAGTTTCATAGTAGGTAGGGGTCAGAAGGGACCTAAATAGATCATCTAGTCTGCCCCCCCGCCACTGGTTGGAGCACACGCTGGGATCACATGACCCCAGACAGGTGTTCATCCAACCTCTTTTTGAATTTACCCAAGGTAGGAGCGAGGACCACTTCCCTAGGAAGTTGGTTCCAGATCCTAGCCACCCTAACAGTGAAATAGTGCCTCCTAATCTCTAACCTGAACCTATTCTCCAGCAGCTTCTGGCCATTGTTCCTCGTCAACCCAGGTGCTGCTGGGGGGGAATAGGACCCTTCCTATTTGCTGCTGAGCTCCCCTAACGAGTTTGTAGGCAGCCACCAGCCTCTGTTTGCTGAGGCTGAACAGGTTCAGGTCCCTCAGCTTCTCCTCATAGGGCCTGCCCTGTTGCCCTCCAACCAAGCGGGTGGCCCTCCTCTGAACCCTGTCAATGCTAGCCACATCCTTCTTAAAGTGCGGTGCCCAGAACTGGACGCAGTACTCCAGTTGAGGCCGGACCAATGTCGCATAGAGGGGGAGGATCACCTCTCTGGACCGGCTTGAGATACATCTTTGGATGCATGACAAGGTGCAGTTGACTTTGCTGGCTGCGGTCTGGCATTGACGGCTCGTGTTCATCTTGGAGTCAATAACGACTCCGAGATCCCTTTCTGCCTCTGTGCTCACAAGGGGGGAGCTCCCCAACTTGTATGTATACTGTAGATTCCTTCTCAGGTGCAGCACCCTGCACTTATCCACATTGAAGCCCATCCTATTACCATCTGCCCACTTCTGTAGCCTGTCTAAATCGAATTGCAGCCTAGTGTCAAGAGCATTCTGCCCTGCTGTGGGCTCTCAGTTCTTTGCAGCAGAAGAATTCCTCCATTATTTTTCTGTGGTCAAAGACAAGCGAATGCTTAAAGCTGGCATTTTCCAAGGATGTCCTGAGTCTACCAAGGGGCTCCTAAAAAGGCTGAGAACCACTGTCTTAGACAGATCTGACAGAATATTTTAAAACCCAGCCTAGCTTTTGTCCTGAATATTTTATTGTAGCTGCGAACAGCTGCAAACTGTAGCTGCAAATTGACTGCTCCAATTTAAATGTCTATATATATGACAATTATTGTGGAATAAGATAAAGTGTGAACTTAAAATGCAATAATACCACAAGTGGACACGGCTATGTTGGAATGAGCATTTGTGTATGTTATGGGGAAGCTTCTGCTAGAACTATGGCAGCAGGGTCCCCTGCTGTAAAGGGAGCATGCTGCGGCGGGAGTTTCCTGCTGTTAGTTACCCAGGTCCTTGACCAGAAGAAGCTTGGCTGATAGGAGTCTTGCTGGAACAGTTACACTAGCTCTGGAGAATGACCTTTTCACTCCCCAGTTGCCATAACTAAAGCAGCAAACTTCTTAACATAGACTAAGCCTCTGAATGTCTTTTCACTAGTTTAGTTTAATCCATTTTCAGGGTCAATAAAGCAAATGCACAAAAAGCTGTTCTTGTTCTGGAATAAGGCTATCTACAGATGAAGTTTATTTCTGGCACAGAAATATCTCCTGTTGAAAATCTCCCCCCCCAGAGGACTTCAGTTTTTTTGTCTTCAAACGAGATCTTATCTTTCAACACCCCCATTACATTATTTTGCACTGAGAAAGGTTTAACAAGAGACTGCTTTGTTTTTGGTGAGAAAGATGCAAATAGCTGTTTTATCTAAGAGCATTGGCATACACTCTTTTTTTCGCTTCTCGTGTTGTAGAATTTAGATCAGATGGTCCATGGTCAAACCAATTGCAGCTAACGTAGCTGAAACCATATTTAGCATTCATTTCACATTAATGGGTCACGTCTCTGCCCCTCAGTGCCATGACCTGACTGAGAAATTTGAGACAGCAGCAGGTAGGTGGCACAGACAGTATTACCAGTTAAAAATGTTATGAAGGTTTATCTTGCCCCAATCTGTTCAATGGTGGGAACTGCAGCCTGTTCT
>NW_005842009.1:2776024-2800613 GCF_000455745.1 Alligator sinensis
TCCTATGACAAGTGCTGTGTAGGAAAGATATTAATGTAGGCTTCTAGCCTTACCAGATCTGACCCAGTTCCCTAGTGACCTGCACTGCAGTCTCAATGTAAATGAACAGAGTAGATAGATCCTGTATTCCCTGCTCTCAGATATGATCAGAGTCTGCAGCAGATTCTGCATTGAACGTTAGCAAATGTTCTGAAGAAGATCCTGTTCCCCAGACTCTCCATGAAGGAAAAGTTAAGCTGGACTTCAGGGCACCTTTCTATTTCCTCTCTAATGACCTCCATTCCTTGCCCCTCAGTGGCATTTGACAGAAAGCCTGGCCAAAGCGGAGGTCCCCTGGCGCTGGGTGCTCAGCCACAGCAGATCAAAGCGGACTACAGGCATGCTTTTTCTGGCTGCTGTGATACCAAATGCAGAAGCACATGTAGGAGGTAGAGTCCAGACCATCTGCTTGTGCCCATTGCACCAGAGGTGACAAGGAAGTGAAAAATCACTTTAGCAGGAATTGATGCTGAAACCCTGGAGGTTTGGGGCTCAATCCCACACTTCCTTTTCGTCTCTGCCAGGGTTTCTCACTTGGGATGATAACCAGGCTCTGTTGCTGGGGCAGCTGAGCATTTCCAGCGCGTAATTCTTTCTTGTGCTGTGCAGTAACACAGCAGAGCATGTGAGCTTCAGTTCAGGAAAGGTTAAGTCTGTCTTTTCCCAATCACCTTTTCATTTTTTCCATTTTATCCAGATTCCTGGCTTAGGGATCGAGGGCTGGACACCGATATTCCTCCAGACTTTGTGCTGCTGGAAGCTACAAAAGTCAAAGCATCCATCTTACGTTGTCCCTTCGTGAGTAGTCATTAGGGGGTGCTTACATTTTAAGTGTTCCTCAATAAGTGTAGCATAAGCTGGCAGATGTGACTGACATGCCACTTGTCATAAATCCTTCTGTTTCAGCGATTTTTGCCTCCATTTCTTTGCAGGAGGGTTTCTTCCCTATCAGTCTGTACCTATGAATAGAAGGGCTGAGGAAAACATGCTCCCTTTCAAAAATGTTTTTTGGAGGAGCCCCAGACCCACACCTTCCGAGGGAGTGGAGAGACCCACCTCGTCCAAGGTGGGGGAGGGATGAGGCAGGAATTCAGTCCCCTTCCATTTTCCTGTCGCAGATAGGATGAAGTGCTCCCTCAGCAAGTTTGCAGATGACACCTAGCTGGGGGGAGTAGTAGATAAGTTGGCGGGTAGGATTAGGATCAGAGATACCTTGACACATTGGAGGATTGGGCCAAAAGAAATTTCATGAGGTTCAATAAGGAGAAGTGCAAAGTTCTGCACTTAAGACGAAACAGTCCCATGCAACGGTACAGGCTGGGGGCTGACTGGCTGGGCAGCAGCTCTGCCGAAAAGGACCTGGGGGTTACAGTGGACAATAAGCTGAATATGAGCCAGCAGTGTGCCCTTGTTAGAAAGAAGGCTAAAAGCATCCTGGGCTGCATTGGTAAGAGCATTGCCAGCAGATCGAGGCAAGTGTTTATTCTGCTCTATTCAGCCCTGCTGAGGCCACATCTGGAGTACTGTGTCCAGTTTTGGGCCTCCCACTGCAGAAAAGATGTGGGCAAGTTGAAGAGTCCAGCAGAGGGCAATGAAAATGGTTCAGGGGCTGGGGGATATGACTTCTGAGGAGAGGCTGAGGGAACTGGGCTTATTTAGTCTGCAGAAGAGAAAACTCAGGGTGGATTTAATAACAGCCTTCAACTACCTGAAGGGATGTTCAAAGAGGATGGAGCTGGGCTGTCCTCAGTGGTGGCAGATGACAGAACAAGGAGCAATGGGCTCAAGTTGCAGCAAGAGAGGTTTATGCTAGAGTTTAGGAAAAAACTTTCTCACTAGGAGGATAATAAAACACTGGAGCAGGTTACCCAGAGAGGTGGTGGAAGGGCTCTGTCCTTGGAGGTTTTTAAGACCCAGCTCAACAAGGTCTGGGATGATCTAGTTGGGGATGGTCTTGCTTTGAGCAGGGGATTGGACTAGATGCAACCTCCTGAGGTCCCTTCCACCTCTAACTTTCTATGACTCTGTCTCCCCAGAGTTTTAAGCAGTGGTAGATTTGAGATCTTCCCAAACAGTTTAGGGAAGGAGGGGGTTCGGAAAAAGAAGGCCACTTCTATGGGCTTGTGAAAGGGACAGGGTTCAAAGCAAAATCTCCTCTATCTTCATATGGGCAAAGGGAAATAACACCCAGCTTCCCTGCTGCTGTGGGGAGTGCGGTGGAGAAAACACATAGCCCACAGGCTTCTGGGGCCGGGGTAGCAGGCAACACATTTCTCCCATCTGTCCACATGGTAGGGGCAGAGGGGAACATCAGTCTCCCATGTTTTCCAGTGAGCTGGCATCTCGTTCTGCCCCTCTGGGCTTCCAGGAGGGCATGGGAACGTACACATCCACATGCTCATTTTTTAGGGTTGGGGAAGGGGGACTGGATGCACCTCTAAACATGAAGTGGAGGGTAAGAATCATGTCCCAGAGGCTTTGAGATGGGAATCCGTGGCTCCCCCAGATGTTGGTGCCCCCCAGATGTTGGGGACATCCGACTCTCCCCCTGGATGTTGGGGCCTCCCCCAGATGTTGGGGACAGCCCCTTCTCCCCCGGATGTTGGGTCCTCCCGCAGATGTTGGAGGCATCCCCTTCTCCCCTGGATGTTGGGTTCTCCCCCACATGTTGGGGACATCCCCTTCTCCCATTCCTAATGGGGAAGGGACACACACACTGCCCGGTACAGGCTTCACCCCCTCCCCACAGACCCTTCAGAGGGCCCTGCAGCAAACCCCCGCGCGCGGGCAAGTCACGGGAGCAGCATCCCCCGCACGCCAGGCCGCCGGGCCCTGGGAAGCCGCGGGCTGACTTTGCAAGCACCTCCCCGTGACGCCACGTGGGCACCGCAGGGGCAGGAGCTGGACGCGGCTGTCACTGCAGCGGGACTACATGTCCCAGGAGGCTTTGCGGGACGCGCTCCACGCGAAGCCAATCAGGACGCTCGCTGCTGGCCCGCCCGCCTATAAAAGCCGAGGTTCGCAGCATTCCGCCCTTTCCATGCGCTGGGCCGAGGCGGGACAATGGCGGTGAGGCGCGGCCTAGTTCATCATCCGCTGCCATCCTCCCCTCTGGGCGCGGGTGCGGGCCCTTGGACCCCGCAGGCCGGACCCCGAGCACTGGGCTCAGAGGGGCGGCGCGGGTGCTGCAGGCAGGGCCGGGGTCTCGGGGCTGGGAAGCGGTCAGAGGAGGCTTCGGCTGCAAAGAGCCTTGGGCCTGGGGTGGGGAAGAGGAAGGGGCATGTGGGGCTGCAACCCTCGCTTCTGACCTGAAGGGTGTCCCGTCCTGCGGGCTGTGCAGT
Source organism: Alligator sinensis (assembly GCF_000455745.1). Classification (NCBI taxonomy): domain Eukaryota; kingdom Metazoa; phylum Chordata; order Crocodylia; family Alligatoridae; genus Alligator; species Alligator sinensis. Next base: position 2,779,405 of record NW_005842009.1, read on the forward strand.
GGTACCAGCCTGGTGCCCCACTGATCCAGACTTACCCGTCTCGCGTGGGGTTGTTTAAGCTGGTGGAGACCTCCAGCTCTTGCAGCATCTTTATCCTGGCGCATAACAAAACTCTGAGCTTGGGGGCATGCCCCACCCGGCCTCTGGGGCCAGTGTGTGCTTGCAGCGTGTGTTGCAGCCAGGGGAGTTGCTCTGGCGTGCGTGTGGAGAGCAGACACGGGCTCCCTGCCTTTGTGTGACAGTGGCTGTTACCTAGCAGAGTGGCTGCCTGCTCTGATGGCGGCTGCGAGCTGCAGGAGTTGCATGCTGTGCTGCTGGTGTGGAGGCTACCGGGCATTGTGCAAGAGGAAGACTTTTGCAGGATGCATAAATGAGAGAATTGGTGGCTTGGAGGATAAGGGAGTTCAATTGGCTGTTCAGGGAGGGTGATTTGGGGGTCTTGTGTGGAGACTGGTCCAGTTACTTTGCAGCAAAATTGCTGTAAGGCAGGTGGCCCTGTAAAATGAGCATAAATGCTAACACAGTTAGAGGTAGACAGTGCACCCCACCCCAGGTAGGACGGCCTCTACCCAGCTCCTTACACGTGGCAGGATTTTAAAGCACAGCACTTGGGATCGTTTCTGGGTTGTGCTGTTCCTCTCCACACTCCTGCATTTTCCAGGCTTGTGCAGTGAGACTGCTTTTTCTTTCTTCCAGGTCTGGCAGTGCATCAACTTTCACAAGGCCTGGAGTAGAGTCTGGCGATGCTGGGACCTGTCCAACATGGGATTTGCACTGCTCTCATTTGGTACGTGGCTTTATACCACTTCCTTTGGAGGTTTAGTAAAGACTTACACTTTTACTGTCCCCTGACTGCCAATGATGATATTGGTCATCGGAGCAGATAAGCTGTACCAACAATACCTGCTCGTGTTTTGGTACCGATTACATAGGAAGCACTTGAGACTGTTTCCACGGCCCTATCGAAGCTGCGTCTGTCTTGCTTGTGTAGCTGGCGCGGTCAAAAAGGAGCCAAGAGTGATTTTGTTTTCCTTGACGGTCGCTGTCCAGTTTGTTCCTTTTATAACTGTCCAGCAACATTTCGGGAAAGTACATGTACAGCCAGGGTCATAAACCAGGAATGTCAGGTTGGAAGGAACATGGAGACATCTGTGCAATGAGGTGGGAGCACCTGGAGCTGGATCATACCTGGCAGGTGTTCTGTAGGCCTAACCCACTCCTCTTGTGATGGCAGAGGGGCAGCCAGCTTTCCAGCAGGCCTGGTTCCTCTATTACTAGCCCATATCTAGAATAAGAAATGGAGACTGCTGTGGGCTAACAAACTGTTGCACTTTCCTTTTATTCCAGGGAGGTGTGGGTGATCCCCTGCCCATGGATCATGGAGGGGACCTATCTTCACTCTGTACAATGAGTCAGACAGGTAAGCTGTGAGACTGTCATGCTTATGAATGGTGTGGTAGCTGCTGAGAAGCCTGACATGGGGCCATCCTCTTGCAGTGCATCCAGGCCCTGGGGAGGAAGGTGTAAAAGGCAAAATACTGTTGCAGTAGTAACTAGCTGATGTTCTGGTGGCCTGTTCTATTGAATACCCTTTGTAACTGTTTGTGTAACACAGTGTACAAGTAATTTTGTACTGTAAAGTGTATTCTGGTTTCATATTTGCTCTGTGTTGTTTTGTACTGCAGAATGTGCTTTAGTTTGACCATAATCATGTTTGCCACCAGTGTCTATTTTGCTGTAATATTGCATCTTTCTTTCCCTCCTGCTCCCCCCCACCCCCCTCTGATTTGTTGATCTGGGGGAATGCATGCTGTCTGGACAGTAGAGTGCCATGGAAGCGTGGCAAACCCTGATTAGGAAAGCTAGGGTGGTGTCATGCCAAGCGCAAGGGAAGGGGCAGCTGGCTAAAAGATCTGGGGCAAAGGAGCCAATACGGAAGGGGAAACTCGCAGGCATTGCCATGGGTAGGCTTGGCTCCTGAATTCTTTTGCAGAGCTTAACTGCCCCAGCAGGAGCTGTGTAATCAGGACTAGGAATTTCAGGGGTGCAGTACACAGATTTCAGCTGCAGTCACCCCCTCACAGCCACCACGTGGAAATGGAGATTGGCACTCTACAGCCTCCCAGGGAGCAACAAAAGGTCCCTTGCATTGCAGATGGACCAAGGCTTGCTAGTAGCTCCATGAGGTGCAGCAAACCCCAAGAAACAACTCATAAGAACTACAGTGTGGGCACCCCCCCCTTGTCCAGCCTGTTGCCAGGTGGCAGGTGTGGTGGTGCAGGCCCCCAGAGCTAAACCTTTGGGTAATCCCCGAAGTTGCAAACTGTGTGGGCATGGGTGGAGTTTCCCTGAAGAGGTAAACTACAGGCTATACCTTGTAGCTCAGCATTTCAAATTGCATTTGGTGTTTTCTTTGTCTCTATCTGCTGTAATAAATCTGACCTCCTGTGTTGACACTGCTTGCAAGGAGGGGGGTTATTGCAGGGCCACTCCCATCCACTTCAGCGATCCCAGACTCCTGGGTGGGGGGCTTGAGCCACAGTGAAAATTTACTGGGTGCCCTGGAACTCGAACCTAGCCTTTATTGCTGCTGACCAGTACCCAGCAGAAGGGTTACAGTAGGATTCCTTGGTGTGGCCCCTGTTGTGAAGCAGAGCTCTCCTGGAATGGACCTTGCAGATGAGATGTGCTGTGGTGGTAGCTGCTCTTGCAAATATTCTCCTTGCTATCACTAATAGATAAGTGTCTACCTCTTGTTGCTTTTCACTGCTAGGTCTCAGTGCTTCCCAGAGAGGCCATTATTGTCCCTATTCTACAGAAGGGAAACGGGCATGGCAAGGTGAAATAACTTGCTGAAGGTCACCCAGCAAGTCCATGGCAGGTCGGTGCATGACCTGCACTACTATCTTCTGCTGAGTGACCTCCTAACAGCTGTTCTGAGGCCTGTTGGGATTGCCAGATGCTTAGGCTGCATGTAAATCCAAGAGCTGTGGCTCAACAAAAATAGCCACAGGGTCTCCAATTACATGCAATAGCAAGGAGGAGGGACTTTGATGGCGAGGCCCCTGATGCCTGTAGCTGTCACTCACCTCTCCTACAATGGGCCCACTGTCATGCTCTGCAGGGTCCGAGTCCTGAGCAACGCAAATCTGTAGAATGCTGTACTGTGGGACTCCACTGACTGTAAGGATGCTGTTACAATCTGTGTTCTAGGGCTTGTTGGCATCATTCAGACCCCCAAGCAATTGTCTGGATAGCTCACCTGCTAGATGAATGGAACTTGAGTCGGAGCAGCCACTGCACGAGGTGAGAGAAACTCCATTGAACAGAAATTTAGCTGCTTCACCTCCAGAACCCTTTCCCATCAGATCTGAACACCGATCTCATGGTCAAAAAAGGAGGGAGAATAAAATACAAGCTGGTCTCGCCCTCTTTGCTGGAACAGTCCTGCACTGAGAGACTAGTTTGAAAACATTTACTTGCTGGCAGAGCCCTGAGGAATGTAAATCTCTCTGGTCCAGGGAGTGTGGATAAACACTCTTTTAATGCAGCTCTTATTTGGAACGTGCTAACTAATTTTAAGGCCAGAATGGGCTTTCCCAGCTGACCACCTAAATAAGCAAAACTTTCCCCTTGTTGAATTTGAGCTGATGTTTTAGGTGTACCGTGCTTGTATTTGTATTACTGATCTGTGCAGAAAACCTGTTCCTGTTTCTAATTCCTGTTCCATGCTTGCTTTTCTCAGGAATCTCTCAGCAAATGGAAGCGGCTGAGAACTGTCTTATCAGGAGCCAGCACAGTAATCCTGATGCCCAGAGGAACATGATGGGCACTTTGCAAGGGGCTGAAATTCTGGAATGGTGTTTGATAGCAAAGTAAGTTTCATCAGTATCTGCTTTGAAAGGGTTTATCATGTAGCTTTTCACATGTGCTTCTAAAGGACCTGTCAGGGAGGCCACAACAGCATCAAGTTTGGTGCACTCTTGCTTTAACTAGGATCATTGTGTCTGTCTACCCATAAAAAATGGTTGTGTGTGAGTGGTGTAGCCAAAGAGTACTAGTTGATGGGAGCAAACCAGTGTGGCACAGGGTGACACTCTTGGGCTGGTACTCTTCAACATCTTCATTAATGATCTGGATTCAGGGGTCAAATGCGAACTGGCCAAGTTCACGGATGATACCAAATTATGGGGGAGGACAGCCACACCGGAGGACAGGTTAGGGATACAGGCCAACTTGGACATGCTCTCAATGTGGGCTGACCAAAACCCAACGGCCTTCAATGTAGAGAAGTATAAGGTGCTGCATCTCAGTAGGAAGAACCTTCAACATACTTGCAGGCCCAGCAGTGCTGCACTCATTAGCACCATGACCGAAAGGGACTTGGGGGTCTTGATTGACCACAAGATGAATATGAGCTACCAATGCTATGCTGTGGCTGACAAAGCTAACCAAACTCTGGTGTGCATCCACTGATGCCTCTCAAGCAAAACCAGGGAAGTCATCCTCCCACTTGACTTGGCCCTGGTGAGACAGCGGGTGTAAGTTCTGTACAGTGCGTGTGTCCAGGGTCTGGAACAAACCCCCCCAGAGGTGGTGCAAGCACCTACTCTGGACTCTTTCAAAAAACTTGATCCCAGCTCCCTACCTGCCTATGGTGGGGGGACTGGATTCAATGATCTCTCAAGGTCCCTTCCAGCCCCTAATGTCTATGAAATCTATTACAGTCCAGAAATCAGGCAAGGATTGATTGACTGAAAATGCAGAAAATGCCTTGCTCTCAAAAGCTTGTCGGACTTCATTGGACCAAGTACATATTGCCAATCTAAGAAATGTTTGCCCCTCGCCCATCTGAAATGGCAAAACCCTAGCTAACCCCTGCCCTTCTGGAGCTCCATGGTAGTCCAAGGAGGCTGGCCACTTACAGAAACTTATCAGTTAACTGCACTGGTAGGCTGCTGGTTGGAAGGAATTTTCTGACACTGGTCCAAATCCTCATGGTGAAAGTCAGTTTAGCACTACTGAATTTATGGAACCATGCAAGTTTTATAGCAGTTGAGTATCTGGTCCCACGCTTCCAAAAAGAAGGGGGGAAGGGGGGGGGAAGCTTTTTTCTAGAGCTGGAACATTTCCCTAGAATGAGTATAGTTTCTACAATTTGTGCTTTTCAAGGGCTACTTACATACCTGCTTACCCTGCCTGGTCAGTGATGACTCCTGTTACATGGTGACTGCTGGATGAATCCTGCGGATATGGGACTGAGGCCAGGCAGTCATTTAGAAGGCGGGATGTAGCACTTGGGAATGCCAGTGCTCTTGGCCAGCAAGTCATCTGCATGAAAGGCTCCCAGTGCTGCTAAGTGAATTGCCCTGGTGCAGACAGGATTGGGAAGGGGACCTGAATGTGGCAATGAGGCAAGCTGTTCACTCTTCCCATCTAGATCTAACTTGTCGTCTTGTGTGTTTACAGGTCAAAGTGGAACAAGAAGCTGAAAAGCAGGCCAAGACTGGGCTATAACTGCTATAGCTTCCTCCTTTGGAACTTTGACTTTACATTTCTCTTGAAAACCTATTTCTGGGCTTCCTGCATCATCTTGCTGTGCCAGGGCACCTTTGCTGCCTGCCACTTTAAGGGCTAGAACAAGCAGCAGAGCAGCCTACAGATGGCTGCTTTTCCAGTCAGGAGTCAAATGACCAGCAGGAGGCTGCCTGATTGGGAATGGGGCACAGCTGCTAGGGATCAGAGCAGGCCCTGGGAAGTAGGGCCAGCAGTTGCTGGAAGCAGCCAGGGAGGGAGCGTCACCTGGCTGGAGCTGCTGCTCACAGAACACCTGGAGGTCAGGATAGGAACTATGGGGATGGAGGAGGTTCCTAGGGTCCAGGCACACTTTTAGAGACACCCAAGTCCCATGGGACATAGGCCTTGAGGCCCCAGCAAGGGGACATAAAAAGTAGTAGGGTCCATATGGGGACCTGAAGGACTGTGCTGAAGGGACATAGAGTAGGGTCCATGTCAGCAGGCCTGAAGGGCTGAGCAGGGGCATGCAGGGTAAGGTCCGAGCAGGGCCTGAAGGACTGCACGTAGGACGGTTCCACTAGTTCATTGAGTTGAGGCCCAGTGATAGGGCATCAGCTGGAGGCGCAGGGTGGTCTCTGGACGCCTGAGGTGGTTTGGGCCAGAGTCCAAGTGCTGCCCAGCACTTGGGGCCAGGGGAATTGGGGGTAAGTTGGATGCCATCTGTGAAGTATGGGACACAGTATAGGGGAGGTCAGAGCCATGTATAATGCCCTTGACATCAGAGCATTAAAATGGGCAGCCTCCCACCTTAATATCAGTTTTATCAAAGGCATGGCAGGTGAGCAGGCCAATGACTTTGACTGGCTGTGAGTTGGCTCCCATCACACTTGTACAGAAAATCCTTGTTGCTTTTCCCTAGTCACGTGTACACCCCAAGCTGCCCAGGACAGAGAGTCATCTGGCATATGCTGGGAAAGTAGTCCTTGAATAAAAACCCCTTTTGGTATAAAGATGCTTGGTCTTTTTTGCAAGTCTTTCCTCTATTAGGGGCATTTGGAAATAAAGCCACTATTGGAAACTTTTTTCTTGGACTCTGCTGTGTCTACTTTTAGTTTTAGTTCATAGCTTCCAATGAGAGTTCAGGGGGCCGGTATTCTGTATAAGACTTTTATACTGACTAAGAATAACATAATACTGGGGTTTTTTTAGAAAACTTAATTATGTGAAAAGAGGGGTGGGGGGCATTAACTCTGGAAAATACACATGATTTTCAAGATAAGCCGAGAGATTTCGAATGGGAATCTGTAGTTTCAAAAAAACCTGACCTGCTGTGGTCTTCTTGTGTTCTTTACAATAGAATAATTGCTCTATTAGTCCCCATAGAGAGAGGGGGGGGAAAAGTGGCACCTAAGATTTTGAATTTTCTGAGGGTTGCCTTGGGTAATGAAGTTGAGAATTGCTCTTCTATACAAATTGTCTTCTAATGTACCCTAGCTGCTACCATGTCACAAAAATGTGAAATGTTTTATAACTAAAGCCTTACACATGAAGCGGCATCTAAATGCAAAGATTGGTGGTATGTATGTTCATGTATCGTGACATAAAAGTTCCATTATGCTGGAGAAACAAATTTCCAAGTATCTGTTTAGAAACAGGAAAAACGACAGCTGTTAATGTAAGAGGCAAGGATTTCTCGGGGTATATGTCTTAGTAGACCAGCTATGTAGTTGGGATAGAGTTAGACAAGCTTTTGAATGCAAGACATTCTTTCCCAGGTTGATCAGACTGATGAAGAATGTCTTGCATTCAAAAGCTTGTCTAACTATCTCAATTGCAGATCTGGTCCAATAGATAAAAAGATGTTGCCCTAAAAATTCTTGCCTCACATAATTTCTAGACTGCCCTGCCTATACCCTCACTCAAACTATACACTTGGTAAAATGTCAGTAGGTAACTTTAATGCCCTCAGCTATCGTATGCAGCCTTTTAGGCTTACACAAGTAACTGACTGCAAAAAATGTGACTGAGAATAAACAGCTAGATTTTTTTTTTTACCAGCTCATGATAAAAGGGGAGTGGACATGGCAACTGCAATCTATGCAAAATAGGAAGCACTGAAAATTGATATGCTCTTCATCTGTTTCCAATGTTGCTTTGCACGGTAGAATTGCACTTTAGTACCTGGCCATAATTAGCTGTCCAGCTAAGACACCTGCCCCAAATTTTGCTGTTATCGTTTCTTTAAATGCTTTTATGGATCTCTTTCTTTATTACTGTGTTGCGTGCTGTGTCTATGCTAAGAGGTACAATACATGCATTTCCATTTTGACCTCGATGTCTTCGTTTTCAAATTCCAAAGTCATGACTTCTCACTAAAAAGGGATAATCCCCTATAGGGGCACTATAAATCAGAGCAGTTCAGCCATTTCTGGTCATCGAGTGTTTTGAAAGCTGGGACCGAAGATATTTTATTAAGTTTGCAACTGCTTTAAAATTCATGAGCTCTCAAGCCTGAACCACTAGGAGCAGGGCCTGCCCACAAGATACAGTTTTGGGGCCTCCTGACATGAAGAAGCCGGTGGAGGCGTCGGTGGCAGTGGGGTGGGCAGCCAAAGAAGCTGGCAGGGGGAGGGGGAGTGGCCAGTGGCTGGACGTGACCCCAGTGGTGGCAACTGCCCACACCCCTTGCTACGGCGCTGATTTAGAGTGTTCCTGGCTGCAGGGGGCCCCCGTGGCCACAGGTTCTGCAGGATAGGATGGGCCAGCCCTGACTGGGAGTATAAATTTGGCCTGAAACTCCTACTCTTCACAGCAAAGAGCCTCAACAGTAGGCATATCAACACAAGACACTAAGGCTACGGACAGAAGTTGCATATAAACTAATTTAAATAATCGGAAACTGGTTTAAACCTATAACAGAACAGAACTGCCCCCTGCAAGGAAACCCTGGCTGGGGTCTGGAGCCAGGGAGAGGAGTTAAACTTCCCTTCCCCCGAGTACAGAGCTGCCCTGCTCTGCTAAAAACTTACTGCTGGCTGTGACTGCAGACAGCAAACCTCAGGGACCTGGGGGGCAGCAGGAAGAGGAAGTGAACACACAGCCCATGTTGGCTATGTGCCAGAGCTGTGCTTCAGTGCACCCCCCACCCCCGCTTCTGGCCTGAGCTGCTGCAGGTATGTGGCGGCATTTCCTGCATCCAAAGTGAAAGTCTCACCAGTTGTTTCTCAATTTAATCCCTGCAGTTTAGATTAACCAGCAAAAACTGGATCAATTCAGCTTTGGGCTTTTTGACTGTCTGCATTTACCTTAAAAGTGCAGTAGACTAGTTCTACGGCTCATTAGCGCGTCATGACAAAAGCCATGCTAATGAGCCATAGAATTAGTCCTCCTGTGCACTGGTGTCACTTAAAAGATGTCTGCCAGTGCTCCTGCACAGTAGTGCCAACTATTGCACATTCAGTTAGTACCTGTTATTACAGGTACTACACTTAATGTGCCATAATTACAGCACATGAATGGACATGTAGACATGTCCAGTGTAGAAGAAACTGGCTCTTCACGGAGCAAATATATGTGAAGTTTGATCAAAGAGTAAGAGTGGTAAATCCTTGGGGCCAGCAGCTAGACTGATGCAAGCAATAGTCCTGAAATGAATTTAAATAGTTGAGCTGTTAATGTTACACAATTTTGTTTTCATTAAATTTAGCTACTGTATTGGGTGGGGAGGGGGTGGCATATAGGGCACATCTACACCCCTTCCATTCTTTCTGCAGAGCAGCTGTGAAGCATGCCCCCCGCCAAGCCGTGTGTGCCAATTTCCAGAAAGGAAGCAATCTAGCCTACAACAGTGCCCAGCTCTCTGTTCTCTGTCTTTCAGTCTTGGGCATGCTCACTGGTCTGTGTTTAGGGTGTTTTTAAGGCTGCCCCACTAAGTGCAGAGGTGGAAGTACACTGGCAGACGATACTCCTGGACATGATACAATGGCGGTGCAGACACACCACTGTGTGGCCTCTGCTTTTCTAAAGAAATCTGCTCCCTGCACAGATTTGAGACCCTCAGCTGGAAAGTAACTAAAGGAAACCACTGCACTGAGGATTTGCCAGGTTTTAGTGCTGTCGGCTCCATGCTCATTCCCTGCATGACAACACTCCTATCTGATGGAATCGGCTTCTACTGCAGTCAGGTGACACGGGAAACAGGCAGAGTCCACAAGGAACTCACACTGCCAGCGTCCCCAGCTATCTTCTCCACCTACCTGCATAATGCTAAGGAGGCGCAGAAAAGGGGAAACTGTGAACAGAATATTGGAAAATGACCCTTTCTTTTCCTTCCCTTTAGACCTGGCAGTTTTGCATGGTTGTATCGGGGGGATGGGTGAACTGAATGTGATTTTTATAACTGATGTTCCAGAGGATTAGAGGGCAGGGGCCCCGAAAATCCTGCCCCCAAAGATGGGAGAGGGACCCAAGAACTGAGATCTTTCCTTGAAGGCTCACAAGAAGAGGCTGGTTAGTGCCGTTTAGCAGATGGGGGAACTGAGGCACAGGCCAGTGGCAAAGCTAGGGCTAGAACCAAGTCTCCCGGGTCACACTCTAATACCCTACTCATTAGGTCACACTTCCACTGTACAAAGCACAACAGACCCCCCACCCCCGACCCCCCCAGTACATGAACTCTGACCCTATCACATTCTTTTTTTAACATGTATTGTTTAACTCCTCCAGCTCTGAAAACCCTCCTCATTAGTTTTGCTCACTAAGATGTTTTGTATGAGGGGATAAAGGACAACCTGGGGCAGTTCAGGGGAGGATGTTGACAACAAAGGCCCCCTCCCTCTGTCCCCAGTGCCTGGGACACAGGCAAGGAACAATCAGCACCTGTTTGCGGATCATTCACAACTCCTGTCTGGCAACAACAGAGTCAGTTCAACTGTTCAGCCTTCCCTTTCCTAATTAACTCCTGGCCCTTTGTGAATACTGTTCATGGCTTTCACTATCTCATTCTCAGAGGGAAATGATTGAGCTGCTAAACCAAGCTATACTAATCAATCATGAGGAGAGTAAGCCCTGTTCCTCCAAAGGATTAGGCCCCTTTCTGCAAGGGATACTAGGAATGGCTCAGCCTTGACCAAACTGGGCATGTCTACATGTGCTTCTTTTAAGCAGGCTTAGCCTAAAATTGCTACTTTTAAGGCACATTGAGGGCACGTGTTTACATGTGCGTACCCTTAATGTGCTTTAAAAATGATGAGTTAAGGCTATGTGAGCCTAAATTTGATACCCGCATAAAGCAGGTATCAAATTTAAGCACAAATAGCCAAGTTGCATTAGCGCATGTGTAGATGTGCTAATGCACATTAAACGTGCGTCAATGGACACACACCGCATTAATATGCATTAGCACATCTGCACATGCACTAATGTGACTTAGCTATTCACGCCTAAATTTAATGTGCCTTACTGTGTGTTAGTGTGTCCATGTATAGACGTGTGCCTAAATTGCCTTAAGTTTAGAAGCGTATAAATACACATGTAGACATGCCCGCTGTGTTCAAGACAGTGGCTGAGGATGAAGCCAGAAATCAAAACTGTTGACGCTTTTAACCAGAGCCAAGGTTTCCAGCACCTGGGATGTTCTGAGCTAACAGACTGCACTGTAGTTCCCCTTTTTCTCTGCAGTGTGGGTCAGGCCCCTCCTACCCTCTGACCCGGGTCTCTGCTGAGCTCTGTCCCTCTGGCCTCTGCTTTCTTACTCTTTGGCCTGCAGTCTTTCTGTAATGATTCCTGTATTCGAATGTAGATAAAGGGACATTTTTGAGATCACGTGAGTGGCTGAAAGGTAGTAGCAGTGATCAGCTGAGGGCTGGGCTGCCCTCAAAGGTAGAACAACAGGAATCAAAGCTAAGGGACCTGTAATCCCTTACCTGTAAATCCCCCTTCCAAGGGGCCCTAATCACTGTGGCCCCTTGGAAACTGTAAGTTTCTTCCCTACTCCTCTAAAGCAACACTAGGTTAGTGGGCTCCCAGTCTGATCTGGATTGGAAATATCTGCATTCCTAGGACCCAGAGACATTTGGCAGCCTCTGCTGAAGCCAACCCAGAGGAACGCTCTGGGTAGTGCCCCTCATGGAGATGCAGCATATGGCAAACAAGGAGTTTTGCTCCTGGCATAGTTATACCCCCCTCCCCAAACGACATAAGCAAAGGCCCTCTCTTCAGTTGCAAAGCATGGATTTTGCTGACACGGTGATGCTGGCTGGGGTGCATGACTGTTTTCACACCCTCACCTGACTCAGCTACATCAGCAGAACTTGGTTAGTGTAGACCTGGCCCCCATCGCATCTCCCCACTCCGCCCTGAGTCTGGTAGTAACCTGATACAGAGGAGCTGTTTGTTTATGGGGGGGAGGTGGGGATGGGTGGTTTGAGGCTAGGAAAGGAAAGGGGTGGAGTGCCTCTTCTCCCAGCTACACTGTCTCTGCTCCCAGTGGGGAGTCCACCTGGTGGGGTGGGGGGAGGAAGTTAATGGGATGAGGGTGGAGACTCCTGATTAAATTCTTTGTCCTTAACCTCTCTACTGTCATTCCATGGTAGCAAAGCTTGACCTGCTGCCCTGAGCAGGGCTCGCAGCCTCCAGAGCAGTTCACCCTCCTCCGCAGGAAGCTTCACCCTGACTACAGGGGTACCCCAGGCCCCACACACAGCCTGTCTGCTCCTCTGGGGCACCTGAGAATGGAGCCAGCACCATCTCCTCCAGCCTGTAACCTGAACGGTAACTGGCACTATCAGTTCCGCATCATCCTGCTGGGGGATTCGACAGTGGGCAAGTCCTCCCTGCTCAGGCGGTACACAGAGAGGTGCTTCGGGCCAGCTCCCTGCCCCACCGTGGGGGTGGAATTCTACAGCAAGATGATCGAGCTGCCTCCAGGGATCAAGGTGAAGCTACAGCTTTGGGACACAGCCGGCCAGGAGAGGTTCAGGTGAGGAGCCTGGGGACCAGGGACACAGAACCCCCTACCCACACCGCGTCTAGCACTATCCACCCGATGGGTTTTCTTTACCTTGCAAGCTCAGGGGCATGTTCCTACCAATCAGTCTTGCATGCAGCCCAGCCCAGCCCAGCCCCTGGCTTCTTTACTATTCATTCCGTCCAGGAAGAGCACACACCAACTGCAGAGACTTCCTCAGCCCGACAAAGGGTTTTTAAACCCAAAAGCTTGCTAAAAAATTTGTTCCCAACTATTTAAGTTGGTCTAATAACAGATATCAGATTTACCCAAAGAATCTTGTCTGCCTATGTCCTTAGGCCAACACGGCTACAACCTGCACCCCTGTTTCTACCAATCCATTCAACCATTCAATCCCACAAACAGAGCCTAGCACCAGTGGCAAGTTACGGGTTTTAATTTCCCCCGTGTGGCCAGAGCCCCACAGTGAGTTGACCCAGGGGTTAGACTGGATGGCACTTTCTCTCATTTATAAAGTTCTGAGTTAAAATGCTTGAGGCCATGAACACGAGAGAGAGATTCCAAGAAGACCGCAGTTGTCCGGAGGGAAAAAAATGTGGCTGTAAGATGCAGCCCTTTGAACAGAGGTACATCTGCCTTAATTTCAGCAATTTTCCCCTGATTCCAATCCAGGGCCCTTTCTTTCTGGGGCACGGTAATTTCTTCCCGGGAGAGGTGCAGGGAGTTACCTCTGGGCTTTTGCCTCAAGGGTCCCTGTTTCTGGGCAACTCTAGGAATGTGGGCATAGTGAGACAGAGAGACACAGCCCTTCATGCACACAGATCTACATGCCAGGAGCTAATCCTTTTAGAAAGAGACACACACACACACACCCTCTCCGCAGAAACCCAGATCCAATAAAACCCTATTCCCTTCTCCAGCCCAGACACTGCCCATAGATAGGAACCCAGCTCACCCAGACCTATTTTCTGCATGGACCATTCTGTGCCCTCAGTCTTGCTCTTTCTGTTGCTGCACTGGTGCCCAAAGGCCCAAGCAAGGTGTTTTTCACAATATTTTGCTTCGTTTTCTTTGCAGCCTTGTAAATGTTATGATGTAATGGCATCATGTGCTTGAAGCCACCCAGCCAGGCTTGGGAAGGGTATTTGCAGTTGAAGGCAGGGTGGGAGGGATTGGATTGCAAGAGATCTGTATGTTCAGGGTCAGTTACAACTCTTTGTTTGGCCAGCAGCGAACCAACAGTCATTTCTGGCTTGCTCTTGGAGAGAAGCTGGAGGGAGAGTGGAGTTAACACACCATTAGCACTTCTCAGAGTCGAGGCAGGGTTTGATATTACCTCATGTCCTTTGTGTGTGGGGGTGAAAGGGAAAATAGTGATTGCTGTCCATTGGAGAACGGATTCTGTCAAGTGTGGAAAAGGGAGAAGCAGACTAAGAATCTGCAGTGATGGTGGAGCTGAGTGTTTTAAATGAGTGCATGGAGGATGGAATTACTGTTCTAGTTACAGCCAAAAAATATATATACTCATGTGAGTAGCTTGCTTGCACAGACCATCTAACCGACTATTTTCTTTCTAACTTTAGGATGGGCTGGGGTGTCTGCCACAAGATATGGCACATATAGCTGTGGGGGTCTGGAGATTTTGGGTCTTGACCCATAGAGTGAATGAGCCTGAAGTTCAAGCATGCCCCTTCCCCCTACTCCATCTCTCAGCACAGAGGGCTACTAAAGGAACCCAAAGCGCTGGATAAGAGAGCAAAGATACAGTCCAAGGACACAACTGCAATTCAAGGACTCTCATACCTGTCTTTAATTGAAGCAGTAAGGGTCAGCTGAGATCGTAGTGCATCTACAAGACACTAACTGCGTGGTAGCCTAATAACACTGCGCAGTAGCATGCCAGGCAAAACCTGTGCTAATATGCTACTGCGCAGTAGTATTAGGCTACTGTGCAGTTAACGTCCAAAAAACCCCCGTGTGCCAGCACTACTGCACAGTAGTGCAAGTTACTGCACATTGATTTAGTACTTGATTATCTAAGTATTAAACTTAAGGCACAGTAGCTGTGGCACATTAATGAATGTGTAGATGCACCTAGTGGGCACTTCTACACGTGCATTTACTGCACGGTGACTGAAATTGCTGTGCATTACAGGCACGTGTCCACACATGCGTGCCTGTACTACACAGTAAATATAGCAACTTACGACAACTTGAACGTAAATTTGATATCTGCATCGTGCAGATATCAAATGTATGCCCAATTAGTTACTGCACAGTAACACACATGTAGACACCTTACTGCACAGTAATACTGTGTGTGTAGACTGACTTGGGACTAACTTTAGTCCCAAGTCAGCCCACACACAGTATTAATGCACTTTAACGTCTGTACATGTAGATGTCAGTCTATTCCCACTTACTGCGCAGTAAATTTAAACCAGTGCAAATGCACGTGTAAACACGCCCAGTATTTACAAAAAACCCAGGGAGTTTCAAATAAAGCTGATTAAAGGCTCTTTTTCAAATGAATTTATTTCCTTGCCATCTCTGGGGTCATTATTATACACTCCTTTAGCTGTCCATACAGTCTTCCAGAAAAAAGGCAAGGTAGTTAAGACCTTATTTTTAAATGTAAAAGACAGAAAGAAAACAACTCCCAAACCTATTTTTTTATGTCATAAGGCAGCAAAAAACAAAACCAACGTGTGTGGCCCAAAGTAAGAACGTGCTGGTGTCACGTCCTGGGCGTGAATAGAAAAATTTAAGCAGATCAAAGCTTCTGAGATCCCTAGACTAAGGTTTGCTAAGCTATTTCATTTGTGTCCCCAGATGCATCACCAGGTCTTTCTATCGGAATGCCGTGGGCGTGCTGCTGGTGTTCGACATGACCAACCGCAAGTCCTTCGAACACATTCTGGAGTGGTACCAAGAGGTGGCCAGCATCCAGATTATGGAAAAGATCATCTTCCTCCTGATTGGCCACAAATGTGACCTGAAATCAGACTGTAAGGTCTCCACTGAGGAGGCAGAAGGGCTGGCAGCCTACCTGGGCATGGACTTCATTGAAACATCTGCCAAGAGCAATATTAATGTGGACTTGGCCTTTGAGACTATGGTCAACACCGTCTATGAAGCCCTGAAGAACAAGGAGATTGCTCTGGAGGAAGGCTGGGATGGGGTGAAGGTGATTCACAAGAAGAAAACTTGCAAACCCCAAAAGAAGAGAAAAACACCAGAAAAATGCCTGTGTTAGCCAAGAAATTAGGGACCAGGACTTACGGTGTTGGAGGTGGGGAGGTGATACTGTGATGCCAAGGATGTGAAATATTTATGGGGATGGATGAGCTGATTCAGAAATAGAAATGGGGAAGGAGTCTGACGTTCAGGTTGGGGTTAGAATCGGGGACATAGGTCCATCTCTAACAGAAACAAAGGATCTCATCCATTCATCCATTGGACAGTTGAATTGCACTGAATTAATGAAAAATTGCTTCCCCTTCCAGGTGAAAAACAGGCAATCTAGTTGGCACTAAGTCATTGTTAGAGACTTTTATTTGGTTCTTACCAGAGGAAGCCCCTTTTAAATACAATAATTCATTTTTTTTACCTTAATTTTAGGACTAAGAAACTCTTTGATCATTGCAGCTGACATTCAGTTACTGGTAAATAGATCTGATCCAATCAATGGGGCTATTAGCCTGAATGAGATCTTGATATGCTCTTGCATTATAAGTGAGCTATTAACTACTCCCTGTTTTGCCAAGTCACCTCAAAGATTTTATATTTACAGGAAATCATTGTGGCCTGAGTTTTTTTCTTTGTGGGGGTGGAGAAGGGGGTTACATAACATAGTAATTGGATGAATTCTCATTATATGAGCAAATCTATCAGATATTCGTGTCTATACAGTGGGATATGGTTTTATTGGTCAGTGCAAAGGAGTGAAGTTCACTACATAGAACCAGTCTAGTATTTATGCACCACTTGTGTAATTGACTATTTTTTGCTAATTTTCTAGCTTAATCTCATATTACCCTATTTACTTGAATCCAAGAAGAGAGTTTTTTCCCCTTCATTCAACATGGGGAGAAAGGCTCCTCATCTTGGATTTGAGTACAAGCCAGTGTGGGGGGGTGGGAAGGCAGAAAATAATACATGGAAATTCTATACATGTTCTGCATATTCTATGCGTGGAAAATTATATAGAGATTATGGAAAATTATAAGACATTTATACATTTTTCATGTGCAGAATCAAGTTATTGGGAGGCATCTTAAATTCAAAATCATATTGGATTCGGTTATACATGTTATTAAGCTTAAATTGAGCATGTCTTAAAATCAGATTGTACTCCTAGTGTTATTTCAGTAACATTAGAGACCTCAGTTGAGATCAGGGCTCCATTGTGCTGGACACTGCACAGACACAGGAACAGATGACCCTTGATTAACAGAACTTGCCATCTAAACAATCAGAAGGGTGGAAAGGGGAAATGATGTATTTGTCAAGGCCACGCGGCAGCTCAGGGGTCGACCCTCCTCTCCTGTCTGTCCCACTAGTGTTCTGTGCATTGGGTCTCCATCTCCTTGCCTGTGACGGTTGTTTTTGTTTGACTAGATTTCAACACTTAAAACTCCTGAGGAAAAACTACCAGGAACTGATGCCTCCTCCTATGCAATGGGATTATGACACCATACATAGCCGGTTAGAGAAAATCCCAGCTCTGTTCCTCCTTAGGTAGGTCTACTGCGGCTCTCTGAAGTCAAGCTGGCATTTGATCCTCAGAGAAATCTAGGCCCTGTTGAAAGTCAATGGAGTCAAACTCCCACTGACTTTAATAGGACCTGGGTATTTAAACCCTCTCTGGTCTCAGTGTTTGTGAATATGAAACTGTGCCATATACTGATGAGGACAATCACTGTTATTCAAATACCTCTAGCGAGTATCTGATTCTTCATTAAGACCATTTTTTGTATTTCCATTCCATAATTTGGTGGTTCATTCAAGTCTGGGCATTGGGGAAGAGAACTCCATGCCTGGAGAGAGTGGATCTGTTCTGCTGCTATATGGCTCTATTGTATCTGAACTTAAATCATTTAGTAAATTTTAACTAATGAAGTCTCATTGCCCTTCTGTGATGGTGCAGGATTCAGAAAGTAAATACTATGCTAATTTTATAGGTGGGTAAATAGGCACTAGAAAGTCAAGCGACCTGATCAGAATAGTGGCAGGAAGAGAACCCAGGAGTCTTGCTGCCCGTTCAAACTTCCCTCATCATCACGGTATTGTATCTCCTTTAAAATATTTTTAAACCTCTGTTGAGAGGATAACTTCCTTCCTAGGATGAACTGTCTGTCTGTCTGATCTCTCTCCTATTGTCCCAAATCGGGCTATCTTGTTTCTTCTTAAGACCATCAATGTGGACCAGCCACATTGGTGTTTCATTCCTGCAGATAATTTTACCTGCATTAATGGGCTTTAGGAGGGAACAGGTGTGAGAATTGTCTCACTAGGAACATGGAAGTCAAATTGAACAAGCCTTTCCTGGTCTACTGAGGGTCTTACACTGCCTTTAGCACAGTAGCATTACCCCATACCTACTGCTTCTAAGATTCAATGCCAGTGTATCCAACTGTTCCCCTGGGGAAAACCAGTGCTGCCACCCTCCTGACAGCTGCTGCAGTGGAAAGTCTCACACCAAGGGAATTTAATCAGCGGAACCTCTTTGATTATGTGCCATGCCAAACTGCTCAGTGGCTCATTTGCACCAGGAGCTGAACCTATGAACTCTGCATCTCAAACATAAGCTTCTGCTACCCAAGCTGAGTCACCAGGACTAACCAAAGTGGTGCTAGATTTAACAACCAATATATTTGTCCAGTCAGCACTACAGAAGGACAAAACTGCACACTGGGAAGTTGTAGGTTACATTTATTTGACAATGGCTGTGTAGACAAGGAAGGCTCCTGCAGCCTGATTCTGAACTCCACAAGTTTTGGGGACATGTCTACATTCAGTATTAAAAGAACCCAGAACTGATTTATACATTCAGATGCATATATATTGCAAAGCCAGGTGAGGCATGTCTTCCATTAGCTCATATGTAGTTGTATTGCAAAAGCTCAGTCTTTGGCTTTGGGTGTGCTAAGCATGAACAAACACAATACGATACATGCACGGTCATGTCTTACAGGTTAAACATCTTCCCAAGGGAAGCCTGTGGCTCAGACATCTGCCTATAGCAGGTCCTGGGCTTATGCCTAGATTGGCAACTGATGATGAAAGGAAGTGCATGCCTCTAAAAGCCAAACCCTTGAAGGGAATGTGAACCTACAATATTTTCTGTTATGCTAGACTAGAGGCAGACTAGGATATGTCTCTAGTGTATTCCAAAGGGCTCAAAACTAGGCTAATGTAGCCTTGTACGCCCCAGCGTGGTCATTAACATCATCCTCATTTCACAAGGGGGATATCTGAAATGCAGCTGCTTGCCCAAGACCACAGTGATGGCCAAACAAATAGACCCCAGGTCACCTGACTCCCGGTCCTCTCAAACCGCAAGGCACGTACTCTTCTCTTAATCTAACGTAATGAGAATGAGCTGCTTCCTCATCAGAGCTTTGCATCTATTTAGCTTGTTCCTCTGAGCATTATTGTGTAGGGAGGATCAGTCCCAACCAAAAAGAAAAACCTTTTCTCTGCCTTCACCTTCCTGCAATTGTGTGCTCAGGGGGAGGGGGCCACAGAAACAGCAGATCCAAACTGGTGTGGCAGCTACCTGCCTGAACAGAGAAAAACACTTCACAGCCGTCAGGCATCAGCAAGAAGCAATCCCACTCTGACCTAAGCAAGTCCCAACTAGCAGAGCAGTGGGACTCCTCAGATGCTTTCTTCCTCTGCACTGCATACGCTTGGCTCAGGGCTCCTGGCAGCTTCTAGTCTGCACTGTTCCCCTGGGGTTTTCTCCTTTGACATCCCCATGGATTCACACTGGCACTACCAGTTCCGGATTATTATGCTGGGGGACTCCACGGTGGGGAAATCATCCCTGCTGAAGCGCTACACTGAAGGCGTCTTCCTCGAATCCATTAATCAAACTGTGGGAGTAGATTTCTACGTCCAATTTATGGAGATTGAACCTGGGGTCCAGGTTAAGCTGCAGTTTTGGGACACGGCTGGGCAGGAGCGATTCAGGTAGGTTTGTCAGAGAAGCATCAAGGGTGGTGGGGGAAGGGGAGGGCAGAGAGCTGGATGGGCAGCTAAAGGGGGTTTAAAATTGCGGTGGAGGTGACAGACTTCATGCAGATGGAGAGAATGCCAGGGCGGTTCTTGGATTGCTGTTTAGGGAAAGGGGATGTATTAACAGGCTTGGAAACTCAGTATCTCAGAGCTGGAAAAGCATGGGCAGCACCTGAGCTATCTTGCCCAGCTGATGTTTCTGGACTCTGTCTCGGGAAGATAATAGACCCACGTGCTCTTTGGTCTCTCCTGAGACAGTGAATGAAAGGGGCAAACGGTCTGAGGTATCAGGAGAGGATTCAGTGTCAGGGCATGAGGACTCATAAAGCTGGGCTGGGATCTCCACCTCTCCTATTCTGACTCCATGTACAAAGAGCCTTGGGTCAGGGAGGGCAGCACGTGGCATCCAAAGAAGATTGGGGGGACTGCAAAGCTGCAAGCTTGGAAAGGGCTAAAGGAGGCATTTTAGGGACTGATGCCCTAAACGAGGGATGCACAATACTCACAGGACCTCACTGTGCAGTGCACCAGGGGCAGTTGCACACAGGCTGACTCACACTCCAGCTAACTCATTAACAATACTATAGAGTCCTCCTGAGTCTCCAGCTCTGGGGGTCAGGGCTTGAAATTTGGGAGCCAAGTGCCCGCTGAGTGATACTCAATGCTGCCTGAGGACAGGCAGGGAGAGAAAAAAAAACAATCTGAACACCATGATGCAGCAAAGTAAGCTGATCTGCTTTGTTCTTCCCTTTCTGGATATAGCTATTCAAACCCTTACTCCCATTGAAATCAGTGCCAGAAGTCCCAGTGACTCCATTGGGAGCAGGATTCTTCCCAGTCATAAGGAAAGTAAGGAGAAATCAAGGAACCACCTCCAGGGTGAGAAAAGCACTCTCATCATAGACTGTCAGCAGAGGGCTGCCAATCAAGTGATCAGGTTTATATGTATGTGTCAGGCCTGATTCTCCCTACTCCTGCCTTTCAACTCATTTTACAGCCAGATAACTCTACTGACTTAAATAATTCACAGTAGTGGAAGGGGAGACTGGCCTGATTTCTAGGCACTACCTGGCACACCAGCCACTTATGTTAGTCCAAAGCCCTTCACAATCCAGCACGCCAAGGCCCTAAGCACAGAGCGTTCTTCTTCTTAGAACTGTTATGAACCAAGCAAACACCTCATTGACAGAAATGAGCTGCTCACTCCTGAAGTGTACAGTATTCAGATGTGCCAAGGGAACTGAAGGGATAAAGATGCCTCCTGAAACCTCATCCGCGCTAGAGCTTTTGCCAGCAAAGAACCAGTTAGGAAACCTGTCACTGTAGGCAAACCTACAACATCTCCCACTGGCTGAAGCAGGAACAGACAGGTCTCAGTTGGTCAATGCCTCTGTGCTTGCGCTCTCAGCCTGAGCTTGGCCCACCCCTGTGCTATGGCTGTAGCAGGTGGATCTACACTGGTGGCTGGGCAGGAGTAGGGAAA
>NW_005842009.1:2800644-2817536 GCF_000455745.1 Alligator sinensis
ACAGTCATGACTGGCTGTAAACATACCATGTAGTTAATCCTCTAACAGTGTAATGCCTTTCTATGGTGGGTTTAGCATACTGTCTTGTATTCTAACTCTGGCACTAGAACCATAGCCAGATGGGTCGGTTTTCTCATTCCAAGAGACTTGCCCACAAACTCCTGGCAGCACTCTGGCAGAGGCCGAATGGAAAAACTGACTGGATTTTCCTAACCTGTTCTGACAGACAGAAGAAGAGATATATAAACCTACACTAGAGTTGGGAAAAGAAAAGGAGCGTTATACACACAAGTTAAACGTGTTGGTTACAACTGACTGAAATGAAAATCAAAATAATGCTCAGTGACTGGACACACAGCTTAGAAAGGCCCTACTTCTAAGACCAAGAGCTGAAAAAAAAATTCCTTCAAAACCATTTTGGTAGAAAATTGAGTATTCAAATGAATGATATTTTCCCCCCCATGAGTGTCTGCTTCTCATAGAAAGTCAGTAGCAAACACCAAAACATTTTCAGTTCAACATGTCAACGTGCTGTTGTATGAGAAGTATCATTTTTGTTCTCATTTTCACTTGTAAGCTGGACTACATTTCCCATAATACATAATCAGCAGGATTTTTTTTTAATGAAACACCCCTTACCATCACTCAGGAAAAAAATAGTCCATCATGGGAAATATAACATCATCAGAAAGCCCAGCCCATAAAGAATAGCAATCCAGGTATCTTATACTCCAGGTGCCATGAGATAGCAAGATGCTATTTTGAATTGAAAAATTTTAGCTTCAATATTTCAGAAAAAAATTAAACAGAAATTCTGGGGGAGGCAGGCTGTCTTCTGACTCTTTTAGGCACTTCACACTGCTTCCATGTCACAAAGATGATCTTTAGGAAGGTAATAAAATAGAGAATGTCAAGTCTCATGTGTACCCCTCTTTGTACCCAAGATCTGTGACACGTTCCTACTACCGCAACTCTGCTGGGGGAGTGCTGATGTTTGACCTGACCAACAGAGCATCCTTTGAAAGCATCCGTGAGTGGCATCGGGAAGTGACAGAGACTGTGAAACCTTTTCACATCGTTTTTGTCCTGGTTGGGCACAAGTGTGACCTGATAGCAGAGCGCAAGGTTGGAAAGAAAGAGGGTGAGAAGCTGGCTTCCTCACTAGGGGCAAAGTACATCGAGACATCTGCTAAGAACAGCAGCAATGTGGATGCTGCCTTCCAAATGCTGACTATGGGAATCTATGAGGCACTGAAAACGGGGGTAATGAGCCCAAATGAGGACTGGGATGGAGTAAAAAGCAGACTATCGCCCAAAGTAGTGACTACAGTACAAACACCAGGAAAACA
This sequence comes from Alligator sinensis, assembly GCF_000455745.1. Taxonomy (NCBI): domain Eukaryota; kingdom Metazoa; phylum Chordata; order Crocodylia; family Alligatoridae; genus Alligator; species Alligator sinensis. The sequence goes on from NW_005842009.1 coordinate 2,801,994, forward strand.
AGAGCAGAAAAAGAAATGCACATGTTAGTAAGACACTGCAAGTCTCAAGAAGCCAGAATACACTACCAGTGTCCACCTCCTCTTACAAGACACGGCAGCTAGACAATATTGAATGATATGTAATGACAGTTACTGCAGTCTTTCATTACAGGGTAATGCCTCATAACTTGGGCAACAAACAGAATTGGAAAGGGTGACAGCTACATACTCACATCCAAAGACTTTAGTGTGTTGCAACACCCTATGTGCTTCGAAAAGATTCAAAACAGCAATGAAATGGCGTAGGCACTGGAATAGGCAGAAATGTACACTTGAATGTTGATTAAATGTTTTATTCATATTTCTCATTGGCTTTATTATCCTAATAGAGGAGGAATTATTTAATGCTAGCCATGCCAATGAATATGGCAAGAGTATTATCCCCAGACAGCATGTACAGGCATAGTAGAATCAGGAGGTGGGGAAAACCTAAACACCTGGGGATAGAAGCTCTATGGATGTTGCATTTTTCTGTGCACTAAACGTTCCAACTGCTGTTCTGCTTGTAAAGTATTTGCCAAGTGTATATGCTCAGCCAGAGTCTACAGAAAGCCTTGTCAACAGCACTTGACATACCAGCAGCTCCCTTCCTACTAATGCAACTCCTAGTTTTAAAACCTAGATCACCTTGTTTTACCATTATGCCCTACCTGATTACATAGCATCTGGCTGAAAACTTCCAGCCCCTGAGGCCCTACTTACAGCTAGGCTTACCCTCTGCTTGAAAGGATACTGCTTAGAAAACAGGCTACGTTTTGAATATGTAAAGAGGCACTTTTTATTTAAGTAAAACAGCTTCCCTTTCAGGCCTAATTATCAGACTTGGCAATCTGGTTCTGAGCCAACAGCACTCCTCTTGACTTTTGTTCTTGGCATTCGACAATATCGAAATACCCTATGGCCCAAGACTAGGGTAGCTTTCACCTCCAGGATACTAATCAGAATTTAATCTATTTTGGTAACTATTTTTGTTTCCTAAAATGTTTGGCTCTTCAGGCGACTGCCAAATGAAATGAAGTTTTAACTGAAAATAGTTATTAGCTGGGCACAGAGATAAACTACAGACACTTAGAGAGCTGTATATCACATCCCTGATTTTGACTGACCACATCACATACCAGGAAAACAGCAGAAGAAACCCTATATTACTGCTTAGTCTATCAAAGAGTTCAGTCCCTAGTATTGTCAAGCCCGTAAGACTCAACTTGGTGTTCGAGTTTATCAATTTAATCAGAATTCTTAAAAAATAAACCTTATTATACTCAACTTGCTTTGTTTACATTTACGTTAGTGTAAAGCAGATGAGATGTTGCAATTTCAACTGAGGTGCTGCAGCAGTTTGGAAATTTGATGGCTTACGCTTAGGATCAGGTGCATGTTAGGTTTTTTTTGTGGGGGGGACCAGGCAACGCAGTTTCAGCCCTGTCAATCCAGAACTCAAGACTGGCAATTTTAGGAACCAACAGCCTTCTCCTCCTGCATCTGTAATTTGAAGAACCTCTCACCTGCTTTCTGAAGTGAACAGGGCAAAACTCAAGTCTACAATTCCAGTTTCTTCTCTAGGATGTTTAAAGTGAATCATGTACTGATGAAGTGTTCCCAATTAAAAGCCTGCAAACCAAAGGAATTGATTCAGGCGAGACGGTGCACAGTGCCTGATCTACAGGGAACCAGCAGAGGGAAGTCAGTCTCCATACCCTGAATACTAACAACCTGAATAAACAAACCCCAAGGTCTCACACACCAAGCAGTCCATCTCCAACTGCTGGGAGATACCCTATTTGTTTAATGGGAACAGCACAAGACTGTGCCATGGTTCTTCTTTATTCATGTAAAACAAATGCAAATATTTATACAAACACTGACATTACAAAGTACTGGGAACTGGTAGGGAGCGAAAGAGGAAACAAAAACCTCTAGAGATGCTTCTAATACTGTCCCAAACAAGACCAAGATGCTCTGTCCCTCAGATAATCACTTAGACGATAAACCACTTTAAAGTCACAGATAAAGTCTTTGTTTCAAGATATGTTGCGTTCTTTTGAGGGGCTGAGGAAGGGGGCATATAATGTTTTTTGGCAGATCTCCTCATAAAGTCAGATATTGCTGCACTGTTAATAAAAATATATGCTTCTCTGTAAAGCATTAAAAAAAATATCCCATGGATGGTGTCATGGAGGCTTCAGCTTAGAGGCAGATATCCCAAAATGCACCGCAGTCATCTCCCTGCCATTCCTAGAGGTTATTTCTTGGTGGTTTTGCGGATCAGTGCCATCCTCTGAAACAAGAAAGGGAAAATACAGGGAACTGAGAGTCTGAGACATGGGCAGTTACAATCAAGCCTGGAATGTGCTATATAGGAATGACACAGAAGAAACAGGCTAGAAGTCTGCTCCAAGTTACTTATGCAATAATACCATCTGCTGAAAGTGAGCTCTGGTAAGCATGTGGAACAGATCAAGAGCTCCAGACAGAAGCTTTTCTGCACTGGCCTTTGTACGGCTTGAGAACCCTGTTTAAACAGTCAAATCTTGTTGCTGACTAAATCCATTTGTGATGTGATCTGTCTAAACTTGTAGATGGGCCAAGCCATAAATCATTGCAGTCTAATCCCTACTAAAGCTTGCATACTCTCATAAACAGGGTTCCTGGTTTTCCCTACTTAAAAAAAATAAATTAAATTAAATTTAAAAATTGCAAATTTTCTGATAAACCCCCCAAATCAGCAATTAAAACGCCGCTATGCATATAGGTATCAATTAAACAATGTTTTATTGATACATTTACAATTTTAAAGCAATCTGGAAGCCTAGCCTACCAGTGCTTCAATCACTATACAGGCTTCCCTTGCTTTACGCCGTCCATGCATTCCTGGAAAATGGCGCATTTTAGCTCGAATTCACAAAAAGAGAACCCACTTTACAATGTAACAAATCAGGATATGTTCCAAGACCTTGACTGTACTGATCCCCAGACCCATTTCTACCACTTTTACAAGACAATTTTGGCATTCTCCAACAGTAGACAGTACACACAAACACAGGGTGGTGGGGAATGTTTAGTTGGTGTAAAGAGAGGCTGGTGATGGACCAGGGAGAGGGGTAGGCGATAAGCTAGCAGGATGCTTAGAAGCCATAATGGGGATGGTAACTAAAGAAACACATGTCACAGACAGCGAGTGAGGAGCACAAATCCACACAGGAGACACTACCACAATCCACCGCATAAAGCAGCTGACTGCAGGTGTCCACCCCACCAATCACAGAAGAGTGAATTTACCTTGCATATAACAAATTTTTGGTATAAAAAGGGTCATCGCATTAGAGTAAATTCACACATACAGAGCCCACATAAAGCGAGGGAAACCTGTAGTAAAATAAATTCTAAGGACCTATACATTTTGGTATTTGATTTTGGATTTTTTTATCATAGAAAATTAGAGCTCCCCCTGCTCCCTTAGCTCACCAGGATGCAGGCCAAGGCCCCCAGCCCTGCTGGTGCCCCTCACTCCCCACCCCCAGCCCTGCTAGGACTATAGGGCCAGGGACCCGGGTCAACAACCCCCTGCCACCCACAGTTGTGCCGGAGCCCCAGCTGCTGGCCACGGAAGTAGGCGGCTGCTGCAGTGTAGCAGAGTGCGGAGCCTGGCTCCCCATCCCTTACAGGCACTATGGCTGGAGAACTCCTGGTGGTGGGGCAGGTGTGGGTTGTCCGCTGAGGGCTTAGGGCACCGGTTGCTGCACACACTTCCGGGGAAGTCAGGGGAGCACTTGCCCCCCAGATCTGTGCATGGGGCGGGCTGCCCACTGCAGGCTTAGGCTCCCCACCCTGCTGCCCTCTCTGGGGCCTCCACAATCCAATGGGCACGGCAGCACTGAGTGGGCCCGGACAGGGAAGCTTGTTGTGGCCACCAAGAGTCCTGCACTGCTCTAGTGACATACCCCATGTCTGCCCTGGAGCAGTGAGGGGCCCAACCCCACACTGCGCATTGCAGGCCCAGGCCCTAAGCCCCATGCACTGCCTGGCTGGGCAGCAGCCCCAGCCCCACTCCAGCCCTGCCCAACTCCCTCTCCCTCCCCCTCCCTATGGGCCTCAATTCCCCCCTGCCATCCCCACTTACCTGCTGGAACTGCTCTCCAGGCTGCCTGGTAGCCAAGTGCGTACATGTGAACATGGCAACCCCTGCCTGACCACCCTCCGCCCTGCTCCCCCAGTCCCTTGCAGCTGGAACTCTGCCAGCCTCCAGAGAGCTCTTTGCAAAAGAGCAAAATCCACTTGTTTCTCTGTTAAAATGAAAAATCTGCATTTTCTCTGGCAAAAGGGAAAATTCACATTTTTTTCCCCAGTTTTTTCCATAGGAAATGGGAAATCTGGATCCATACCCTTCGTAAGAAGGGTTCCATCATGACTTCTCCTGATGTACATTTACATGTGCCTAAGTCCATTTAAACCCTGGCCTGAACTACAACCAGAAAGAAAGAAAAATGTTTTTCATAATCTGTGGCTCTCTCCTTCGGAGACCTCCTATTCTGAGCTCTTTTTTGGGTCTAACAATTCTTCCTAATTTCACTCACTAGTATGACTTCAATATCTTGCTTGTATACTGCACAGAGTCAAAATCCACTTTAAGGCCCTCCTCTCTACCATCCCCAACCCCATTTCAAGCACAGCATTTATCTAAGCAGCATCTAGGGCAAACAGTATCAGTTTCACAGATGTAGAGTACTTCATTTACGGGTGTGACTTAAAAAAAAATGCAGCAACTCACTTAAATTATAGCTCAGTCAAGGCAGAAAGCAGAGATGTACAAGTACTTAACAACTGAAATTCCAGGAAAGTCATAAGTGCTATTGAAGGTGCCCCAAACTTACATTCCCAAGATTTACAGTTACTGTTAGTGGCAACCAGGTACTTGCTGCTTCCTCACACAACTATTTGTTTCTCATGGGACATCTCTGCAGCTGTCTTACAGTGAGTCAGGATGACTTGCAGTGCTGTTCTGTACCTCCATAGCTACAGCCATTAGCTCACACCAGCTGCATGGGTGCCAGTTCATATTTTAATGCAGTGCTGGGCTGCAAATATAAAAGCAGCACTAACAAAGAGCAGGCCTTAAGATCACTCTTGACCACTACATGCAAAGTGTCCCTCGACTCCTGAAATTATAGATAGGTACATCTTCAGCCACTATGGAATTTTAAACACAAAATTCTGAAATGTGAAATTTTTGGCTATAATAAGACCATTTCATCCAGTGAACCATGCAGGGTCCCATCTCAGTCACATCCAGTTCCTGAACTGAATATCTTTTTTATAGGTATTTTGAAAGACGGGAGCTTTCTTCCTGACCACATAACTGCTTGGGGGCTGAGTGTCATCCTTGGAGACAAGGTAAGACCCCAAAAAACTGCTACCTATAAGATCCATCATATAGTGATCCAGCACTGCAGACAAGCAGTCTTTTGTCTGAGACAACTAAATACTGAAATGTGGTTGCCAGTTATGAACAAGGATCTGCCCATAGTAATTCTCTTTGACTTAAAGGGTTGAAGCCTTGGAGCAAAACTGCAGGGAAGAGTGTCTTTAAGAAGACTAGAGAAGCTGTGTATATATCATTAGGATTCCATTTTTCCTAGGTTTGTAATATCTCAGACTAGAGATGAACAAAAGAAAAGCTCTAGTATAGGGTGAGGATAGAGCCAGAATCCTCAGGTTTCCATTCTAGATAGAGCTCCCTACCACCTGGGGAAGAATCTATTCTTATCTGGATTCCTCACCAGCCTTTCCATTTAGTTGAAGTTGTTTGGAAAAAGATATTTTGGTTCAAAATCTAAATGAACCCACACAGGATAGCACTATTTTCTCATTACCTCCTGTGCAATGCCAGTGTCACGATAGAACGCTGTCTCTGCTGCTACACCAGAATAATCTAAGCAATTCAGAAAAGTGTCTGACTCAAAAATATTACCACTTGACTAAAGGTTCTGGCTTACAAAGCAATCTTAGTGGGCACTGCCTTCAACAGAAAGATGTGGCATTCAGCCAAAGCAGATTTGTCTTTCAGAAAGCTTAAGTCAAATCCACCTCACAAAACTAGAGAGAAAAGCTAAGGCACATAATCCATTTCCTTTGTGTAATGGCTAGAGTTCAGGAAAACTCTGCTTGTACTGTTTCCCTGATATTGAGCGGTTAATATATTAGCAAAGGACTCCTCACCTGTTTGTGAGCTTCTGTAGTGCAGGCTTTTTTGTACGGCCGTATTTCTTCAGAACCAAAACCTGGGATCCACATGTTCCACTGACGTTCTAGAATGGAAATACAGATCAGTGTTTAAGAAAGCTGTACAGACTACCCAACCAGGGGACGCACTCATATATCAGGACTGTAAGATAAATGACACAAACTGAATCAATGCACAACCCTGGTGCCACAGCTATCAACATGTAATGAGAAAGGGGTTTGTATTGGAAAGCTAGATTCCTGCTATAAAAGGCACTGAAAGATCACTTTTTCTGCACTAGCACATCAGAATTTCCATCAGTACTGGAGCCCTACAGTAGTGGGTACTACATACACCTACTGAAAAACAAAAACAGTCTCTTCACTACAGACCATACAACCTAGGTTGCAGGACAGGTGCAAATGACATTAGCCCATATGAGTAGGAGTTCTGGTGTTAGGGAAACATAAGGACACCAAACTCATCTCTCTTGACTCCCAAGAGGCTTGCTATGGCTGCGTGTTGGGTAAAAGCGGGGCACATCTACATAAGACATTTACTGCAGAGCTGCCTAATTAGCTCCGCAGTAAATGTCTTGGCATCTACACATGCAGCCCTATTAGGCCACAGGAAATTAATTAACTCCACAGCACTGCACGTGTACATGTCAACATCAGCCCTGCACTGGGACACTCTTATGCTCCAGCCAGCCCCTCCACAGCACACTGAGCCAGAGTTGGAGCAGTCCCAGGTTGACAAGCTGACCCCCCGGGCTCCCTGCCAGCCTGGGCTGCTCCGACCCAGCTCAACATGTTGTGGTCCCAGATGCACGTGAAGAGGCGGTGCTCAGGAGCAATAAACTCTCGTGTGATGTGCCCGAGTTTATTGCTCTGTATTAATATGCATGTGTAGATGTGCCCATTGAGACAGAATGGAGGACTGTCTCCTTTTGTTACAAGGCACTGGTCTCTTACCAAGATGCAACTGGACATCTTTCACTTCCAGAGTGTTCGATTTGCGATGTCGGGCAAGCTGGCAGGCGGCTGTCACCACGCTCTCAATGAAGTCATCAGCAATTTGCAACAGCATCTGTCATTGAGTGGAGAGAAGGATCCCCCAACCCCATTAATATTGGGTATTTTTGGCTGAATGTTACAATCAAACAATGACCAGTACCAAGAAAAACCCCCAGAAGCTACTACTTCAAATCAATATGATACCACTGGCCACATCTATGCGAGTGGTGGACTGTGCAGTTACTGCAGTTATTTAGTACCTACATTAAGTAAGTACTAAGTGACCAGTAACCAGCATTACTGTGCAGTACCATCGCCACAGTTTTTTTCCAACCCTACTGTGCAGTAGCAATGAGCTACTGCACAGTAGTGTCACTCATTGCTACTAAGCAATAGCATCTCATGTAGACATGCCCCCCGTGTCTTACCTATAGCATTAAATGCAAGCCCAGTGCCACATTTGATACCAATCAAGTCATAACAGCACAATAATGTGAAGCAACCTTCCCTGGACTGGGCTGGGGATTACTGGTGTATATGAATGCTCTGGGTTAACTATCTAGGCAACTCACCTATTACTGATACATGAACCAGGACCTACCTCCTCCACATCCTCATCCAGCTGCTCATTTGGATCCACTTCTCGAACCAGATCCTGCAATTTCTTTTTGGTTAAAACCTGAAGGAAAGAGGGGACACTCTGTCACCATACATTAGCAAACTGGTTGCAATGGACACAAAACAGCAGCTCAAAGACCCTAGTTTTATACATTATTTGGCACTGCAGCTCTCCCCAGGAACTACACAGATAAAAATATTATGTAATAATGAGCAAACATCTTTGGCAGCTACACACACAAAGCAGTGCCCAACAGAACAGAATAAGTAAGGCTGCCCTTTCAAGTGAGAACATATTTGTTAATGTCTCTCATGATAAAATACTGTGCATTAAAGCAATAGGGGTGCCGAAGAGAACATCTGTACAATAGGAACTCTTCAAGGGTGGATTGCAAGCACCAAAAGCATTTGAGTTACTGCAAATTTTATATTTGGGCAAAAAGATGCTTGATGTTGCCAAAGTGACTATAACACAAATCTCCTTCAAAAGAGATTCATTTGCTACCACTGAACTGCAGTCACTGATGAGGCAAAGAGCTACATTAAGTACAGCACAAGTGCACAATCAGTACTGAGGATTTTATTATTTACAGACTACTGGCAGTTTACTTGGTGCTAAAGGACACATGGGAAAGATGCTATCCCTGCCCCAAAAACATTTTACAAAGATAAAGCTGGTACAGTTAGTTCTTCTGTGAAGTGCCAAGGGACCTACTGTCTAAAAAACACATAGGGGCGTCAGGGGTGTAGGTTGTAGCCATGTTGGTCTAAAGACACCCTAGATTGGGTGAATCTGATATCTTTTATTTACCGGGGCTTCATTCAGTTCAAGGAAAATCCCCACACAAATTATGGAGAAAGTAAAATTCTTTACTTTAGAACACTGAACGCCTAAAGTGAAGCTACTGGGATTGGAACCTGTGATTCCAAGGCCAAAGAATTCATGATGATTAGACTATTAAGCCATCCCCTTTCAGAGGTGAAAGGCCTTTTTTCAATCTCAACTTCTCCCTCTCTGTAATTCATTCCACTCTGTACCCAGCATGGCTACAACAGGCATGGAACTGGGAGAGGTAGAATAGGCATACATTTGAAAGGGATGAAGTGACAGCAGGAAAGAATGCAGTCTGTTACATTTTCAATAACAGACCATTTTGAAAACAGCAGTATTTGAAATACTAAAGTGAAAGTAAATGTTGTCTACATGTGGAAAATGTCAGTTCCTTGACTAGTATTCTTATCTGCATTGTCCAAAGCAGGCAAGGATTACCATTACACAGAGTATGCTGGAGCCAGCCATCTGTCACTTCAACATACAAAAGGTCTGTTTAAATTGGTTTGACACCTATTGATCTGACAACTCAGATAAGTGGAATCTAGCACAAGACCCTGCACTTGTCAAACAACAGCTTGCAGCAATGGGAAAACTTTGTATTTAAATGTTTTGTTTTTCATATAAAGGCACATTTTGATTTTTGCCCCATATCCATCTCCTTTACAAAGACCAATTCAGATGGTAAGTCCTTTGGAGGCAAGAAATGGATCTGTACAGATCAAATGAACTGTAACAGTAACTGATTTCATACAAAATATTTGCCAGTTGTTTAAGAAGAGACAGAGATTAAGCTACAGAAAAGCCTGTACAGATGACCCTTTTCCCCTCCCCAAACCTCAAATTAAATTACCTGGTTGCTTTCTGGACTCAGGCGTCCCCCTCCACTAGGGGTCCCAGGCATCTTGGCCACAGCAGTACTGTTTGCCATGGAGCTCTGCGGTGGAGTGCTAGCAGGTTCTGGCTTTATCGAGGAGAAGTTGGATAAGTTGATCAAGGTAGATGGGCCAAACTGGTTCATAATCTGCTGGGCTTTAGTTTTTAAATCATACAGCTTATCAAGATCCTGTTTCTTTTTGGGGTTGTGAGGACCCAAACCGATCAGCTAAAGAAACAAACAAACCACAAGCTTAATGGTAGGTTAAATGTGAATTCAGAGATGGGATTTCCTTCTCTAACCAATCCCTTCAAAAGTCTGCACTATAACCATAAACCAAAGGCAGGGGCCAGTATCTTATCCCTAGGTGCCTTTAAAAACATTTTGAGAGGGAGGGAAGTCAGTGGGAAGAGAAAGAGACTTCTTTGTATTTTGAAATGTGAAACTTTAACAGACAGCATGGTGGATGCAAAGCACACCAAGAGAAGAACCAGTGACATGCCTGAAGATGGACTGCCCAGCCTGAGCATATCCCCAAATCTTCACATTCCCTTTTCCAGTCCCACAACTAATTCACTCCATGGCTGTGTCCTACAGATCCTGGATACAGATCGTCACTCATTCTTATGTCTGCACCTTTCCCACCCCTCAAACAGTTTTAAGGTCTCCAGACTTTTACTGTTAACATTTTAGATCAGGGGTTCCCAAATTTTTGCCTCTGAAGGGCCATTTCCAAAGTCCTGGGTGGCAGACCACATCAAAAAGGGCTCATGGACCACATCCTGGGAACTGTTTCAAAAAGACCCCACCTACTACTCAGCTGCATGAAAAGGTAACATTTAGGGAACCCCTAGTTTAGAGGAACAGATCAAAGAACATCTCTTGAGGTATACAACTGGGATGATTTAACAAAACAAAGTAGTGTAGCAAGATCATAAGCTTTTCTGGGCAGGGTCTGTACAGTGCCCAGCACTGTGGACCTGGTTAACAATAGAGTTCTGAGATGCTATCACAATACTATTAACAGAAATCTCTGACTTTACATCTAAGGCAGCTCTGTAATTGAGCAGAGCAGACTAAGGTAAAGTTCCTCATGCAGAAGCACTAGCACTAGGCACCCAGGATGAAAGCATGGCTCTGGCATGTAGCACTCTGGACCACCTGAAGCCTAAATCACCCTTCTGCCCAAACTGCTATGTCCACTAGTGCAACAGTTTGCAATGACAACATGATACATCTGGCCTGATAGCGTAGAATTCAATTTAACCTGTGAACCTAGTAATCTTCAAGTCAGATCTCTGAAGCTGACAGGACACCATTGCCCCAAGTTCCTTTGATTTAGCACATTTCTTATACCATATTAAGTCTTTCAGCTCCAGAACATGAAGTTTAGTGGGTCACTAACAATATGCCAGAAATTAATACTCTCATAAGCTTATTTAATAAGCCTGGTCCTGCCAGTTTAGCCATAAGGTTTTTGGACTAATTTACATTATAGCCCATTAGACATAAAATAATTTTGGATTGGATTTGAACCGGCCAACTAGATGAATAAATAGGTTGTAAATCTTTTGAGCTACCTACTCTTCCTAACATAGTGCATATCACTACAGAGTCAGTTTGGCTTCTTTCTGGACACAAGGAGGCTCTACACAAACTTGCGTTCTTCAGTTCTCACCAACAACATTAAGGAAACGCTGCAGTAATTCTTTTTAACACACTACAAATATTTACTATGGAGTCTGATGTAGAGCAAGAGCATCTGAAGCCTCTTACAAGTCATTCGCTATTCTATTATCTCTACCCATCATCTCAGTCTCTACCAATCCTCAGTAAGAGCTGATATTTTGAGTAGTTATTTAGAAAATTCATTTAAAAGTATATTCACACTATTTGAAAGCATAGGTATTATACTGTAAAGTGATTTAAGAGGAGAAATTGGAGACTTTAGAAGTAGCTGTATTAACTCTGAAAGTCTAAGTGTACATCCATTCACACAGATGTTTCCTGTATCAGCCTATGGAACTGATTAATAAAATATTTTCTGTATATCAGTTATGTCATTTTTAAGTAGTTTATGTTCCATCATTTGAAACCCCCAAACTACTTATGTTACACTGAATTTGTCTTTTAGATCTTCTGCAAAAGAATATTGTTTGGAAAAAGTCTCTTTTCAAACCAACACCTAATAAAAGCTGAAAAATAATAACTTAGAGGAAAAACAGAAAGCTCATATGAATTAACAGAAATCACATTTTACACCTAACTTACAAAGTCAGTTTTTTATCTGTACAAGCAAATTCTCTTGTTAGTTTGTATTAACCCATACAGAAAAACATAAAAAATTCACACAAAAATGCTTAGAAAATGGATATTTTAGTGCTTCATTCCAACACTGAGTCATGCATTGCTGCAAACATTACAAACCACGTTGTCTTTGTAAGTCAACATAAGTGCAAGTCATTTCACATAGCTCTGACAACAATTTCTAGTTTCATTTTAGCAGCCTTTAAAAATGATGCAGAATCCCCACAGTCATGCCTTGGGGTATTCTCCAAACTCACACAGCACTCTAGGAACTCTTATCTGTCATTTCTGAAGTAAGACACTTATCCAGAGCTTAAGGCAAGGACCAGCAGAAAGGCAAGAACCAGGGTTCTAATACAGGTTCAGCCACCAGCTAGCCTTAACTGACACATCTGTGGAGGAGAAATTCTGACATAACAGAGAGAGAGTAAAATGATGTTTTCTGAAATGCTTTAAAAATCTTACACCCTAAAGTGGGTCTCAGTACAAAGAAATTTCTCTGATTTCATCCTCTGCATGTGACCAAGTTTGTCAGAAAGTAAGCCTAATACAGATCTGCAGGTCCTCACATCAACTCCTGCATGCCAAGTCATGGCAAGCCCAAGCAATTTACTTACAGCTATCTGAGTGTCTAGATCTTTAATTACATCAGCAACTGCTGTTGGCCCAGTGAATGGAGAGGCCATTTTCCAAAATCTTCCTGTAAATAAAGACAGTATTAACCTGCTCTCTCTCCTCCTCTTTCAGAGCTCCCAGTCCGACAGCAAAAGTTTTATATATAATCATGTACCATATCATAAAAAGGCTTTGGCAGAAAATATACAAATGGGTATATTCTGTGCTTATTAAACTGGATCTGATGTTATTTTTTCTGGATAGTTAATATAAAGACTTATTTATAGATTCATAGATTGTAGTCAGAAGGGACCACAATGGATCATCGTGTCTGACCCCCTGCCCCTGGCAGGAAAGAGGACCAAGGTCAGATGACTCCAGCCAGGTGACTATCTAGCCTCCTCTTGAAGACCTCCAAGCTAGGTGATAGCACCACCTCTCTTGGAAGCCCAGTCCAGATCCTGGCCACCCTTACTGTGAAAAATTTCTTCCTAATATCTAACCTAAATCCACTCTCAACTAGTTTACACCCGTTATTCCTAGTCACTCCCTGGGGCACCTTAGTAAACAGCGCGGCACCTATTCCCTGTTGACCTCCCTAATAAATTTATAGGCGGCCACAAGATCTCCCCTCAGCCGTCTCTTGTGAAGGCTGAAGAGATTCAGCTCTCTCAACCTCCCCCCGTAGGGTCTATCACAACGGCCACTAATCATGCGAATGGCCCTCCTTTGGACCCTCTCGAGATTCCCCGCGTCCCTCTTAAAGTACGGCGCCCAAAACTGGACACAGTACTCCAACTGCGGCCTGACCAGTGCCGCATAGAGGGGGAGCATCATCTCTTTTGTTCTATTAGTCATGCACCTGCTAATGCACGACAAGGTGCGATTGGCTTTGTCGATGGCCTCGTTACACTGCCAGCTCGTGTTCATCCTGGACTCAATTATGACTCCAAGATCCCTCTCTGCCTCTGAGCTGCTGAGAAGGACACTCCCCAACCTAAACATGTGCTGGGGGTTCCTCCTTCCCAGGTGAAGTACCTTACATTTATATTTATTAAATTGCATCCTATTTCTCTCTGCCCATTGATCCAATCTGTCCAGGTCAGCCTGAATCTGCTCCCTGCCCTCCAGTATTTAAATAGCAACTGTTGAACCTAGCATATATTGCCAAACAAGATATTTCCCAGGGTCCTGAAAGGAAAGCAGAATTTTATGTTAAACTTCATTCATTTGCCAGATTTTAAGCACAGGACTTCTTGGTATTGGGCTAGAAGAGAGCACTTGGGTAAAGACTAGCACCATTTTGTGCAATAGCAGCATTCTTGCCACAGCCTGAACTAATGCTACTGGCACCTGAGCGATCTCTATAGTAACTTGCTATGTCCTGCTATTAGTGTTACACTAGGAGATAAAGTTAAGAGTCTACTGTATAGTGAAATAAAATAGCTTGTTGATCCATTCACCAGATGGCTTGCACTTCTCATTTCTAGGAGGTGGGGAATATATTGAATTAAGACATCTTTAGAAGACTGAAAAGGTTTTGTTTGGTTGGTTGTTTGGTTTTGTTTCTTTTAATAGGCTTTACATTTTTGCTTCTTTACAATGGATAAAGAAAAGGCAAGGGGATTCTCTTCTCTGATTTTCACCTTAGAAATACTACAAGTCAAGTTTAGCCTCTCCTTGTTTTTCTGGAGGACCACTTTGGACATGCTGTATTATCTTGAGAGCTACACTGCAAGAACTTATAAATTAAGTTAAGGGACAGGGTGCATGATCTGAGGTCATCTCCTTTCTACTAAGCAGTAATGCAGCATTGGACTTCAATATATATTCAAAAATGTCTAAACAGTGGCTGAAAATTCGTCTCCCCCCCCCACTTACTTTCAACCTTGCAACATCAATTCTGCAAGACTGCGGTAACTGGAGAAGGCAAAAACCAAAATCTTCAGCTAAGAATTAAGCAGGAAAAAAACAAAACTTTTTTTACTTTATTTTTTCATCATAATCGAAGACCAAAATTTACAAACTATGCTAAAGGTTTCTGCTTAGTCTGTCACCTTTAAGGGTGCCGAGTCAAAACTTATTGTATAAAATGTGCACATATTTCAGCAAACCTTGTAAAAGGAAGCACCGGATATAATATCCATGGCCATTTATATGAATCCTTACCTGGTTGAAAGAACTGAACATGAACATAGGCTAATTCCACCCAGTCGTACTTGGGGGAGGGGGGAAAACAAAAAACAAGATCAACTAGTCCTCCCAACTCCAGAATCAAAAATTCATTTTTAATCAGTCTAATAAGTATGAGGTCAGGAGAACACATTATATAATACATTCGCTACCCTACTTTGACTTCAACACGAGCGCTGAAAACATAACGGTAAAAAACAGTGCTGTCGCTTGATGCTTCATCGAGAGAGAATATATTTTATTTAAAATGAAGAAAACAATTAAAAACAACTCTCAAAAAAACAATACCGTATTTTAACCTCAAAGCAGACAGACACAGCTGAATGACATCACAAGGTTGGGAAATACTCCCTCCGAGCAAAGTCTGGAGAGGGACCAGAGGTCTGCTTTTAAACCTTGATAAGCCCCCATGCGAAACGCCGGTCTCTGAAGGAGGGCCGGGCGAGCGTCAAGGTGTCATTGACGCTCGTGGGAAAAGCCATCCCTTCGGGGAGACTCCCGGGATAATTACAGCAGGTGAGTCTACGCAAAATGAGTCCGGCCGGCAGAGACATCTATTTTATTTTATTTCCCCGCATTGAAAGCTTGCGCCCCACACAGGCCGCGCCCCCTGTCCCTGGCGCCCGGCCCAGGGACGGGGCACTCGCACCCCCGTGGGGCTCGGCACAGGTGAGGCAGGCCCCGCCCCGGCCGTCGCGGGTGACACCCCCCGCTCGGCTCCGGGAGCGGCGGGGTCAGGGCGGGAAAGGATCCATCGCGATGCCCTGAGCGCGGGAGGCTGCAAAGCGGCCCCAGGGCCGAGCCCCGAGGGAAGCGGGCTGCGGGG
>NW_005842009.1:2817644-2880754 GCF_000455745.1 Alligator sinensis
CCGGCCAGCCCCCGCCCCGCCGACGCAGAGGAGCTGCGCATGCGCCGTGGTTTGACAGCGCCTGGGGGGGCGGGGACTCCCCTTGCACAGCTGGGGCAGAGCCTTTGCTTGTAGATCCAGCGGCCGCGGTTCAAACCCGGGCGGTTTTCTCCCTTCGCTGCCCTTCGCCGCGCACGTGGGCGGGAGCGCTCCCGGGCCCTGGCCCCGCCCATGCTGCGATCCCAGCATGCCGCGCGCAGATTTGCATCTAACACTGTGCAGCGGCGTGCACGTTTTCAGAGATTTGCGGGGAAAGAACGAGCCAGCGGGGGGAGCCAAGTCCGGGGTTGCTCTCAGAGGGACCGGCCGCGTCTTGCTACGGGAAGGTTGGATACTCGCCCTCACCAGGAGAGAACTCGCTTCGCCTGTGGAGGCTGGGCCGCGCTGTGCGCGGGTTAAAAAGGGCTTCTGTCATGAGTGACACGTGGGGTGGGCTGGCTTCGGCTTGTCCTGCCCCGTGCGGAATCGACATCAAGAGATTTCGGAAGCACAATTTTTGTTCCTGGGGCTGTTGGTAATCGCTTGTTCCGGCGCCCCCATTTACCTGGTGCAAGAGCAGATCGCGTGTGGGCTCGGGCTCGGGCTCGACCTCCCTGCTGCGGGTCCGGGCAAGGCAGGTGGGAAGCCACATGGGTCTGCACCTTGTAGACTAGCTCGCGTTTCTGTATCAGAGATCATAGCTATGTCATATATAGGCTGGGGGGGGGATTTGGTAGCTGGGTAGGTCTGAGACAAAAGGAAATGCAAAACGCTAGAACTCTTGGTTCAGAAATGCTACCTTTTATTAGACCAACTAGGAAATTGCAAAAAAAAATAAATCTCTTTAAAATGTCCCCACTGCCTCATGAAGGTCCTTTGACCCTGAAAGCTTGAAAAAAATCAAGAAAACCACTCTCTCTCCAATCTCTGAGTCCTGATCCTCAAAGGAAACTTATAAAACACTTTCCAGAGAGGAGCCTATGAGCTCCATTTCATCAACCTCCCGGATACTAAAAATCATGGACTAAATATAGACATTGGATTTATGACACATTATAACCTGCCTGACAGCTGACTCCCTGGGTATCTCCCCACTATTCATCCCCCTTCTCTCTCTCCCCACTCCCCCCAGCCTGTGTCTCACCCATTGACTCCTCAACCTACATTTTCACCGACTACCTGTCTTGTATGCAGAGCAGCCCAGCCCCTGGCTTCTTCACTTTTCATTCCATCCAGGTAGAGCGCACACCGACTGCTGGAACTTCCTCAGCCTGACGAAGGGTTTTTGAACCCGAAAGCTTGCTTAATAATTGTTTTCCAGCTATTTAAGTTGGTCTAATAAAAGATATCCGATTCACCCAAAGAACCTTGTCTGTCAGTGAAACTTGGAAGATGCTGAATTTTAGCCAATTTTGGATTTTAAATTTCATTACAGAACAAGAAATAGTTTTAAACCTCCCTGTTTGCCATCGGACACCTCCAGGGAAGGAATCCTACTGATCTACACAACAAAGAGCAACTCTGAACGGCTCAGAGACACTCAGAGATACTCTCATGGACCCAGAGGGGTAGCTTTTTCATCTCCAGCTCCCTCTGTGAAAAAATGAAGTTTATTTCCTACCTATGGGGACTTTTTACCATCTTTAATTTTCCCAAAGCCTGATGAAGGGCCTTTGAGCCCAAAAGCTTGCAATGAAAGATATCAGATTCACACAAGGAACCTTGTCTGCCTATGTCCTTAGACCAACACGGCTACAACCTACACCCCTGCAGAAAAAGAGATTTTTTTCGCAATTTCCTGTTTGGTCTAATAAACGGTGTCATTTCTAAACCAAGAGTTCTAGATTTTTGCATTTCTTCATGTATAGGCCAGGTTCTTTGGCTAGATGTGATCTCTTTTATTAGACCAACAGTATAGTTGGAAAAAAAGTTCTTAGCAAGCTTTTGGGCACAACGACAAGCCTATGAACTTCACTTCATAAATCTACTGGATACAAAAAAATCATGGACTCAATATAGACATTGGATATATGACACATTACAACCTGCCTGACATCTGATTCACCAGGGACCTGCCAGACCTGACCTTTTACACATTTGCATTTCTCCCCCTTTCTCCCCTCCTTCTCTACCTTTTGTCTTCCTAATTTCCAGCTACTTACTTTTTCCACAGACTGCCTCTCTTCTACCTTGGAAAACTACTACAGTGGTCTCCCTTACTTACCTTTGGCTTTTCCCCCCCTTCATATTCCCCTCCCTTCCCTTCTCTACCCACTGTTTTCCTAATTTCCACCTATTTACATCCTCACTGACATCCTGTCACACTTCCAGCTCCTTTCATTCCTTGGAGATCTCAAACAGCAGACTCCCAATGCCTGGCGAAGGCTGACTGCACCCAAAAGCTTACTAAGAACTTTTTTCCAGCTACTCAGTTGGTCTAATAAAAGATATCACATCTGCTCAAAGAACTTGCCTGCCTATGTCCTTAGACCAACATGGCTATAACCAACAACCCAGTATACATTTTATCTACATTATATATATATATACACATATATATATTTAGATATAGAAATCATAGAGGAGTCAGGCTGGCAAGGATTTCCAGAGGTTATCTAGCCCAGCCCCTGCCTGAGCCAGGATCATCTCTATCCAAACCATCCTGTACACTCCATAATCCAACCCCTTAGGAAAGGTACCATCAACCTGGATGTAACACGAGCTTTCATGGGCTGAAGATCACCTCATCAGAGGCTATAACTATACATCTACTTGGGTTAATCTATAAAGTGCCTTTTATCCTGCCTTCTGTTTGACTTTAGACTAACTGCTAACTGTGTCTCTCAATGGAGTTTTGGGGGTGTATGTGTGTATAACACAAAACTACTTTGGTTAATCTATAAAATCTATAAAATATATAATCTATAAAATATATAATCTAATGCTCATGAACATACCTAACCATGCCTCTACCTTACAGACTAATTAATTCAGAAAGGCATAAGTTTTGGCCTACTTCCACAGCTTTTATGTATGTTCTATATACATTGGGCAAGGATTGGGGTTGGGGGGAGGGCTTTTATAGGACCAGCAGCCTAGCTGGCATAAAGGCAGACAAGTTTTCCAATGCAAGACCTGAGACCTGAAGAAGAATGCTTTTGCATTGGAAAGCTTGTCTAAACCTTTGCCCAACTACGCAATAAGTCCAATAAAATATATTACTTCCAAAAAATCCTTGACTCTCACATAATTCCTGAACCATCACAGCTACAGCATCACTCTAACACTACCATATACATTAGGGTTTGCTGAGATAAGGGAGATTTCCCACCCTAATAACTATATTTTCCCAAATCTTCAGAATTTAAGTGACATTATTCTGTTTCCTCTTCTGCTTGGTTGCAAATTCTCAGGGAGTGCATCTACATAAGATGCTTAATGCGCATTGGACTAATTCTACTGCACATTATTAGCATGGATGGCAAAATGTGCTAATGCACAGTAGATTTAGTCCAATGCGCATTGTCATGCAAAAAGCGTTCGTCTGCATTAATGCGCAGTAGTGCCGATTACGGCACATTAAGTTAGTACCTGTTATATTACAGGTACCAAACTATTACTGAATGTATAGACATGCCCAGTGATTCCTAGCCTTAGCAATCCTTCTTGCAATTTTTTTTTTAAACTGCTCTTTTCCTCTAAAAATTAATTACATTACAAGGAATATGCCTTGCTGCCAAAATATGAAAAGAATCATTCTCCCTGCTTTTTCTTACCCAGGAAATATATTTAACCCCTATTATTTCACCTGCTTTAAAACATCACTCCCAAGGCCCTGGTATGTACAGTTTTCTCTGTTTTTTGTGGTTTGAATTATTCTTTGCTCTTTGCAATAAGAGGACTCCTTCTTCCTGTTAGATTTGAACTGAGGCATTATTTGTACTTAAAAATTAAAATGCATACAAAGGGGTTAACCAATTTGTTAGCCAATGTCCTGCTTTCTGTGCATTGGGTTTTTTTCAACCTAGGGCTTTCTCCTAGCAGCATGCAGTTACTGTTGGTTTCCATGTTTTCAGTTAAGCTCCTCCTAGATCTTTCCTCCCACTTAAAACATTGCTATGAATGATCATTTGAATCCAAGAGGAAAAGGAAGACTGGTGAAGGGAAAGGGACAGTTATTGCTGCCTTCAAGA
Organism: Alligator sinensis; assembly: GCF_000455745.1. Classification (NCBI taxonomy): domain Eukaryota; kingdom Metazoa; phylum Chordata; order Crocodylia; family Alligatoridae; genus Alligator; species Alligator sinensis. Next base: position 2,821,856 of record NW_005842009.1, read on the forward strand.
GCTGTGATCACTCTTAGTTTTATGGTTGGGGCTGGCTTGGTTATTATACTGAAGGGCTCTGTGTAATGTATGTACTACTAACAGCAGGCCAAATGTAGACTGTGTGCACGTGTGCTCATGTGCAAATGTGAACACATGCTTAGCCCAGTGGACTGAGTTTCATCACAGGTAGACGGAGAACTTGGATCTTGTAAAGACTTGTGTCTTTTAAGCACATCTTTTGCAAACATGAAACCTTTTCAGTGTTAAATTGTGCTACTTGCAAATAGGCAAGGACAAGTGTTAGTGGATGATGCTGAGGGACTCCACGAAGAGGGGAGAAGTGGCCCAGGAAACCTTTTCTCCTCTAACTGCTTATCCTGGAGAGTGATGGCAGAGGCGCATCCCAATATACTGATAGCTGTAGGTGGGACCCCTTGGGGGGGAAGTCATCTTTGTCAGGCCCACACCTCCTGAAACCCAGCATGTTTTGTACCCAAAAAGGAGAAGCTACTGCATGCCAGGCTGCTGACTTCCACCCTTTCAGCCTCCCAGTTGAGGTCCATGTGACCTAGAGGTCAGAGCAAAGGACTGTGAATTGGGCTTGTGGGTTCTTGGAAAACAGCATGCTGCAGAGGAATAGTGAGAAAGGAGACAGGAGTAGCTGAGTCCCTTGTGTTCTGAACAAACTTGCTATTCTGCGGCATACCCCAGTTTCCTCCCATGTAAGGTAGCTGCAAGGATTCATGGCTTTTTCCCAATAGTGGTGTGAGGACTTATAATGACTGGTCCAATAGTGCCTAGAACCTGTGACATGCAATGTAAATCCAACAGATTAGTCCCCTCTGAGCCCCATGCCTTGAGCATGGAAAGATCACTCATTTGTTAGTCAAACCATACAGCAAAGAAAGAGGCACTTCTCTTTCTGGAAACCTGTCCTGGGTGCAACACATTGCTGGGGATGAGAACTCTGCAAAAGGAAAATACATTGTCTGGCTCACCCATTGCAACCAGACCCTCCACTGGCACAAAGCAGCACACCAAAAAGCAAAGTTGATGTACAGCAGACAAGGGTCCAGCCCATTTGGCTTCAAGGCCCCTGGGCCAGGTGCTTAAGTAAATGTAGTTTTTATTTGGAACTGGCTGACTGCCCTTTGGGAAAATGCAGGTACTTTGATATACAAATCCCCAAGCAATCCTAGTGCATGAGAAGCCCTCCAGAATAACATCACTGATGGGCTGTCAGTTCAAAAGAGTGGCAGAGTTGTAATGCTGTTAACCTTTTCATGCTCTTAAGTGAAAAAACAGGCTATTGTACCCGCACAATATCTCCCATGAGACTCAAAAGGACCAATGCTATTCGGGAGATTTCATGTTGCATCCTACATAGGGAAGCTGCTGTACTAAGCCATGGCACTTGGAGCCCTTACCAAATCCCACCACAGGCAAGGATAATCTTTCCACTAATTCTAATGGGAGATGGATCAGAGACTTGCTGGCCGCATCTACACAAGGCACTGACTGCACAGTTCTCACTGCGCGGTCATTTAATACTTGCATACACAGTAGCATCCCCGAATGACTTTTTTAGCGACACTGACTGCACAGTAGCTCGTTACTACTGTGCAGTAGAGTTGCATCATGCTTCATGCCATGCGATGCTAGTGCTCAATACTAACAAGCTACTGCATAGTCCGCATCTTGTGTAGACGTGGCCAGCATCCATCCACAATAGCCTATTTCTTCAGAGTCAAGAGCATGAAGGGCTTAACACTGCAAGGACGATTGCTGGGAGGTTGGTCATGGGGTCACAAGAGGGATCTTAGGCCCCTGTAGTAGATTGTGATAAAGTGGCTCAGGCGACGTGTACACTAAAACCTTATCCTGCTCCGGAGCAGAATCCTCAAGCTGGACCAGATGCAGGACAGCCACGTCCGTGGTGCTTGGAATGGCTAATGAACACTACTGAGTGATCAGGCCACTTATTCCACCCCAAGGTACCATGCGCACAAGGTGTGTGTACACACACACACACACACACACGGACTTGACCTTTCCCTTGCCTTGCATGTGCCTGAAGTGTTCTTGCTGAGTGCCATGCTGGATGGGTCTGTGGTGAAACACAACTGAGCCCCATGCCCAGCTTTCTGAATCTGCTGGCTGAGTGTTAACACAACCCCATGGTGGGCTGAGAGTTGCCTCCAAAGGAACGGGTTTTGTTTCCTCTGCTCTGCATTGCTGCCAGCATACATGTGTGGCTGGGGCGGAGGTGGTCTGAATGAGTGGGAGCATTCATATGGAAAGACCATGCAGAGATCTGTATGGAGCGTGTGTGTATCACTGCAGGGGCATATGTGCATGGCTTTGATGATGAGCGCACTCAACACAGGTGTGATCCATTCCCCAGAAGCACATTGTGAGACAGCCCACGGTGGAGTCTGAGGTTTCCCTCCCCACTTACTGGACTGAGCAGCCAGCGAGGCTCCTGGGCCGCAGTTCATTCTGTGGGAACAGCCAGGGAGGATCGATGCTGACAATGAAATGGAGTTAATGCAGCCAACTTCCTGGGAGCAGACGCTGGAATTTGGGCCCAGACACTCTGCCAACCTCAGAAGCTGTTAATACCACTACTGGTTTCAATGAGTACGGCTGCCTCAGTGCAGCATTAGGAATGGGCTCATGCTCTGGCGTGTGAACGTGACTCCGTTGCTTTTAGCATAGGAAGTAGGCCACAGCTACTTCAACTGGAAGTGGTATAGCTGCATTCACGCAGAAGCAGGCTGCACCCCTGCAAGACAGATGCAGTAGAGTAGATCCTGCCTGGTGCTGCGGGAATGTTTGGGACAAAAATCTCTTTTTCAGGGTGTCTTTGGGGACATCGGGGCACAGCCCCCAAATTCAGGCTGGTTGGTTGCTTTTGCATGGCTTCTGCTCTTGCATGTTTGCCATTAGACAAACGGCTATTAAGCAAATTTCCCTTGTGGGACATATGCTGTCCCTTTTAAGTACCACAGGGATGAGGCCAGGCTGGTACATGGGTCAGAACTGAGTACCATGCTCGCTGCGGTTTTGTCCCTTCCCCCAGATCCAGGATGGAGTTTTGACTGCAGTATCTCAGCCTTGTGATAATGACAGGGAGACAGGCAGAGGTTAGAGGATTGATCACACAGAACAGCTGCAAGTCTGTAACTCACCTTCATATGCAATGCTCCAAGCTATCACCTTTGCAAGGCTTTTTCCTCCACCACTAGGAACGTTGCCCTATTGATCAATAATGAAGCTAAAGTGCCCCTTAGGAGTACACAAGGGCAATTCTCTTAATCCTAACTCCTCTAACACAGGATCACTGTTTGCCAGAGTACTTTTACTTCCTTAAAAACCAATGAGATTACTCAAGGCAAGACACGATATAAATATTTGCTGGATTGGGCCCTGGGATGGGGAGATCCACTGGAGAAAGAATAGAGTTTGTTGGGTTTTTGACATATTTTATGTGCCCCATATTCCCTGACATATTTCTGTGCTGTTTCCATTTGATATTTAAAGAAAAGCAGCCACTATTTCAGCTCCCCTGTACACACGTATGCATGCATGCACACACACACACACGCGCGCATGGGAAAGAGAAAGATTCAGCAACTGAAACTAACTAGAAACAAAAAGTGAAACCAATTTAACAAGTTCTACCATGAATTAGAGTTAAAAAATAAGTCCACACTGAACAGTCTCGGGTTTGTGAAGTTCCAGTTTCAGTAAGTGGGAGGGAGGCATTAGTGAGCTGGTGGGGCAGCAGGGGGCGCCCCTTCCCTCTGGGTAGTGCCCATGGCACAGCGCTGGTTATGAAGACAACACTAGTGCCAGCAGTGTATGCAAAGGAAATATGCATGTGTATGTGTACGTGTGTATATAGATATATATTTAATATGATTGTTTTTTCTCTTGACACCATCCTTTCAAGACCTACTTGGAAGGGGAAGATCATCTGAGGCATCTATTATGTTAGAGGCAGAAAACAACCCAAACAAAACAAAACGGTCACAGAGTTAGAGCGGCTTCGTGCAGTTCAGTGCCACCGTGTAGCTCTCACGGCTACTGAAATTCCCTTTGCTGGTGATGGGTTGGGCCAGGTCCTTTTGCTCCAAGGATCCTGCGTAGACCCGGTGCTGCTTTCCCAGTGCAGCCAGACCCCCTTTCCCAAGCTACCTGGCGTGTCCCACGCGAGTCCCCTCTCTGCAGCCTTACAGCGGCTCATGGTAGACGTGTGTGAGGGGGGAGTCTCTGAGCTGAAAGCAGTGACCCTCTGGGGAGGCATGGGGTGCAGTGGGGAGGTCTCCCCCCGGGCTGGGAGTCCGTCCAGGCTGGGGTTCTGTGTACACGACACTGGCCTTGTGGGGGTCTGCTGTCACATCCGTCAGCGTCTCACCGGGCCGCTGAGTGGGAGAGTCGTACTGGGAAGGGATACTTGAGGTCGCTGGCAAGGTGAGGGTCCCCACCCAGCCTTGGGTGTTGGGGACCACTTTGATGACACAGGCGTTCTTCCTGGCAGCAGGGCCCCCAGCCTCAGCCCCCTGCTCCATGAAGGGTGTGGCGTACTCAGGCTCCGGTGGCAGGGGCTCTGCGTACTCGTGGTACTTCCCCGGCACGTCGTAGTGGTTCATCACCAGTGGGAGCGTGTAGCCTTCATCAAGAGCGGGTTTGAAGGTGGACGGGGCTGTCTGGCTGCTGGGGCTGACCTGGACCACATCGGGCTCAGCATATTCTGCAAAGGAAGAGCAGCACAGGCTTGAAGAGGTGCAAGGCTCTGAGGTGGATGGCCCTATGCAGCTGGCAGAGACTGGCCAGACTGAGCTATGAAGGGCCTGCTAGCTGCCCTGGCTTTGCCCCTATCCAGATGCTTGCTGGTCCAGAGAAGAGGCAGCTCGTTGGCCCTACCAGGCATCCATCAAGCTGAGAGCTGGCTCAGCTGGTGCAGGCGAGGCCTCAACACTCAGCCACTGCATTCAGTCAGTCAGAGTCCCAGTCCCCTGCCCTCCTTCTGTCTGGCTGCCCACTTTGTAGGGACAGCGCTGCCATCAGCTGCACCAGCACCCAGATGTTGGCTGCTGGACTTGGGCCTGTTCCCTTCCCCCGCTCTGAGCTTGAGGCTTTTGTTTGCTCCTCGGGGAGGGAAGTCAATGGGCCAAGTGTTTCAGCCCGGCTGTGCTGGGTGGTAATTAATGGGCACTCTCACTCCTTCTTTAGCTATGCTGCACAACCGGCAGCCGCAGCCCTGAACAAAGTGCCGGACAAACCAGACCTGCCAGTGGGAATTAACCCTCTGTGCCTCTTGCCCAGAGACCAGATGAGTGATTATGGGGAGGAGATCAGCTGGGATTGGACAAAGGGCTGGAAAACCTACGGAGCAGGAGCGGGGGGACCACACACATCCGCACTAATGTACACACACAGGAGGAGCAGGCATGCACATACACAAGCCCAGAGATGCACTGTCCTGGCTTCTTGGTTCCCCTGCCAGACAAGGCCAGCGGGTGCAGAGGCAAGGGTCCCCGGCTCTCCATGCCTCAGGCAGAGCAGCCTCTGACACAGGAGGGAGGGAGGCCTGGTGGAGGGACCCTTGGTTCTGGTCTGCTGCTGGGGCCCTTGGTAGCTGGCACAAGTTAGGGCTGCTGTGAGCTGCACCGGGAAGCTGGCAGGATTGCCAGCTGCCACAGGATGGGGAAGGGAGAAAGCTGCTCTTGCCTGACCCCAGCATTTAGAGGGCTGCAGTGCAGGCCTGAACTAGGACAGAGAAAGGGGCTGGGTTCATAAACCCCCACCCCTGTCACCCAATATAGGGGTGCCTAGAAACTCACACACTCTAGCCCTGCCTCAGAGGGAAGTTTTGCCCCCTCAGCTGCCAGAGAAGCTCCCCTGGTGCAACTCCATTATCTGCAGCTGATCTCAATGCCCTCTGACCCCTGGTCAAGGTGCACTGGCACCTGCTAAGCCTCTCTGCAGGAGGAGAGAGCACCAATCCAGCTACTCTGAGTGCCAGCCCTGCCTTGCCAGTCTGGGCTTGAAGCATTCTTGGACTATCATGGCCCCCTCTCCAGGGCCAGAAGATTTCAGCCTCATTCCTGCCAACCCGTTAGTTCATCTCCTCTTTGGGTAGATAGCCCTGCCCGCCTTGTGCCCCTGCCCACAGCTGGCAGGTGCAGCTCTGCATTCTCCATAGACTCCTGTTCTCTCTGCTGGCAGGAGGAAAAAGAGTTGAAGATCATAGACCTAGTCCTTGCTGGTGCATGTGTGTGGATAGTAGACTGCGTGGCTTGCATATATGCAGGTTTAGCCTGGGTAGGAGACTGGGAGTTGGGACTTGTGCATTCTGTTCCTGCTTCTGGGAACCTGGGATCCATTTCCAGTACTGCCACTGACTCAGTATGTGACTTTGGAAAATCACATTGCCTCTCTGGGCCTCCGTCTTCCCACCTGTACAATAGGGCTAATGATGCAGACCCACATACAGGAAGATGCAAAAAAAGACCAGCTGTTGGCCCATAAGTATAAAGAGTTGCTGTGTCAAAGGTTAAGGGAAGGGGGTTCCCTTGGAAATCTCAGTGCATCTGGCTTGTCGTGTCTAGACTGATGCTGTCTGGAGGGGGAGCTCTGGTAGATGGGGTGGTGGCCTACTGAGGAAGCTCAGCTGCTTGAGCTCTATGAAGCCAGAGCAGGCCCTGACCTGCAGATGGGGTAAGGGGAGGGCAGGGAAGTAGTACCAGCCCTCTGATTAAACACCCAGCTTCTCAGTTACCTGGTGAAGGAGCCCTGGTGAGGTCCCCTGGGGTCCCAGCCATTGGGAATGAAGTCAGCTCCGAGCTGGATGGCTGCAGGCTCCCCAGGGAACACACTTGGCTGCACTCTGATTTTGGGTACCCTACGGAGAGAAGCACCTTAGGCATGAGCTGCATATGGGTCCAGAAGAAGGGTGGGCCAGTGCTCAGGGCATTAGCCTAGGACTTGGGAGGCTTGGGTTTACCTCCCTGCCCTGCCACCCGCTTCCTGTGTGCCCCTGACCAATTCACTTAGTCTCTCTCTGCCTCAGTTTCCCCTCTGTACTATGGGGATTATGGCACTGCATCACCTCACAGGGTTGTTACCAAAATAAGTGCATTAAAGACTGAGGTGTTCAGATCCTGGGGGGTCTGAACAGTTCCTGGGGGGTGGGTGGGGGACATTACAGGTATCTCATATGGAGAGAAAGCCCTACAACTGCAATGCTCATCAGGACCCTGGTGGCTCCATAAAAGGAGACTGCTTCTGAACACGAGCCCAATGTAGGGTCATGTACTCTAGCAGCAGAGAGAGTGAAATTACCCCTGCGCAGGAGACCAGCACAAGACCCAGGCCTCAACTGCACCCAGGGGATTCCCACTCCCATCGAGAAGCAGCCTGGCCGAGGACTTGAACTGGCTCTGCTTTTGCTGACACCCCTGCTCAGCAGCCTGCCAGCCGGCAATGATAACTCATTACTCTGGTAACATCATAATAACCCACGCCTGGTGCCCGACCCTCCCAGGTGCTTTGGGAAGTCCCAAGCAGGCTGTTTGCCACCTGACTAACCTCCCAGTGGGTTATTTCACGCTGGGACTAAGGCTGCACGTACCTGTCATCAGGCCGCAGTTCAGATCTGCTGTTGTCTTCCTGCCAGAAAAAGAGAAGGGAAACAAGGTAATTGGACAGCTGCTCTGTATCATCTCAGCATGGAGGGGCTGGACCGTCTGGGTGCCACAGGAAACCACCACATGTTCCCAGTCATTAATCACAGCTCAGAGCAGCCCATTCACCCTGAACCAGGCCCAGGTAGAAACTGGCTTTGAACGAACTTTGCCCTGCAAACTAACACCAAGCTTTGTGACAGCCACAGCTTCCCAGGCACTGCCCCTGGGCATCTTGAGGGCACCTGGGAGCACACAGGTGAATTCACAGCTGCTCAAGCGGTGCCCAAAAATCACAGGGTGATCACAGGCCCAGGGAGCCAAGAGTTCCAGCTGTACAGAGCTCTGGTGCCATATTCCTGATCACTTGCTGCAGAGAGAGAGTGCCCTGGAAGGCTGAATCTTGTCGCTCCGTTTCTGCAAACTCATGGAACGCAGTAACTGGATCCCAGTTCGCTGGAACTGGCCTGCACGCAACAGTCCTAAGTATTGCTCTCTGCCACGTGAGACAAAGACAGTTTTCCTCCAGGTGCCCCAGTAGCTGATCTGCTTTCTCCTTGACCTGCAGTGAATGGTCAAGGGCTTCTGTGGGGAGCTGTGAAGGATGCAGAGGGAAGATTGCCTTTGAACATCCTTGGGAATGTTGTTGTTGCTATTGGGAAGGAGGGACGTGAGAGTCTGATGGCATGGAAACAAATGCAACAGCATGGTGTAGGGCTCACAGCAGGGCACTGAGAGCCAGGACACCTGCTGGTTTCTGTCCCAGACTGTGTTATGGATGTCTACAGTGTGGGGTACCTCACTCTGCCTTTCTGAGCATCACTTGCCCCTCTATGAAGTGGGGAGAATAATCTAGGTTGTACAGGTTCAGTTGCTTGCTCAAGGTCGGGGTGGGGCAGGTGATTTTCTTCTCAGTGGGACGAGTCCCAGAGGCTGAAGGTGCTGCAGCCGGGTCACCAGTGGGAAATGCCTGTGCACCTTGGCTGCTGGGTGGCCTGGTTTGAGAACACAGGTCCCAGGTGCAACTGTGCTCAGATACTATTACCTCAGGTGAAGTCCCAGGAAAGCAGCTGTTGCATCCCTGAGCTTTGCAAAATCCAGACCCCACCTCCTTGTGCAGACATGACCCTCAGAGGCATGTCCTGTGGGGATTGCCTAGTGCTGGAACAGCCCTGCTCTGTGCTGACCCATGGCCTGCATGCTCAGCCCTGGCTTCTGTCACCAGCAGCTTCTATTTCAGGATGACCTCTGTCCCTGGTACCCATAGAGCAGGGGCAGGCAATTATTTTGGGTGGAGGGCCGCTTACTAAGTTTTGGCAAGCCATCGAGGGCCGCATGACAGGCAGCCAGGGGCAGATAAGTATTAATTTTCTAAATTTTTTAGGGGCCCTGTGGGCTGGATAGAATGGCCTGGTGGGCCGCATTTTGCCCCCCCCTGCCATAGAGGCTGGTTACAAGGGACAGTACCTGACTGCCCTGGGGAAAGGGCTCACTCACTGACTGATAGGGAGGAGGCAGGGAGCATGGGAAAGGAGGAAAAAGGCAGCAGGGCAGAGGCTAGGAAAAATGCCACTTACCTTTTTTTGCGGCACAGAAAAGCCAGCAGCAAGAGGCTGGAGGAAAGCAGCACAAACCCCCCGATAAGCAGCATTACCAGTAACAAGGAGCCTGGGGAAGGAAGCAAGAGGTGAGCAAAGAGCTCTGCATTCAGGGCAAAGGGCTACATCATGCCTGCTCCTTGCAGAGCACACACAAGGCATAGGCTTCACTCCACCACTGCAGACACATGGGGCGCTTATACACAAGCTGCGAGGCTGCTCCGTCGCGCTGTAATTACAGTGTGTCAGAGCAGACATGATTAATTAAGTCTGCTGGAGCATGGTAATTACCGCACGCCAGCAGACATCAGCATGCTTACGCTTAAAAATGGCAGCAGGGGCCCTTTAATTAAAGCTCATTTGATGAGCTTTAGTTAAAGCGCCCCCACCACCATTTTTAGAGCAGGGATGCTGATACACAAGACACTCTGGGTGCTTAATTAGAATGGCTCTGCACACCCTCCTGGAGCACATGTATTAACACCCACAGAGCTTGGCTGGAGCCCCATTACAGCTACAGGTTCCCCCAGCTGGGAGTGGGGGCATGGATCCCTGCTTATTACCAAGAAAATATGAAGCCAGATTCTGCTCTTGCACCCACTCAGCACCAGTGCAACCTCACTGCCTTCAGGAGTAGCTCTGAGTTTACAACAGTGTCATGATACTGGCTTCACTGGGATGACTCCTGATGTCACCCAATTTGGGAGTTTTGGTGGGGGACAAGGAGGAATAACCAACCCCCATGGCAAAATATTCCAGGAACCGTGTCACATTAGCAAGAATTGCTTGAGCTCCTCCTTCACACTCTCCTTAGGATGGCCATCATAGAGGACAGTCTGGTTGTCCTCTGTCCTCTACTGATATGAAACCCAATGCCTTTATGTCCTCTATTTTTCTCTTGAAAGGGAAAAATAAAGGACATAAAGGTGTCGGGTTTTGTATCAATAGAGGACAGAGTACAGAGTAGCAGAAAACCAGAATGTCCTGTATGATGGCCACCCTACTCTCCTTTCTATTACAACGCACATCTTAGGTAACAGACTCCCGGTTGACCTTTTTCTGCTGCCCCTTGCAATTAATAAGAAGATGCTTGCCATGTAATTAAGTAAACTCAAGGGGACAAATTCTAGCTGAAGAGGATTGGAACAGAAGGGATAAGTCTTCCTGACCTGTCCAGAGAGGAAGGGAGCTGGGGCAGGGGGAGGAGGGCAACCTGTGATCTCAACTGAGCCATTGTAAATGCAGCATGACTCCACTGAAGCCCCAGCCTTGCTCCAGTGACACCAGTATTAGGGCCTGAGTCTCTTCTGAAAGGGACAAAACTGCAAAAGTGATGCCCTGGACAGGAATTGCACCCTTTGCTGTGGTCAGATTTCTCCTAACTCTTCTCAGTTTATTCCTTTCCCTTCCACACGATGCAAATACTGCTTCCCCTTAGCCCAGCCTGGTAGGCGCTCAGAGGAAGCTGCCTTCTGGAGCAAGGCTGGGGCTTGCAGCTGTCCCTTGTGTGACTGATCCTGCTTTCAGTGATACTGGTAGAACAGAAGTGATTTTATAGAAGTCAAGGAGTGCCCTGGATCTTTAATGTGCTGCCTGAGCTCTGGTTTATTAGGAAGGGATTTTCAAAGGCCCAGGTGGGATTTGGTTGCCAAAGTCCCAGTGGGAGCTGGAAGCCCTGCTGCCCCTTGAAAACCTCTTCCTTTCCCCCTTATTATGCCCACATTGTTGATGGGGGAAACTGAGTACAGAAGTTGAAAGTCTGCTTTAATGAAAAAAATAGGTGTGCACATACATGAAATCATCTGTGCATCATGGAACGGCTATGGGAGTCTGCACACCACTAGCCAATGACAGAGCCCTAGCCACCTGGGCTTACCAGGACAGGATCTGGCATGTGAATGTTGGTGTATGAGTCACACTAAATATCTCCTCCAGGTCACACTGAGAGAGTAGCTGAGCTGAGATGGCTAATGGTGTCTCTTCTGCCACCCCCAGCTCAGACCACTAGATCACTCTGCTCCTCTCCCTGTAAACACTCTGTGCTGCACGTACCTGCCTTCTCCGGGTTCATGGCAACTCCAGGGATCGGGGTGTAATTCACAGGGACACTGGTCAGGACGGGCACCTCTTTCGGGGCATTGTGCACTGCAAAGAATGAATGGTCAGCTCCTCACCTTAGGCCTGCGACCTGCATCAACCTGCTCCATCCTGCCACCTAGCACACCAGAGAGCTGCTGAGCACACAGCCCTGTGTGGGAGCTGGTAGGGGTGTTGTGCCCTCACTCTCCAGTCTGATCTAAGTGTGGCTGATGGTCTCTCATGGGGAGATTTCCCAAGGGGAGCCTGGTCTTTCCAAGGCTGACCCCTTGCTGATGGTCCCAGCACTTGGCTTTGTGGAAACAGGTTACAGGTCCAGAAAAAGAGTTCAGGCCTTGCCGTAGACTTGGGCTAAAAGCTGCCCCAGGTGATCCTAGCTGTCAATAGGTCGCTGTTCGTTCAGGCTAGGGAGTGAATAGCAGCTGGACAGTGAATGATAGTGGCTGCAACCTTCCCTGTTGGCTGTGCAAATGGGTGAACCTTAAATGAGGTGGCCCAATGGGCTGCTAGGCTTGGGAGAGCTTTGGACTTCAATTGTATCTCCCAGGTGTAACGCAGCCATCTCTGGGTGCCAACCTAACTTGTGCAGAGAAACTCTGGGGAGCTGGCTGGGGACATGGACTCTTCGGTCAGGCTGTGCATCCCCCAGCTGGACTCCAGACTCACCATAGGGCCGAAGGGCCCGTACTCGTGCCATCTGACATCCCAGCAGTGCCACCTTCAAGGCTATCCTCTGGTTCCAGCTCTCAGGCATGATGCGTACATAGCGAGCCAGGATTGGGGGGATGAACGTGTTGGAGACTTCTTGGTGGCTGTTGGCATTTCCCTCAAAGACCTGGGATGAGACAGGACAACAAAGGGATCAACAGGACAGAGCCCCAGCAAGCATCTAACACAGACATCCTCAAACACCCACTCTCCCTTGGCATGGGAGAGACTGGGCATGGGTCAGTCTGACCAGTCATATCAGGGTCTCTTTTGGTGTCTGTAGAGCCCCAGAAAATTCACACCGGAGCAACGAGAGCAAAGCTCATCCCACAAGCTGGTCTCATCTCTAGCCAGGAGAGATCTCTTCTCCACTCTCCCCTCTCCCCCACAACCAGGCTCCTTTGGCCCTTCACATCATCTCTCACCACTGGTGCAAACAGCTTCTCTTCTGCAGCTCCCACCATCTAGAAAAACCTCCCAGGGCAACAGCTCTCTGCCTCCCTTCAGATCTCAGCTGGAAAAGCCCCCTTTCTCTCTTTCAGTGCCAGTAACTGTTATTTAAGTATATTTGGGGATACACAAAGGGTAGGAAGAGAAGTGGCTGGAAGGAAAAGGTCCCAGATCCTTATGCTCCAAGGTGTATTTCTTACTCTTACATACACACACAGAATGGGAAGAGGTCCAGGGGTTTTCTTCTCTTAAAAGAGGGTGGAGAGAACTTTGCTCGGGATCAGACCTTTTGTGCACTCAGACAGACAGATTTTCTTGACAACACACACAGCACTTTGTATCTTTTTTCAAGTCCTGTTTTTGTTGTCTTTTCAATGTTAAGTTGATGGGCTGCAATGGGACTAACTGAACGGGGAGACAGCGTGTTAGATGGCTGGAGCACAGGGGTTTGTAGAACCAGGATTCCTGGGTTCTGTTCTCAGCTCTAATAACAACCTATTGAGGGGCTACAGGCAAATCACTTAATCTCCTTGTACCTCAGCTTCCCCATCTGTAAAATAGGGATAATACTGTGAGGATCTGGCCAGTGTCTGTCTCCACTATTGCCTTCCAATGGATGGAACCAGGGCTAAGTGTCGTAGTTCCTGTACCTCTAACAAGCAAAGGGAATTCTCCTTAAGCTCTGCAGGTACTGGCATGTGATTTCTGGAGCAGGAAGCTCTGGTGCTGTTCTTTCAGTCACTTTGAAATGCCAGTGGGCTGTGATATGCAGCATTTTGACAACCAGGAAGTCCCTATGAGCATCTTTACATGCGCTCTGGGGTTGTGGGGGGAATGTTTTAATTAGAGCAGCTCTTGGGTACCACTCTAATTAAAGTGCCCACAGTGTCTTGTGTATTCAGCATCCCGCGCTTCAAAATGGTAGCGGGGATACTTTAACTAAAGCTTGTTTGATGAGCTTTAGTTAAAGCACCCCCACTGCCATTTTGAAGTGCGGGGATGCTGAATACATGTGATGCCGAGGCTTCTGGAGCGTGCTCATTAGCACGCTCCAGCAGACATCAGGCACGTGTGTAAATCCCCTATGTGACTACAACTTGTTATGATACTACCCTGAGTGTAGGGATGCTTCATTTATGTTTGCTCATCATGTGAGAGCTATAGCAAGGGAAGGTATCTCTAAGAGGCAGATGCTGATTGAGGTCATCTCAGTGTAAATCTGGAATAACTCTGTTTCCACTAGTATCATTTCAAGCTTGCAGCAGAGTAAATAAGGCCAGAATCCGTCCCTACGCACGTACGTTGATATCGAGATTCTGTGGAGAAATAACCCAGCCTCAGCCTCTGTATCAACCAGCCAGGGGGCAGTTTCTTTAATTCCTATCACGCTCTCTGTTCCTTCTCCACTGTCCAGCCACTGCCGTCAGTGCAGACAATCTCACCTTGTCCTCCTGCCCACTGGCCGATCTGTAGGCTTTCCAATTCTTTCCATCTCTGCTGGACAAAACCCGGTAGGATTTCACATAGTAGTCGTATGTATCAGTGGATCCCTTGGTTATAATTCCTGTAAATAGGCACAGTCAGATCGTGGCATGGACAGTCGTTAGGGTTCTTGGTATGAAGGAGACTACTGGCATTCAAGGGGCTGAAATGGCTTCTGGGTTCAGCTTTGGGAAACAGAGATACGGGCCTCATGTCTGGTCTGATCAGACTGCACTGAAGCCAAAGGAACTAAACAGGAGCTGGGGTCAGGCAAGTGGTTAAGAACAGAGCAATATCTCCTTTTAACAGAGCAATACCCCTCATCCTTAGCAGTGGAGCAATGGTGAGTGGTAAGGTAGTGGTTGGTACAAGAGTCAGGACTCCTGGGTTCTTTTCTGGGAAGAAGCATGAATAGGTGACTGGGAGATGGGAATTTCAGCCAATCACATATGATTTTGGACACCCCCCCCCCCGCCCCGGTGTCTGTGCCTCAGTTTCCACATCTGTAAAATGGGCACAATGGCACTGCCTCAAGGATGGGGCTGATGCTTTGAGATCCCCTGAAGAGAGATCCCCTCATGCAGGGCAAAGTCATTACTAAGTTCCTCTCTCCCTCCAGGCATCTGCTGCTAGGAATTTAAGACAAGCCTGACATCATCGTGTCTTTTGCCACCTCATGCTACGAGCTGTGGAGACACAGGCCCTGGAAAAGCTTTGAGACCAACAGGTTTAAATTTTTAACCCCTCTAGAAGCCAAGTCCCTTCTCTCTGCCCAGCTCTGCCCAGGATGATGATCAGATAAGCCCCAAACCCTGCTCCCCGCCTGCATTCCACTCAGCCTCCAGCCGACTGCCTCACAATGCCTCCATTTTCCTCTTTCCAATTAACAAGCACATTCTGGGCCCGCCAGACAAAAGCCCCAATTTTTGTCAGGGCTCTCAAAACAAAAGCCGTTTGCTGGCAGCTGATGCAAGAGCATAATATTAACTTGTTCAGCTGGAGATGGTCCTACCCTGAGATAGCAGGGGGAGAGGGGCACAGGGGAAGAGAACAGAGCCAGGGATAGAAAAAAGCAAGAGAGAAAAGAATGAGAGAGAAGAGAAAGATCAAAAAACAAAGAGAGAGATAGAGAGAGAAGAAAAGGATGGAGTGAAAGGGAGAGCTGGAGAAATGAATTCTGTGGGCCCTGACACCTTGCATGCAAACTGGCTGGCGTCACAAGCAGGGCAGGAGGGGAAGGATAGGAAACAGAAAAGTCAACCTGGGGCAGATCATGCTCTTAGTTACATTGGTACAAATCTGGATTAGTTCCATTGACTCCAGTGTAGTTTCTTTTCCAGGATGACTACTGGCTTCAAAGGAGTTAGAGCCAATTTTGTGCAAGCTCCCTTCTTGCTCTGCTTCTGTACAGCACCTAGCACAGTGGAGTCCTGTTCATCACGGTGCTCCCAGGCATGACAGCAAAACAGATAGTAAGTAATGTTTTACATCGGTGAGAGATCAGAATTGGCTCTGCTGCCTTCCCCCACTTTTCCTATGCTGCTCTGCATCTAAGTTCATTTAAGCAGGGAATTCTTCTCTGAAAAATGCCTGTACTCTGGAAACCGGGGACTGCCCAGGCACCAGGATAGAGGGCCCCCCAAATCCACCACCAGGGATATCTCCATTAAGGAGGTTGGGATCTGTTGGGACCATTGGAAGCAGAAGGAACATCCCACTGTGTGTGTACTGGGGAAGGCCTGTGGCTGTTGAGATGCACCCATTTCAGCAGAGCTCCTCCTAATATACCCTGGCATAAATGGGGTCAGAATAAGACCTACAGTGGCTAGATTCTGCCTTCAGTCACACTAGAGTAAATCTGGAATGACCCTCACTGAGAGTTATGGAGAAGTCCCTCAACCGAAGATCTGCCTCCTCCACAATGTGGACAATGGGGGTAGGGTAATCATTTTTACCCCTGCTGAGAAGTTGGCCCTGCACCCTCTGCTTCAGCCCTGGAGGAAGAGAAAGATTCTGATACTTACTGACCTGTGATGTTCTTCCTTCCCCCCAGGTCTATCTCGAGCCACTGTGTGTCTGCGCTGGGATCAGCAGCCCAGGAGTACCCACTGGTGCTGAGAGCCGCCCGCTCGGCCGTCCAGAGCTTGTACTGCCCCATGGCGGTCACCTCATGCCAGGAAGAGGAGGCGTTGAAGCCAGCTGCTTCCAGGGCATCATCACAAGCTGGAAATGGAAGGGCAGAACATGAAAGTCTCCCCAGGAGGCCAGTGCCAACACAAGCTGCCTTTCCTCCTTGTCCTGGGTGGGCCCCAGGGCAGCAGTGGGGAGCAGGGGCCAGTGGCTTAGCTCCACGTGCTGGAAGGGAGTGTGGCGAGGCTTAATGAGAAATGTCTGTCTTTGGCAGGGCATCAGGTTGGGGGAAGCCTCAGCAAAAGGTTGGCCAGTCTGTTTAACTCAGCATTCACTGCTGAGGAAGCTGCCTACTACCTCTTGCTAACTCCTCTCCCGCCCTGCTTCCCTCCTCCGCCTCCGCGCTGACAGCTAGCTCAAGCACTGGTTATGGGAAGGGAAGGGCTCTGTTCCCAGGCTGTGGGCCCAGAGACACAGTTCTTCCAACAGGGAGATTCCTTTATCCCAAATGAGAGGGTCAAGCTGTTCACCAGGCTTCAGCAGGCAAAGGTCACTGTGAGAAAAGGATACTGAGGCTGCAAAATGTGCAACCTCCCCACGTACATTCTGGCCTGATTACTGCTTACGTCACTTTGAACCCCTGGGCCAAGTGCTCAGCAGGTGTAAATTGGCATGGATCCAAAACCTACAACAGCGAAACGCTGATTCACATCAGTAGCTAAGACCTGATTTACACCCAGGCCCAGAGATCTGCTCTTGTTCCTCGCAAAGCAGATGGGGCAGGGGAGTTGGGCTTATCTGAGGACAAAGGGAGACTGGCGTACCTTTGTGAAAAACGAGGCGCTTTTCAGACAGGGATCCCCTATTTGAAGAAAAACAGATGAAAGTTATAAAAAAGGGAGGAAAGACGCTGGTCTCACAGTGGAGTCAAGCAGACATCCCCCTGCTGACAGGAGCGGAGCCACCCCTCTCCAGCCCCGGGTTTTGTATAACACTAACCCCTACAGTCCCTGAAGCTCTTCCAGATTTGTCTCAGGGCAACTAAGGGCAGAAAGGGACAGAGGGGCTAAGGTCTTCTCACACACTGATGCCATCAATGTCAGCGGCTTTCCTCCTGATTTACACCAGTGGGAGTGAGAGGAGAGCCAGGCGATGTGCCAGAGGGAGAGACAAACCCAAAGCAACATGTTTTCCTTCCTGTAACACCACTGCAAGTCAATCTGACCTAAGCGATATAAGCTACGGGTGGCCAGCCACACACAGCATGAAGGAGCACAGCTCCTCACTTCCATGGAACTGCATCCACGCTTTGCAAATGCCCTTCCCACACCCCAGCCCCGGTCCCAGTCCCAGTCCCAGCTTTCCTGACCCTTGGTCAGTGATGAACCCTGGCTCCTACAAACAAGACCAGACCCCATTGAACTAGTGCAGAAAAAGCAAACAGCTCCTTGCTCCACTAGGCTCAGTTCTGTGCTCCGCATCTGATGAGATGCAGCTTGGCCCTGTTCACACCAGTGCCTGACTGGGCTCAGGCAGGGTTGCTGGGGAGAAGAGGCTGTCTCGATGCTGCTGACATATCCCAGAGCAAGTCTCTGTCTGGACAAAGCAGCAGCTAGATTCACTGGACCACTTCAATATGAACTGGCTTTAGTGACTGGTTATGAAAAGCAGCACTCCTGTGCTTTTATATTCATCTGAAAAGCTTTACACTCATTCAGGAGCAGATGAAGCCTCACATGCCCTCCAGGCCCATAAATTAAATTAGTATCACTATGCCCATTTCAAAGATGGGAAAAGAGCAGCACAGAGACATCCACTGCCTTGCTTATGCTCAAGGTCACACTGCAGGTTAGTGGCTGAGGTGACAACAGGCTCAGAGTCTTCCAGGGCCCCAGGCACTGGACACTTCAAAGAAAGTGTGGGCCAAGTTCTGCAGGCAGTGCTTACCTAAACCTGCTAGAGCCTTTAGCCTGAGTAAGAGCTGTAAGCTTTGGTCCCCTCCTTTTTGATCTGCATTTTGCCCCCCAGAAACAGTGGGCCAGATCCTCCCTCAGCATTAATCAGCCTGGTTCCATTGGATTAATTTATGCCAGCTATAGATTTATCTTTGGAGGACAAACTGGTCCAACTCTGGCTGCTCACTGACTCATCAAAGATGCTAGCTACTCACCTCTTGGAGTGGAGTCCATTGGCAAAGGCTGATTCATAGAGAGTGATCCCTTTCTGCCGTGATAGAGTGACCTGCCCTCCCAGCTCATCCAGGATCACTCCAGCATGGACAGCTGCTTTGCAGAGAACTGAGGTCTGGCGGGAACAGGGAAGCAGTGAATAGAAGGGAGGAAGCGAAAAAAATCCCCAGTAAAAGAACTCAGCCCCATCCATCCTGAATGGGACAATTCCCCAGAAGAGAGAGGGCCAGATCTCTGGTCACATGGGTGTAAGTCCAGGGCAGTGCTATTTATTTCAGTGACTATTACTATCTAATGACCAGTTCTGATCTTACACCAGTATGAACTGGGAGTAACTTCATGGAAGAGAGATTGGTATCAGGCCCTTTCTCAGGCAAATTTAGTTCTGGTTTCAAGACCACCAGGATGACAGCCCTGGACCTTGGAGGTCTCCATGTAACCACTGATCAGACAGAGCAAGAGGCTTCTCTACACTACCTGCCAACCTGCTGGGGCTGGAGGAACTCATGGAATTCACCTTCCAGGACCCACTGAGCCCTGCCCTCTGCCGAGACACCCGTAAGCAGTGGGTTTGTACAGCCATGCTGGCACTGTGGCATGGATGCCTCTCCATCCAGAAAAGGGCTCTTCAACACCCATGCCACACCAAATCATCTCAAGTCAGTGATGGCTGCAGCACTGAAGTTGGTACTCACATCTCGGTAGCCCTGGTTGGTGTTGCCCCAGATATCACCAGCTATTCCCTTGCAGCCTGCAGGGCAGTAAACACTGAAATACATGACAAATGATTAGTGCCTGAATCAAGGTCTTGCTCCTTGGGACTCAGGGCCTTACTTTCCATCCTATTACTTCCTTGTAGCTATCTCAGACATCAGTGACCCACAACCCTGCTAGCTGCAGCTTCCTCTGTCCCCAGAACAGATATGGCTGTGCAAGGTCCTCTGAGATATTCAGTTTCCATGGCCCATGAGGCTCTGAGGCTACCAGAAAGGGTGAACTGTGTGATGTGCATTGAGGATCTAGTAGATTTATTTACATGTCAAAGAGTGCCCCTCCCATGGTAATGGGAAGAGCCTGCAAACTATCTCCCATTAAAACCGGTCCAGACCTTTACATGCATTTTCACTGGCTCTCTCTGTCCCTGCTGTATTCATACTGTGCAGGCATTCTACCAGTCAAGTTCTCTGGCAGGGAAGGGCCTCAGCCTGGGGAATTTTAACCACATCCCGTAGAGCGTTCACAGGAAGAGAACTGTCAATTTATAATGCAACTATTCCCACCAGAAACCTCCATTCGGGCACATTTGGATGTGACCCATGAGTCCAATCAAAATGAGCTTGGATTCTAAATATCAGATACAACGACGGAGCAACAGGTAGAGAATTGTTGGCGGATAGCAGATGGAAGATCCTCTTCACTGGATTTTTTTCAAGAAGAAGCTTCTTTTTGGGAGAATATAGGAATAGTGCGTGCTACATTCATGCAGGGGGTTGGACTACATGACCCCTGAGGTTCCTTTCAGCCCTACAGTTATGATAAATATGGGGGACATCACTGACCAGCTGTTGGGCAAATCTGTACCTAGGAAAGGAGGAAATATTTGTCAGATAAATTATTCACCCATGTAGTGAATCAGCTGGTGGGTGGCTAATAAGCATTAATAACCCTCAATTATTGCATCTTTCATTGGATGAGCTCATAGTGTTGTACAGTGATTAATTAAGCTTCACAATTCCCCTGAGGGAGAGGCATAACCCCTACTTGACTGGGTTGAGGGGAGTGAAATGAGGAAAGGGCAGTTGTGGGATGGGGACGTGACTTGCCAAAAGCCTTTAGTCAGTGGCAGAATTTGGTTCAGAATCCAGGAACTCTGTTTCTACCGTCCTGTCTGCATTAAGGAAATGCACTGTCTATTGTCCCAGGCTCTCCAGATTTCCTCTTCCCCAGTGTTATTGTGCTGATCAGAGAGTCAGCAGAGTCACCTTCCAACTGGATTGGATCCACAATAGCTCATTTTGAGAAAAAAACATCTTTCCCTAGAAACCCACTCACCTGATCTGTTGTTGGCTGTAATGGGTGCCCTTATCCAAACAGGAAATCAGATCTAGAAGATAGACAGAGAAGTTAGTGGGTCAGTGAACTCAGCCCAAGCCCACAGGGATCTCCTTGACCCCTGGCAGGCTCCTCTGCTGTTTGTTATAGTGACAATATGGCAAGACAGGCCTTGAATCTGAATCTTCACAGAGCAGCTTCACATAAACACTGTCACATTAAGTGCATCAAGTCTCTCCTGATTTACATCCAGGGTCATTTGGTACAGGTCCTAGCACAGGGGTAGTAAACCCCCCCACTTGTTATTACTATAACCCCCCCCCTGTCTCAGAGCTGTCCAACAGCAGTGTACAACCCAGACAGCTCATGTCATGCCCAGGGAGCAATGCCATATTACATGGTAATTGTAACACCCCCAGACATTTGCCAAGGGCCACTGTAACTTCTCATTGACTTCTAATCGAGTGGCCTTGACTCTGGTTAGCTTAGGCTGATGGCCATCTACCTGCTTGGGCTGCAGGCTCCTTGGGGCAGGGACCATCTGTTTGTTCAGTACCTAGTGTAGTGGAGGCCAGGTGCATGGCTGAGGCTTTGAGATGCTACTATGACACAGATGATTCTGGATGTGGCCCTCACCCAACAAATAGTTTATCCTCTCTCACATAGTTTGGTCTTATCCTCTCAACACTCCTGGAAGGTCTGGAAATAGCTCGATGGAATAGCGGTCCAGAGATATTAAGTGATCTGACCAAGGTCACTTCAAGCAAGGTCTAGAGTTGAACCCAGCTGTTCTGAATCCCAGGTTTCTGCCTTAACCACAAAGCCACCCTTTCCAGCAGCCCAAGGTCAGGAGTGGATGGAGGCTTTGGAAGCTGATGTGGGATAGGTTCTTAGGCCCACATCCTATCTGAGTCACAGTTGCCTTTTTAGTGTTGGGAGGGAATTTATCCCCATGGGTTCACCCTGTCCTAACAACACAGGAGATTTTCATTTGAAAATATGTGGGAACTGGGAGAAAAAGACAAGCCATAAAGCTTCCATGAGGGGCTCCACTCTCCAACCTTTCCCCAGCTTTCAGACTTGTCCTGGATAGGCCAGCATGCTCCCAGCCCCTGCTCTGGTGGGTACCTTCCAGATGCCTGCATTAATAACCATTCATCTACCCCATCATCCTGCAAGTTAGACACCTCTTCTAAAGTGACTTTTTCTTTCCAGCGTTGTTTTATTCGATGACCCAAGGATTTAAATAAAAGGTTAATAGTGCCTCCCATATTCTTGTCAGGTGAGTATCACGATCCCTGCATTACAGAATGGGAAGCAGCCTGCTTCCAGGGAAGACATCAGGACACCCAAGTTGTTGTTATTCTCCTCTTAGAAAGGAAGTTACACACTGAAGCCCAGTGTCTTTGGATTCCCGGCAGTGTAGCCCCCGCCACCCTCTCTCCCAGTCTTCCAGAAACCACAGAGGACTGAAGAAAAAGACGGTGACTCATGAATGTTTGTGGTGTAAACTCAGCAAACAATGTGTGAGCCCTTCTCTTGAAAAATCAGGAGCCTAATTTTCACATAGGCAGCTACTCCTGGCAGCTTAATGTGGCTCTTAAAGGGAACTTGTACCCACTTTAAGGCTCTTTATATTGCCAGAATGGAGCACAAAGGCAGCAGTGCAGAGGGAAGCAGGCACTCTGTACAAACATGCTCCCACAGAAAACTCATGATGGCATTGCAAGGGATAGAGGATTCACCAGCCCAGGTGTGGGACAGCTGTAGTACTCCTGAGTGACCAAGGCATGGATCATGCATATCATCCCAAAGGAGAGCTCCTCAAATCTCCCTACCATACCTAACAGGATTCTGCACAGGCCACCTGTGCCACAACAAAGGTCTTAGCCATGCTGTTTAATTGGCCACTGCCAGCCTCTGGTTATCTGATCACATGGCACTAGCTTCCTCACCTCCAGCTGCTCAATGCACTTCAACAACAGAGACATTCAATATGTTCCTAAAGTTGCTTTGCCATGGAATCAACTGGTCAGGCTGACAATGCCATAAAGGTGTGATGTGGTCCCCAGTGGGAACGGAGTTGTCCAGTATGTTTTGAATGGCAAGGGAGGTGCTTTTCACAACAGGACAGGACAACATCCTGGAGACAATCATTCTCTTTAAATATAGGGCAAGAAGCCAAGAATCCCCTGCTGTGCAGATCACCCAAGGCAGCATGACTGCGAGCATTCAAAAGGACTGTTTGAATCCTTGGCCATCCTGGGAAAGGTGTTCTGGGTCTTTTAGGTGTAGGAAAATCCATATTTGGAAAGAGAAGGAGGACATTTTTTATGGAAGGTTGGCAATTTTTTCCCCCATGGCAGCTGTTTGAATGTGCCACATCACAGCAAGAGCGACTGTTGGGATTTCCACGTGTCAAGCAGTATAAGGTGGCCAAAAGTGACTGATAAATGCAAATATTAACCTTATGTATCTATGCTCACATCCCCATATGCAGGGGTGTCCACATGATAAACTGCATTTGGCACATAGCTTTGCTGAAATGTTGCTTACTCAGCTCCTGCAATGTGTTGGAAAATTCCAGCCCCCCAAGCACTTATCAGATTCCAGTTTTTTTAAACTACAGATATCTTTCCCCCTCTCCACAACTATGGCATCCTCCCCCACACCCGTCCCCTCCCATCCCGCAGTGCAAAATTACATCTGTCTATGGGCCAGGATGGACTAGTCCAGTCCTGAACCAGGCTTAGGAGCTCATATCTTGGGACTTTGCAATGTGGAACTGGAAGCTGAATACCACTGAAAAGGGTGTTTTCCACACCTTCGATAAGTTCCCAGTATTCCCTCCCAGATACAGGCTATCTTGTGGTATCACGCTTTAAAACTGTCACATTATTGCATATGGAGAAGCAAATTTTAATTATTTTCAGGGGTCTATTGATTTTAATTGTGCTCTCCCTGTGACCCCTGCATGGATGAAGACTAAGACACCTGGCTTTGATGGTGAAATGATATATCAAGTGTTGCCAATGTAAGACTGAAAACTCTTTAAATAAAATCCCTAAAATAGATTTGTTCCATGTATGGCAGGTTCAGAACTTGTGATACTATGAGGCCAATTAAGGAGTTAATTGGCATAGATTTAGGGTGATCAGTGCTGCTTCATCCCAGCTTCAGCAGACTTGTCTGGCTCAAATGCAGGCCAAGAAACCTTCTGCAGTAGCCCAAAGCTGATGTAAGGAGGCCTTAAGTGTCTGGGCCACATAGACAGTGTACTGATTTGTCCTTTAGCTCACTTAAGAGAAAGTTTATGCTCATAGTGCAAAGAGATGCCGGGTTCAAATCCTGCTGTCAGCCTCAGCAGGGCAGCATCAATATCACAAATCCCTGATATGGGGCAGCATCACTGGTGGACCTCAGAGTCCTTTGTCCCCTAGAGAGAGGACTAGAGAAGATAACCACCGTGATGGGTTCTCTTGGGCTGCCCATCCCAGCTTTCCCTGGAGTTCTCACAAGACTATGCTGGGGACAATGAACCTCCTGCATGGACTCCAGACATCCTGGCTGCATTTCCCTGGCATGGCCTTCTGGAGCCATTTGGAGTGAGTGAGGAGGATTTGTGTTGAGCAACCAGTGTCCCATTACTGACAGCCCCCTTCCCCCATCTCAGAATAGCGGGATGTCCCCTACCTGGGTGCTGGCTGGTGGCATAGGAGAGCAGGAAGCCACGCCCTGAGCGGTGAGTGGTGCTGTTGAATAGGATGGTCAGCGAGGTGGAGTTTGTCACCAGAACCTTTGGCATCAGCCTTGAATTCCTGCAGTATGGACCTGCCGAGGGAGAAGAAACATCTGATATCTGCAGGGAAATCCACGGAAACCCTGAGGACAGGATATTCTTCATCTTCTGGGGCAAAGGGTTTTGCTTGCATTAGTTTGGGCCTGATTAACTAGAGTTGCTGCCAACTGTGGCCCCATGCCTGTGATGGTCTGCTCCTTTGTGTGCCTAGTCTATCTGCTCATCACCAACCTGAGCAAGCCACAGCCACAGCCGCCACATGCACCTGCAGCTTGGGACCTGAGGCTTGGGTAGAACAGGACTGATCAGAACCTGCCACCATTTTGCACAAGGTAAGACAGAGACCAGAGCAAGAGAAAGGAGCCAAGGAACCTGGGTTAGAGAAAGGCTTGGGAAAAGTTAAAAGCAGAGAGGTGGGAGCTGTGCAGAGCTCTACAGGCCAGGAGAACATTTTGGACAGGACAGAGATGTTTGGGAGGCAGAGGAGGGTGAGGAAGAGGGAAGGGATGTGGTCCAGGCTGGAGGTGAAGGAGACTGGTAGTAAGACTGGAGGAGAGTGAGAGAAGAAGGGTGTGGGGTAGAAGAGGTACAGGCAAGGGAGAGGTCAAAAAAGGGTAGCAAAGGGAGGAATTGTAGAGGGGTTCCCAAGCAATGACCAGTCTTCTGGCATGTCAGCTCAGAGTTTGGCAAAGCACCTGGTGGAGGCCAGAGCTGGTGTTGCTGCAACTTTGCAGTGGGCTCCTGAAATCAAAATCACCCCAGTTGCTCCCATCCACCCATGACTTAGAATTCAGCCTCGCTTCCACCAAAACCTAGAGCCAATGTCCTGCTGAGCAGGATTAAGCCCTCACAGAAAGACCAAACAAGAGTTCATTCTAGCTGAGGTGATGCTTAGGAGAGCATTAGCCCCGTGGGAAGCTGCCTGGGCTCAAAGTGCTCGGTTGCTCCTTGCAGGGGGGGCGGGGAGCGAGAGAGAGGGTGGCAGTGGGAGAGGAGAGGCTGCCTGCAGAGAACTCGTCTGCAGCATCATCTCCGACTAATGCACCCTGAAGAGATGGCCCACATGGCCAGACTCCTTTTGCAGTAATGAATCTGTTTCCTTCCCCTGAACCTCATGCTGGCTCAGTGAACAGAGTTGCTCTGCAGGGTGAGCTGAGGTCCAGCACATGCATCTCTGCTGTGGAGGGTTTTCAGAGCATTTGGTGCAGTCCTTCATCCTCCAAACCAGACTGAAAACAGGGCTCTTGGGGGCAGGCTAAGCCCCCATCAGCCTCTGGAAGGGGTCTTACACCCCTGAAGAGCTGGTGTCAGCCATGAGTCCAGGAGAATGCACCAGACGCATCCTCTTTAGTCTGGTGGTTCCAGTCTCACTGGTATCACCCAATAGACCAGAGGGATGCTGTAGGTTACACATGAGCACACCCGTATAGCAGCACATTTAAACTGAAGGCTCATTCACACCAACCCAGAGCCAAAGAAGCAGGATTATCTAGTTGGAGCTTGGGAGGTTTTAGGTGGCACTGGTGTTCAGGAATCACTTTGTCCACCACTGAATTGCAGTCTCCTCTGAAGCAGATCCGGGGAGCTGCTGAACAGTGCACAGGTGCTCTGAACAATTTAGGATGGGAGTTGATGAATCTGGGGGTGGGTTCTGGTCCCCAGCATCCTGCAGGGGTTGTAGGAGATGCTTGGGCATGGAAGTGCAGGGGCCAAAGAAAATGCTTGGGCACTGGAGGGAAGATATAATTGAACCTACATGGTGGCTGTCCTCAGTGAGGACAGTGGGAGAGGAGGGGAAGGCTGGGAGTATTTAGTGTGTTTAGTCCTAGAGCTCAGGCTCTGATCTGTTGATTTGAAAATTAGGCCCTTTATGGAGATCAGGTTTTGAGGGAACTGCCCGTTAGAAATGAGGGAGCCCTTCACAGCTCTTATTTCAGGCTAAGACAACTTGTCCCACTTGGAAGCTCTTCACAATCAAAAGGGCTAGAGACTCAGGGCCAAAACCTCTACTGGTGTCAGTCAGATGCACAGAACTAGCCCAAAGGACACTAGCTGAGGCCTGCCCTTGTTGTTTTAGCGAAATATTAAACTCTGGCAGAATCTGAGCCAAATCAATCATGCAAAGCCCAACTCTGTATCACTGGCCCTGGACTAAACAGAAGCTACCCCATATGTCTTGCTATTGATCTTTCTGAAAGATCCACATCTCAGAGCTGGTGCCTCCGCCTTCAGTATCAGGCGGGGCAATGCCACCAGGTGGACAATGCTTGCAATCTCCAGTGTGTGCATGTGCTTCAGACCAGGCCAGATCCTCAGCCCATTTGACCAGGAGAAGTGCAGATTCCAGGGGGGCTCTTCAAACAGCTTGGCGCCTGCTTGCTCCCAGAGCCAGCAAAATATCCACTCTCCTCCAGTTGTTCTGGTATGCAAGGCAGAGGCAATACAATTCAACTCCCACAGGGTTCCCAGAATAGCTTCTAATAAGGGCCTCTTAATTACATCATGTCTGTGGATCGGGTGACAGGCAATCCTAACTAACAGCTCTTATCAGGCTCCTACTTGCTGGATCAGCGATCCCACCTCCCCCTGCCTCCCTTCCCTGGGCTGGCCCCAGTGTAAAGTACTCTGTCAATGGAAAGAAAGTCCAGCTCACTAAGACAGATCAACAGATCAATATTGATTCATCTGACACCACTGGAAGATGGCAGCTGGTGAAGGGGTCATCAGTTCCAGGCCCCCTCCTTTCCTCTTTACATAAATCAAAGGACCAAGTCCATAAATCCTCCAAGCTTTGAACCATTTAATCCCAATGAATCTGTAATATCTACCTCCCTGATTAAAACTGCAGCTTAACTAGGAAACAGACACAGAGAAGTGCCTGATGATGATTTCCCTCTGGCTTGTAGCAAGGTCAGTCCACAGCCCGTCTCCATCCCCACAGTCCATCCCCCTTCTGCTGACTGGCTTCGCAGAGAGGCCAAACGGGATATTCTGCTTCACTTCATTTGGGTTCTTATGTCACACCCATCACCATGGCATCTGGGCCCCTTTCAGAAATGTAGTGACCCATGGTGCCCTGATGAACAACTGAAGCCCACAGCTAGCTCTTCAGCCTATCCTTCCCCTGTGTGAACTGAAGGCTTTGGTCCCCGGTAC
Source organism: Alligator sinensis (assembly GCF_000455745.1). Lineage (NCBI taxonomy): Eukaryota > Metazoa > Chordata > Crocodylia > Alligatoridae > Alligator > Alligator sinensis. The sequence goes on from NW_005842009.1 coordinate 2,849,190, forward strand.
TGTCAATCCATCCATTGCCAACAGCTCTACCCTGGTCAGAAGCAGAAATCAGGAGTAGCTCTGCCGAACCCACCTCTGATTCTGATCTCACCCAGCCTTTACACTAGTGTTACTCCGTTTCTTTCACTCCTGATTCACTGCTGTCCAGGGAGAGTGGAGTCGAGCCCCTGGTTTGTTTAGAGACTGGATTTCCTCCAAAGTCCTGCCCACGCTAATGCACGGGCGGGAGCCTTTGATGACTGTACTTGACTCTGCCTGCCAGGCTCCTTTCCTTTCAGGAGTTTCCGAAATGCTGACTGGGCGTAAAAGTTTTTAAAGTGACACTACAAGGATAAAAGTCCTAGGGCCAGATCTTGAGGCTGGGCAAAGTGCATTGGTTCTGAGGGGTCTGAGGGGGAGGGCCATTCATTCACCTCTCCCCGATTCTGCAAGCTGTGGGGGCCAAACTGACCCCAGGACAAATTAGAACAGCCTAAGAGCTGCTGTAATTCACACTGCTTAACAAATATTCCCGGTCTCCCTCTTTCTCTATTGCTGGATGACTGACGCCATCCATCCCTCATGCACCATGATATGTCCCATACTTTCTCGAGGCTATTTTGGAACACCCCCATGCCAGCTGGGGCATCAGGTGCTGCTTTAAGTCTCCCTCACACTCCAGGACTAATGGCAAAGCCCCATCCCTTGCACTTGAATTCAGCATCCTCACTTCTGTCATGAACAATAGCTTCAGCATACAGAACAAAGAGTTGAAATACCTGGGGTCAGACTTGAGCTGGTGCAAAGTGGTGTAACTCCACTGACTTCAGCTGAGGTGCTTTACACTAGCTGAAGATTGGGCCCATAGTTTGAAGGAAAGGCCAGGCAGGTTCTGGGAGAAAGCAGGGAGTCTGAGCCCATCTAAGAGGACTGGGAAATGATGAAAGGGAATAAAGCTGATGGGCACCTCTCAGGGACTGGAGATGAGGAAGGTCCCAAACCTGAGATGTTATGATTTTAAAATGAGGGAGCACAGGCCCAAGAAGGATGAATTCACACTGAATATATGGCCAGAGAGGGTTTAACATTAGAAAGAAGCTGTGAAGTCCAGCTCAGAATCTGTTCTGATTCAGACCCATTGCCACTGACAGGAACTGTGCAGAAGTGGCTTTACTGTGCCTCGGTTTCCCCACCTGTGAAAGAAAGCAACTTACCCTGTGCCACTTCAGTGATGCGAGGTGTAGCTGGTGTTTACAGTGTGCCTGGAGCGCCACCAAGAATGCTAAGGGCTGTTATTCCTGTTATTCTCAGTGTGCATAGCTCTCTGGGTTGCTGGCACTGACTTTTCTGTGTCTGGGTAATTTTTAACTACAGTCACATATCTCTGCTGCTGAAAGACTGGAGTCCAGGGGAAGCATAAGAAGTTGGGCCAAAATAGCTGCCGCTTTCTCTGTAGCATGGTTGGTTGGTCTCAGCTGTATCTCCTCTCACTCCTTCTCCTTGTGTGTATACCACTTCAGTGATACTTGACAGCGGTTCCAATAAATGGCTGGAGAAATTCCCTGATATGCGCTGTTTGGGCACCTGACCAAATGCTGGCCATACACGGCTGGACAGAGAACCCTTTAACAGGGAACATCACGTTCCTCCAATGCTGTAAGCAGAGCACTGACGCTTCCTATACAGGGACCGAGATGTCATTGAGAATGACCAGAGGGGACAACTGGTGTCAAGGGAAGAGTGCCAAGACTCCTGGGTCCAATTTTGGTCTCTGCCACTGATTCAGTACAGGACCTCTGGGTTTCAGTTTTCCCCTCTGTGAAAGGGAGAAAACATTTCCCTTCCCCCCAGCCTTTCCAGAACTTACAGTTTTCCAAAAGAGCTTAACAAACCTCCTGGTCTCTATCTCCAAAGATCTAGTCTCTGCATAATTTCACTGTAAAGCTTGTGCCCAATCTGATTTTGCAGGCAAATCTGCCTGACTGTCTCAGGGACGTTCACGGTAAACTCACACATCTTCAGTGATGTGGTGTCATTGTTTTCTCCTGAATGTTCATTAATCACCAAAGTTAAACAAGGCTAGTTAATGGCCCCTGTCTCAGCAAACTGAATCCTCAGAAGGTGTAGGTCAAGGTAGCTCCACCCAAGTTAACACAGCCTTGTTGATTTACAGCAGGTGAAATTTTGACCCAGTGAGTTTTAAACAGGGTCTCAAAACTCGGTCTTTAAACACTCTGCCTTTCTTACCAAATGGCTTAAATTTCCCTATCTTGACTCTTGTGATGTCATCCTGTTGTGAGTTCTCTGAGCCCTTTAAAGTCTTACAAGGCAAGAAGATCTGAATTCTTAATTAAAGAAAAAAAAGAAAAATCAAGGCAGGAAAAAAAAATCCTTGATATCCTCCAGGATTGCTTTGCGGGGACTCCCAACCCCAGAGGAACCAAGTGCGTTCCCTGAATGCTCAGCTCACAAACGGCTCCTGCTGCAGCCTGGGATACTCCCACCAGCTCCAGGCCTATTTTCCAACCGCTGACTATTCCCAACAGATTTCAACGCCCTCCCAGCTCTCTCCCACAGGCTTGGGTTTCCTGCCGATTGCAGCCAGGTGTCACCCCCTCAGCTTCTGAAGAATGAACCCCCCGCCCCGGCCTCTGCGGAGTTACTGCCTCTGTCTCACCAGACTCCCAGCACAGTCCCAGCTGCAAGGGACACCAGAGGCCCAAGTGCAACTTCTCAACACCATTATGGAAGCAGTCAAGCTACAACTAAGACCACTGCAGTGCACTTACCTGCAGCAGCAGAGACCCAGAGGTATCACTAGGAATGGTGGTGCTCTGGGTGGTGGGGTGGCAGAGATGGCATGGACTCCTTACGGCTCTAAACTGGTGCCTGGGGCTGATGCCCCTCTCACTCGCCCCTAGTTATGCTACTGCAGAAAACAAAATGTACCTACTATTTCAGTGCAAGGTACACCCTCCCCTCCACTAACTGGGGGCACTGAGGCAGATAAGAGCTTTCTACTGCTACCCATGTCCTCCATTCAAGTGTCAGTGGCCTGTGTCATGATCAGGGATCCTGGTTTTCTCTGATAAAAAAAATCGCAAATTCTCTGATAAAACCCCCAAAATCTGTGATTAAAATTAAAGGCCCCCCACAGCCTCCCTGGCCTTGCTGGTGCCCCTCACTACCCCCTACAGTCTCCTCAGCCCTCCTGGTGCGCCTCTTTCATGTGTTCATATGTGTGTATGCATGTGTGCACCTGTGCATGTATACATGTGTATGCATACCCATGTGCACATCTATGGGTGTACATGTGTGTATGCATCTGTATGTGCATGTGTGCCTGCGTGCATGTGTGGACACCAGACATGCTCCCATTGGGAGCTGGCTGGGAGCTGAGGGAGCAGGGAGTTGTGGGGGGAAGATTGGAGTGGCCCCCAGGCCGGCTGCACATGGACTGTGAGTCGTGCTATCAGCCCTTAAGGGAAGTCGTATATGGAGGAGCCAAGCCCAGTCTGGCGAATAGCACCGCTCGGGTTCCATGTGCAGCCATCCTGGCACTCTAGCCAGGAGCGGGGAGGCTGAAAAACCCCTGCTCCCAGATAGCTGCAAACCTCCCAGCTGGCTGCAAATTTCTCCACTCCCTCAGCCCCCAGCCACCTTCCCCCCAGCCCTGCCAGTCAACCCCCCAGCCCGCTACAAGCCCCACTTACCACTTCACAGGCTCCAGAAGGAAAGTGAGCCTGATCTAAAACTCGGGACCAACTAAAAGCCTCAGGCCTTGCCCTTCCCCCTCTCCCTGTCCCTCCGGGCAAGGTTGGGGCTTTCCCGCCCTTTTTGCAATCAGCTCCTGCAGGCTGGAACTCAGCCCACCTGCAGAGCAGTTTGCAAAGGGAAAATTTGTGTTTTCTCTGATAAAAATGGGAAATCTATGGTTTTCTCCATTTTTCCGTGGGAAACAGAAAACCCAGATCCCTGGTCATGATGAGGCTGAAGGTTCCAGGTTCAAAGGGGCATTACATTGGCAATGGGCTTGTAGTCCTTGCAGGAGTTATGGAAGCTATTTCTATGCCTTTGGAGCAGGGCAGAGGGTGTAAGGAGTACTAACAGAGCAAAGGGCAGGTCCACAATTGCCCAGTTCAGTCTGTGGTTGAGGAGTGCCCCTGGATTCCGCACTGAGGTTAAGCTCTTGTCTCGCAGCATCCATGACTAAAGGCTTTGGCCACTGCTGGTTGGCCGTGCTATCCTGGCAGACAATTACTTAGTCCCGGTTATTCAAACCTTTGTCACCTCTGTCTGGACAACAGCAACGTTCCTGGGCATGAAGCCATGAGCCCTCAGGGAACTCCAGCTAATACAGCATGTCTCTTGAGCAATGCAAGGCTACTGGGAGCATATCAGACCTCTGTTCTTCACAGAGGCTTCCCACAAAATGCCAGGTCATATTCCAGGTCTCAGTGGGTGCATATACAGGAGACATTTACTGTGGGGTTGCCTAATTAGCTCTGCAGTAAAGTCTCAGCATCCACACATGTGGCTGTATTAGGCTGCAGGAAACTAATGAACTCTGCCACAGGTTAGTACTTGTAAACCTAGTACTGTCCGCAGTGGTGCTCTTTAGTGTGCAGCAGCACATGTGTAGATGCTGACAGTGACGGGGCTCGAGGGGCACAAGGATGCTTCAGTGTGGGGGCTGCCTGTTGGCTAGTTCTGTGCTGGAGCACCCTCATGCCCCAGCCAGCCCCTCTCTGCAGTGTGCTGAGCCAGGTCAGAGCAGCCCCGAGCTGGCAGACTGACCCTTCAGATCCTCTGCCAGCTGAGGCTGCTCCAGCTTGGCTCAATGTGCTACAGTTCTGGGCACATACATAAACGCGACTTCTGGAAGCAAGAAACTCCAGTGTGATATGTGCCGGAGTTTATTGTGTTGCATCAATTTCATGTGTAGACGTATCCAATGTTACCTTCAAAGGCCCCCCTAGGCCTGGGTCCACCATATCTAAAAGCACAAAGCTCTGGGCTGAGGAGGACACCAACAACCCTGTTCCTCACATACTACAGAGCTTTCCATCCAAAGGCGGAAGCTCCTCTGTGAAGGAGGTGGAAGGTCTCAGGAGCTGGTTACAGAACAAACTCCCATAGAAATGAAGGCCCATTTCCAACCTCCACACCTGCCACTGCAAATGCAAGACAGGACTCTTTCAACCTGCTTTCTCCACTAGAAACAGGGCAGCATGGACATATAAAAGCTCCCCAACATCCCTGCCAAATGAAACACTGCATGTGTGCAAGTGTGCATGCGCTCACATACACACACACACACACACACACACACACTTCCTTGGGAGAGATGATGGTAAAAAGAAGGATCCGCACTACAAATGTTAGCCTTACTGTACAGTGCATGACTCCAAAGTGCTTGGGTACCATAGTTAGGAGAGCAGGGCAAGAATGCACTCAGAAGAGAATGAAACCCTCCCCCACACTGGCTATCCAGAAGGATGGCTGAATGGGTCTGCTCAGCTATGCACAAACCTGGTCAAGGGTACAAGATAGAAGGGTTACTGCTTGACCCATGGCAAGCAATGGAGAGGATGCTGCCGCAATTAGTACATAAAAGTTGGAGTTTAGATACTACCGGGGCATGAATCCTCCAAGTTCCTCTGAGGGACATGGAGCCAGTGTGAGTATGATGATGGTGCAGCCCAAAAGGGCTTCATCAGCCTTCTCTTCCCGCTGGAACCAACAGAGCTCAGCTGCCCAGCAGGAGCTCAGCACTTACTGTACTGTACTGTAAGATGCGACTCATCATCCTTCCTAGGTCTCTATCACTACACAGCCCTGCAGCATACCCTTGACCACCAAAAGTACTGAGTGCCCAGAGCCCCATCCAACACCAAGGGGAGCTCCAGGTGCTTGGTGCCTGTGACAGTCCAGAGGAAGGGAGGGAAACAACCCAAATATCAGAGACCCCTGGTGTAAATCTATCACATGCAACAGGCTGGCATTGCAGATCGATTTGGCCCCACTTTCTGGGGGCTATGTGATGCTTGGCAGTGACTGAGTTCTCTGAGCGGAAATGATCACATGCAAGAAATTGTGATTAAAAGCCTGTGGGTAGGACAGATCTGAACCCTGTAACTTCCCCCTCTCCCTCTCAGGCATTCTTGGGCTCATATTCCAGATGAGTCACCCCAAATTTGCACAGTACAGCATCAGGACCCTATGTCCTGGGGCTATGGAGAAACCTCCAGCTGTGTTTGGAGAGATCTGGATGTTTCTGTGGGTGTGTGTTTGTGTGTCTGTGCACATGGGAAGATCCTGTCTGAAAAAGATGCCCTTCTCCACCAATGCTTGACCTGCTCTGTGCTACAACCAGATGGTGGCATATGATACATCCCCACACCAGATGTTCTAGCATGACTGACATTTTTGGTATGTGCTGTTCCAAGCCAGAAATGCGAAGCTGCCCCAAAACCCCATCCTCCTTATTCTGTCCTGGCAGCAAAATCAACATAACACCCTCGCACTTGTCTCACTCTCTCTCCCATTACATTCAGCTCCACTGCAATGGGCAACCAGGAGGGTTGTGAACACAGTTCAGTAAATCAGACCCAGAACATTTAATCCTTGTGAAGAATGGCACATTGCCACCTGGGTGGCACTGAGCTGGAGTAATGGGGGCACCCAGGCAGGGCTCACTGTCACACTGAAGAAGAAAGGTTTTGTACTTGTGTGATAGCAGATTTCATGGCAGGATTGCAAGCTGCTCTGCAGATGTTATTCTATCACTGATGTCTCTTCCTTGGGGTTTTACCTACCTACTGAACCCTTCAGTGCTTTTCACGCCTACCCCGGGAGCCATGTTAATATGATCTTCCCATTCAAACTGAGCACAGAGAAATTGAAGCACCTTGCCTCTAGCTTCAGCATGAATCAGTGGCAAAGCTGGGACACAACCCAGGGACATCTTCTGTAACAATGAAGCCCAGTCTGATGACCAGCTCAGGCTACATGCTTTATGCCTTGGCTTTGGGCCAACCACTATAAGCTCCAAACCCCCTTCCTCCAAACTTGCCCCCAGCTTGACCCTCGCCCCTTCATCCTCTACTTGCAACCACATGCTGCCTTTCAAAACATAGGGCTGGATTGCCCAGGCTGACCAAGCTGCATTTGGCATAACACCAGAGGTAGCAGAGGAAGACAAACCCACCTATGCAGCCCCCCGATTCTAGGACCAAACTGTAGGGATACGGAGCACTGGCCTAAGTTAGAGCAGGCTGTGGGTTGCTCGAATTTATACCTAGTGCTCATGGCCCACAGGCTGCTTCTGGCAGCTGAGGGCTATCAGCTTGACAGGTGGCCCAGACATGTCCCTTTCCCCTGGACCAGCTGCCTGCACTGCAATGGTGTTGCATCAGGATCTGACTTAAAATGTAGACGCTGTTCTGATTAGTCAAAAAAATGGTGCCTCTCCATTGCCAGAAACCACGTCTGAGTCAGAGTGCGTCGATCCCACATCCTCATCCTGCCCAAACAATGCTGCGCAAGAAGCTCCACATTTTCCCAAGGACAGTGCCAGTGATTATAGCAGCAGGAGGGATTGGACTGCAGCACTGAGCGTCAGCCACACTCCCCTTTAAACAAACTTCTTAGTCTGACCCGACCTCTGGAGCCAGACAAGGGTCTTTCCAGCTCTGCAGGCAGATGGAAAGGCAGGGGAGGATGATGCCTGGGGAAATTTAACTCTCTGCAACTCCTAGTGGCACTAGTGCTCTAGAGTCTGTACTGGCTCCCAACAGCTTTCTGGATGAAATTCAAAGTGCCAGTTTTTATCTACATACCTAAAGTTTTGGCCATACATACCTAAAGGACTGCTTTCTGTCTTATGCCTTGGCATGGTCCCCGAGGTCAGGTGACAGCAACCTCCTGCAAGTACAATCAATGCATTGCATCGGCCTGGCAAAAAACATGTAGGAGATTTTTCTCAGCAGTTGTTCCTCAGCTCTGGAACTCCTGCCACCTCTAGGCTTACCAGAGTCTGAGCCTGGACACCTTTCGGGAGCGCTGGGTTAGCAACCTACAGCCCAGAGCCTGGGTGTGACCAATGGAGCCACTGGCTCCACCCTGCAGAGCTGGGATTTCAGCAGCATTTTGCAGTGTGGGGCCTCAGCGGCACTCAGCAGTGGAGGCTTCGACCATGCCATGCCATGCCATACCACGGGTTCTTTCCCATGCTGTACTGCAGCCAGGCAGCAGGGAGAAGCAGTAGCAGTTGTCGAGTCCCAGCATCAGCTTGCCTAGGAACTGAGCTGGGTCCTTCTAGCCACCTGCTGTGAAACATTGCTGACCACTGGTTTAGGGAGTTCCTGTTTGATGTTGATACTCTAGATTCATAGATGTTAGGGTCGGAAGGGACCTCAATAGATCATCGAGTCTGACCCCCTGCATAGGCAGGAAAGAGCGCTGGGTTCAGATGACCCCAGCTAGATGCCTATCTAACCTCCTCTTGAAGACCCCAAGGGTAGGGTCTAGTTGTCTTTTAACTTGTTTTGCTCATTCCTGTTTTATAAGTTACTCTGGTCTGTTATTGTAAGACACCCTGAGCCTTTGTTGGGAAGGGCGGTATAAAAATTGAACAAATCAATAAAGCTTTAGGTCATTGGGGCCCAGCCTGCCCGTCTGCCTCGGCATATCTAAAGGTATACGTCATCTTGATTTTTGAGCACTGGTGCTTGGGGCCAAGTTCTGGTGTCGTTTACACCTGTCACTAGGGTCACAATGGGTGCATCTACAGATGAAATTAATTCAACGCAATAAACTCTGGAGCTGTTTGTGCTGGAGTCAACTGCTCCCAGGCGCAGCATCTGTACATGTGCCCAGGACAGCAGCAGTTTCATAGATTCATCGATTGCGGGGCTGGAAGGGACCTTGGAAAATCATCAGGTCCACCCCCCTGCACAAAGCAGGAAAGATAACTGAGGGTCAGGTGACCCCAGCAAGGTGACTGTCCAGTCTCCTCTTGAAGATCTCCAGGGTAGGCGATTGCACCACCTCTGGAGGAAGCTTATTCCACATTCTGGACACCCTGACTGTGAAGAAGTTTTTCCTTATGTTGATCCTGCCTGAATCGGTCTTCCAGGATTTTGTGGCCATCCTGGTTTTCCCCAAGGGTGCCCTGGTGAACAGTTGCTCACCGAGCCCTTGATGTACTCCCCTAGTGTAGCAGTAAGCTGCTACCAGGTCCCCTCTCAGCCTTCTTTTCTTCAGGCTGAAGAGTCCCAGATCCCTCAGCCTTTCCTCGTATGGCCTGTAGTGTAAGACTGATCATACAGGTGGCTCTTCTTTGGACTCTCTCAAGCTTGTCCATGTCCTTGTTAAAGCGTGGTGCCCAGAACTGGATGCAGTACTCCAGCTGCAGTCTCACCAGTGCTGAGTAGAGCGGAAGAATCACCTCCTTGGTTTTGCTGGAGATGCATCGGTTGATGCATGCCAGAGCATCGCACTGCCAGCTTGTATTCATACTGTGGTCTATTATTACCCCCAGGTCCTTTTCATTCATGGTGCCGGTCAGTTTGGTGCTGCCAAGCCTGTAGGTGTGTTGGGGGTTGCTCATCCCAAGGTGGAGCACTTTATATTTCTTGAGTTTGAGCCAGGGTGGAGTAGCCCCAGACTGGCAGCAGGTTTGAAGAAGCAGCCCCAGGCTCTGGGTGGCAGCGGAGGACAGTGGAGGAGCTGGCTGGGGCGTAAGAGTGCTAAAGTGCAGAGCCGCGGGGCAGGTAGCCCCCGCACTTTAGCCAGCCTGTCACTGACAACACATGCATTTTGTTACACTTAATTACTCCACTATAAGATAGTGCTGTCCCCAACAGTACTATCTTATGGCAGAGTAGTTTACTGCATCCTAATACCAATGCACATGTAGATAGTGACACTTTACTGCAGAGCTAATTAGTTCATCTCTGCAGTAAAGCACACATGTAGATGCACCCAATGGTATTATTCCAGAATTTGGGCCTTGGTCTGTATCAGCACAGTATATTCAGATTAGTTGTACCTAACTCCTCTGGGGACAGGCTATGTATCTCTATGTATGAGTACATGGGTGCACGTGAGCACGTGCAAGTGGATCTGGGGGTATGAGGATGAGTTTGCATACATCGGTGGGAGTATGTGCTCAAGAGGGCAAGAATGTATATACATAGTCATGTGCACAGGGGTGTGCACTGTGACTGTGCGCGTGCGTGTATCTGGAAGGCAGACAGGAGAGTGCATGAGCATGTGTACATGCTTTTGTACAGGCACATGCAGAGTGCACACACCCCAGGAGGAATGTCTCCTGTGTGTACAGGGACATGTGGAGTACACGCACCCCAGGACGAATGTCTCATCAATGAAGCGAGTCTAAATAAATGGCTTCCTGTGCTCATGGTTGCCTGGCAGATGCACAGCTCTTCCCGAAACCCCCCTCCATCCAGAATCTTAGTGTGGGAAGCCAAACCTGTCAGCTCCCCTAGCCTCCATTAACCATCTCTTCTGCTGGTAAAAAGGAAGTGGATGTTGCTAAAAGAAAGCAACACAGCAGCGCCCTTCCGGGAATCTAAAGCAAGCAAAACAATGTCTCTGGGAGCTCCAGGAGAGGCCAGAAATCTCCACATTAGCCACCTACCCTCTCTCCCAAGAGTGACCTTCCAAAGCCACTTTGTCCTCTGCAAGGTCGCTCACTGGTGTTGCTGTACAGGATGGGCCAAGAAAGGAGGCTAGATGTGGAATTCAGAGCCGTGTGGAGACTCTGTATGTGCGTGGGTGGATGTGGGTGTGGGTGTGTGGCTACTGACCCTTCAGGGTCTGGGATACTCTGTGGGACTTGTACAAAGACGTGTCAGGTGGCAGCAGGTAGCAGTAGAGGTGGGATGGCGCTAGGGGCAGCGCAGAGCTGGTTAACAAGAGCCTCTCTCACTAGGCCAAGCCCATTCATTTTGGCTGTGACTTAATTTTTTTCTCTGATTATTCAGATCCAGTTAACTTCCCCAGAGCTAATGTTAAAGAGCATATTTGGCTTATTGGATATCGGGACACATAATACAAGACACTGCTGAGTGCTCATCCCAGATCTGCCACCGGCTCCCTTGGCAACTGTGGACATAGCATCTCATAGCTTTGTGCTTCAGTTTCCCCTTCTGTAAGATAGATGCAATAGGCCTGACTCATTTATACTGAGGCTCCTTTCCACCAGCACAAAGAAGCCTTAAGGTGAATGCAGGTGACATTTACACTCACTTTAAGGCCCGTTTTACCCTCCCGGACTGGGATAAAGGGGCTATGACGTATATAAATAACTCCAGCCTCCTTCACAAGGGAAGAGCATGCTCTAGGTAATACTGAATGCTGAAAATCAAAGCACTCTGGGAGTGCTACAGCAAGTATGGCGACCTAGTCCATAGCCTGAGTTCAGCCTCTCCCCTTATTCCTTTCCACAGACACCCACCCCCAGCAATATCCATCCTGCTTGCCTCAGCTGTATGTGCATTCACATCATGGCAGCCATGCAAGCCACGCTACTGATGCTCCACGAATACACAATGAGGGATCATGGATGAGGGCAGAATCTTCCCCCCACCGTGCACCACTGTTCAGCTCATTGGATGCATTTTATTTTCTGTCCTTCCTCCCTCTGAATAACCTCAGGCACCAGGCAGCAGCAGGAGCCCAGCTCATGACACCTCCTTATTGCTTCCAGGGGGGTTACACTATTCCGACAGGGCAGTGGCTTCTCGGACAATCTGGCTCCAAGGACTGTGGTTATCCAACCTCTACCTTTTGTGGGTGGGTGGGTGAGAGAGATCACCTGGTAGATCCTCTGCCCTCACACGTTCTCAAATCTGCGCTCTTCCTGGCACCATCAGCCACACCGCAACATCCTCCTGGCGTTCAGCCCGGGAAGCGATGGCAAACACGGATGCTCCGAGGGGGCTGAGAAGATCGGCAGTGAGGCCAGATCAGCACTGGTGCTGGGAAAGACTGATCTTTTCCAGCCCCTGGAACCAGCCTGCCTCTCTGCTGAAGTCCCAGTCCCTGCAGGAGTGACCTTCTCCCCTCTGCCAGAGCGCTGCAGCGTGAAATCTCTCATTCCATCCCTCTTGCCTCAGCCCCGCGGAGGTTGCCAGCTGTGTCATTTCCCACAGAAAACAAAGCAAGACAATGCTAGGAGACCAGGGCCAGAAGCCGTGCCCCATCCCAGCAGATACACGTCCTGTCAACCCGAACTCAGGCTCTGTCAGAGCTTCCACTGGGGAGAAAGCCCTGCTTTTAGTGGGTTGCAAAGACCCCCCCAAAAAGAAACCTCAACCAGAACAACTCAGCTCCAGGGTAAAACTTGGCAAAAAGGCCCCAGCTGGGGAGCAAGGATCGGTTTATAGCATTTGTGCCAGTAGAGAGAGAGAAAAAATCTCATGGGGTGAGTTATATGTACAAAAATAAACCCAAACACAATTTGTGCTCTTGTAACTGGAAAAAAAAAAACCCAGCTTCAGTGTAAAGTCTGCTAGGGCAGTTTGGGGAACAATTCTGCCCTGCTGGTCCAAATTCTCCACTGCTGTGTAAATTAGTGCCACTCCAGTTCTACTGACAGGAATCCAGTGACAGCGAAGCAGCAAGCCACGGCATGCACCTTCAGGCCTCATGAACAACCCTATCGCTGCAAGCCGGAGCATGCCCCCCTGAGTAACCCTGCAATAACAACCTGCAATGGTGCTGGGCAGGGCGCAGTCTGGACAGTGCTTATGAGCAGGCATCACAAACCAGCTTGCCAGGCATGGAAGGGAGGGAAGGGAAGAGTGAAATCAGGAAGGAAACTGAGCTCCATTTCAAAAATGTTACCATGAACATCTGTGCTAAGTGGGGAGAGATCCCCTGACAGCATCTCTCCCAGAGAAAGGCCTGTGGAGAGCAATCACTGGACTGTGACCCAAGCCCTCTTGGCATTGCAGTCAATGGATCAGGCCAAGATGCATTAAAAATATACTGGCCAGCAAAGCACATCCTCCACAGTTCCCAGGATTGTTACCATATATAGGCGGGGGGCGGGGAGCAGAAGGCATCTGAGGGAGGCTCAGTGGGGTCTCGCTAAAAGCCAGAAAAGTGTCAATAGAAATAGCAAGGTGGTTTCATTGTCTGAAAAGCAAAGGGCTCTCTTTAATTCTCTTCTTGGTGCAACACGGGGCCAGAGAGTGCCCCCAGATGCCTGCAAGCCTGCACCATAGTCAGATCTAGGCAGGCTGCACTTGATGGGCCAGCATCTGTGGCCATACACCATCCTTTTGCACCCCCACAAGCCCACAAGCTCTGGAGTGACTAGAGGCTGCATGGATGCTCCAGTAAATACTGGTCTGAAAGAGGCTGCATAGAGCCATGGCAGCGGCTGAGGATGACTTGAGAGGTCTGCTCCAGCCAGGCCACCTTCTTAGCACGTCCCACAGGCTGGGCTGGAGGAGGGGAGGGTGGGGGGGCACCTCAAGGTGTCTCCCACTGCCACTTATGTGGTCTGTCTCCTGTGTAGTTGAAAGTACTGACCAGGGGTACCTTCAGGGCAGCTTTGCTGCTTCTTTTCCAGGTTGGGCAAATGTGGAGCAGGCACAGGTACGGGAGATGTGGTTTTCAGCAGCCTTGTCAGAAGCAGCACAGAAGTGATATAAATTAACCCTAAGATCAGTTTGCCCAGGGTCACCAAGGGAGTCTGGGATAGAGCAAGGACTTGAATCTAGGTCTCCTCCAAACATATTCTGTTCCATTCCCTCCTGTTTCCATGTCACTGTTGCCTTTTAAACAAGGAGATAGGGAGGCTGGCCCAGTGGGGCCCAAGAGAATTACATTGTGTTCTGCCACCAATTCCCTTGGTGACCCTGGGCAAATCACTTGGCCTATTAGTACCTCAGTTTCCCTCTAAACAGGGAGGGGAGCAACCCTGCCCAGGCTCAAAAGGATGTCATGAGGATAAATTCATTAATATTTGTCAAGCAATCAGGTACTAAGACAACGAGGGGCGAGAGAAGCACTGAAAACACATGGACCTTTATAGAGAGGGGAACCTCAGGGGACTTTAAAAGAGCTCTAGGTGGGAAATGTAAGCACAGGTCATAACTCTGCCTGCTGCATGACCTGCAGCGATGGGTGCCTCCCAGAGCTGGGAGGCCGAGGTGCTGCTGAGTTCAGCTTTCTGAATGTCACAGAATGCAGGAACCTGCAAGCTGAGCCGAGCTTGGGAGAAATGGACTTTTTTGGGAGTGAAAGAGCCCTTGGCAATGGGTTCAGAGCCAGGTCCTAAATATTTACTTTGTGTGAGTCAAATGGAGCAAAATACTCGGTGCCAAGATAAAAGCAGCCTCAGGAATGACCTGCAAAGGGAGAGAGACTTGGCTTGGGCCCTGTTCTGTTCCTCTATTGTGCATGAAGGGGCTGAAAGGGGCTTTCCCTTCTACTTCGTTCCCCCTTACCTTGGAAATGCAGGGCCTTGTTGCATGATAATATAACCAAGGAGGGATTTTTGCTCCAGACCCAGGAAATTGCCTGTCTTGGGCCTCACTAAGCTTCATTATGGTGCAGGGGGCTGCTGCTTCATTGGCACTTCCCAGACCAGCAACTGTTTGATTCACACAGCATTACATGCACCTGCAAAACTGTGAGTGAAAATGGGTGGTTCAGAGCAAGACCTGTGTCTCTCCAGGCAGGGGAGCTGGGCAGCTCCCCCAGCAACAGTGGGAGTGGAGAGGACTGGGTATGGGGTGGGAAGGTATATAGGGTGTGCAAGCTTCATGTATCATGTAGCAAACAGTAATTGGATGGGATGTGGCCCTGGTCATGGAAAAGACGGGACAACGTCAAAATATCTGCTGCTCCACGGGTCCTTCCATTTCAGCCTCCCTGCAGGAGATCTCAGGGGCTACCCCAGCAACTGGGATGCTGCAGCCTGCCCCAAACAATCCCGCCAGGGGATATCACACCAAAGACACCTCCTGCCCCCTTCATGAATTCCTCAGCAGGCTGCTCAGGGTAGTTTGCCTGCTGGGTGCTGTGATGTCACGCACCAGATCTACTGGGTCAAATCCAGTGCTGGTGAAAACTGCAGTAGCTCCATGGATGCTGATAGAATTGCACTGATTTACAGAGGGGTGGTTTGCCCCAAGTCCTAATTTGGGGACCCAACTGAGGGCTGTCACATATGAACCAGAATCCCAACCCGTTGGGTTGCCTTTCGTCTAGCCATTGCTTTGCCTAACATAGTTTAGCAGTATGCAAGGTTGTTGGCACAGCAGACAGATAAGGATTGCTCACAATGGGCCAAGGAAGCCTCAGAGAATAGGCTGGAGGAAACAATCCCAGCCCCAGGGGACTGATTCAGTGATTTCATTGGCCTTTTCCATCTGACTACTAGGGTTATTCAGAGACACAGCTGATGATTTCCCTCTCGCGCGTCCCTTGGCCCAAGCACAATGGAGCCCTCTCTTTGCTGAATGCCGCACTTCCTGGATGCTTGGCATGCAGCGCCTGTGTGTCGCGTGATCCCCTCGCTGCCTCCGCTTGACCCACTCTGTGTTTACCTCCATTTCCTCTTGGCTCAGGGCTGCTTCCCACCCACTCTGTGCTTCCCTCCCTGCCATTGCCAGGGCAGCCTGTAGCAGGAGGGAACAGATTCCAGGAAAACATCCCCAGCAGAGACAGCCAAAGGTCAGTGCCCCATTGAGTCCACAGGCGGCTGAAAGCTGCTTGTGCTGTCACATCCCTCGAGTCCATTCAACCCTCCCAGAAAATCCTAGAAACATTGGGCAACGGCTCCAGGGACAATATTAACTCATTGTGACCACTTCTGTTCCCACCCTGCAGGTTTTCCCTCTCTCAGGAGTCCTGCCACACACTACACAACCTTATTTCCCCCATAAAAAAAAAATAAAAAGCCAGTTTCTTCATCCTCTTCCCTAAGATTTTTGCAAACCATGATCCTGCAGTGCATTCCACACAGACCTAACCCATGCCCCCAGATGCTTGAGCAAACCCTCAGATATCAGGCCTCAAAATCATCAGAACAAATGTTGGGTTTTCAGCACCACAGCCATTAGTTTAGCAGCTGGGGATGCCTCAGTCCCACTGTGGGTCTAAAATAGAGCAAAACCAGCACAATTCCACTGCTCAGGGTGTCAGGTGGGTCAAGGCACAGGAAACCTATGTAATGAGTTTGTTCTCCCCATGGGTGGTTGAGTATTGCTTCTTGGGGGATTCTTGGGCATTGGGATGTTCTGGGCATGATCAACAGGGGTGGGTGACGGGGATGAAAGGCAGCAGACAGAGACACTACACAGACCAGGGGTTTCCACTCTGATCAAACAGAGCTGCCTGGCACAAAGCAAGTGCTGGCTGATTGCTCTCTCCAAAGCCCTGGAGCTGGTGGGCCAGTGGTGGCTTCAGTGACAGACCCCTAGAGCAGAAGTTGCCATTCCCAACAGGAGCTTCACACATGTAAACCCATTGAGGCTGATGCCTTGCCAAGTACCCATACAGGCAGAACTGCGGAGAGAACTGCTGGTCTAGTGCTAGCTCCCTCTGGGTTTGCTAGCACTAGACCAGCAGTTCTCAACTTTTTTAGACTCAAGGCACCCCTTGTTAGACTCCAGACACCCCTCAGAAAATGCCAGGTCTTTGTTTTCACTTATATTTTGACTATTGAAAAATAATACAGCCATTTTCCTGTTGTAAAGAACTCAGAAAGACCACAACAGTGCAGAATGTTTTTAATGCTACTGATTCCTATTTGCAATCTCTGGGTTTATTCTGTGAATCGGGTTTGCACACCTAATAGTGCTAACATTGCATTGTACCCCACAGCACCTTTGAAAGGATCTGATGGCACCCCAGGGTTGAGAGTCACTACAGTAGACACAGTAGTGATGGTAACACCCTGGGAGCATGAACTGAGGCCAAGTGCTACAATTTTCCTATAGGAGTAGCATCTCACCATACAGACTCCTGAGCCCATGATCCATTGTCCATCCCGTGCTCCTGTCCCTGCACGGCACTGCATCATGCCCAGACTTTCCCTGTGTAGCTGTGCCTCTGCCTTTTAAGGGGCTGATTTTGCTCTACTTTAGTCCTCCAATGGGGCTGAGACATCTTCAACTTCCGAACAGGAGAACACTAAGAAAGCAATCAACCATGCCCTACCACCCCCTGTTTGCAGCACACTGGCTTCACCAAGCTAGAGCCCTACCCTCACCAAAGGATGGAAGTAGGCAGGGAGGCATTAATCCCCTTCTCTACGGGGTCTTCTTTGGCACCTGTCCCTGTCATTGCAATGGTAAAGGGATGCCAGGATGTAGGGAGCCCTTACCATAACTGATGCCATCAGAAGGGGACAAGAGCAGCAAGAAGCTGGAGGCGCAGTGTTCAGAGGACTCGATGTCCACATCCCCGAAGGCCAGGAGGAGAGAGCTCCTCTCAGCTGCCTGGATCCTCCACTCGCAGGATGTGTGGTTGGGATAGGTGCCGGGGTAGTTCTTGGAGGTCAGCGTCCCGCTGCGTGGCGTCAGCACCGTATGGCCACATCCGTCCCCTGGAATACAACAGGGCTAGGCTTAGTTCAGACACCAGTAGCGTGCTGGCCTTTCAGCCAGGACGTAACTCAACTAGACATGCCCAGCAGGTCTGAGTGCTAACAGATATGTTAAAACAGAGGAAGCAGCAATGGTGGAGGAGTTGTCATGGTGCTGACTTCATGGTGGCATCCCTACATCTGCTACCGACTCACCGAGCAGCCTCGGGCATGTCTGTGACCAACTCACCTCTGACACTGAGGGCACTTCTGATTTCTCAAGTGTGGCATCTGCGACTTCAACTGAAGGCAGAGGGAGCTGGGACTTGATTCCCTGCGCTCCCTGTAGCGCAGGCTGAGCTGCTAAAACCCAGGCTTCCAAAAATAGGGGGAAGCTTATTTTTCTGTGCTTCGGTTTCCCCATGTTTAATGGGAGAGAATAACTGGGCTCCTGTAAGCATTGATTAATAGTATCTACAGAGTGATCAAAGGCATCCTTGATGGCAAATGCTACAGAAAGAGACCATCTGTATTATGCTGATGAAAAGTGTACATTATTGCATCAGAATTACTATTAACCTTGAAGGAATACATGCTGAGGTGTGACAGAGCTTTGTCCATGTCAAATGAGCTCAGCTAGTTTCCAGGGTTTTACAAGCAGCTTGAAAAAATGAAGTCTGGAAAGGGGGCATGCAAACAAGAAGAGATGCAAATCCGGCAACCTCTGTCTTACTGTTTCTATCTGAGCACCTCTCCCACAGAGAGGACAGTACAGAAGTGTCGTGTCCTTTCCTAGAGCTGATTTGTTATCTCATTTCTCCCTAGCTGTGTGCATGACTTCATCTTCTTTTTTTCTAATAGTTTTTCATTGTGCGGCAGTGTTGAATCACAGGCCAGATCCAAAAGGTGTCTGACTCTGATCTAGGTGTCCAAATGCCTACTGAGTTCAATGGAATTAGATTCCTAAATCTTTTTAGGGGTCTGGTCCAGTTTTTCTTTTTAATTGCCCTTTTAATCTATAATTTGCATCAGAAGAGCACATAGCATCATAAACCAAAAGAAAGCCC
This sequence comes from Alligator sinensis, assembly GCF_000455745.1. Lineage (NCBI taxonomy): Eukaryota > Metazoa > Chordata > Crocodylia > Alligatoridae > Alligator > Alligator sinensis. The sequence continues at coordinate 2,867,811 of NW_005842009.1, forward strand.
CATTGTGTCAGGTGCTATATAGGCACATAGTGTGTGAAGTGCTTGCTCCAGAGAGTTTACAACCTAAACAGACAAATGGTAGTGGGAAACAGGTATGGAAAAGTAAAAGGAGTTGTCCAAGGTCACACAACAGTGGCAGAGGCAAGAAGAAAATCCAAGTCTTTCATCCCAAAGGACTAACTGCAGGTGGTGTTGTGCCTGCCTGACCTCAGACCTCTGGCCTAAGATGCAGGGTCTGGTTCTCTTTTCTCTTACGCTGGTTTTGTACTGGGGAGTTACTCCTGATTTACGCCAGTGGAAGTGAGAAGACAATGCGATCCTTGGGCTTTTATGGGAGTGCAGTCAAGATCTCAGGATTTTCCTCACTGGCATAACTCAGTGCTCAGCACAATGGGCCTCAGTTTGGGTTGGGACCTTCTAAGTGCTATTTGAATGCCAGTAATAAGTAGCGAAAATAAACCGTGCGCCATGTGACATGGTTAAGTGGGTACAACACAAGCCTAGGAGTCAGAGCACCTGGGGTCCATTCCTGACTCTGTCACTGACTTGCTGTGTGACCTTGGGCCTGTCACAACTCCTCTTTCTCTTCCTGCCTTTGGTTTCCCTTGTCTATTTAGCTTGTAAACTCTTCAGGACAGTGTCTGTCTCTCACTGCGCAGCACCCACCACAAAGGGCCTTTTATCTTGGTCGGAGCCTCCGGGTACTGCTCTGATGTAATGATTAAGCTGATCCGAGCTGTTTGAGAAGCTGTGGACTGGCAGCTATTTGTTTTCACCACAAGCCTGAAAAAACTTAAACCAAATCACATCTCCTGCCAGTTTGCCTTCTGGTAGCATCAACATGCGGTTAACCAGAACCAAGGATTCAGCCCCCTGTGCCTTCAGAAATCACAGCTCCCTCTATCCACTGCTAACAAAGGGTTTTTCTGTTCTCCGTACAGGTATAATACCCATGACAACAAAGCCAGATCCTACTTTACTTTGCAAATACAGCTGGCCTAGTGAAAGGTAACTGGTCGGCTTCCAGTTAGGTTCACTTTCCTGGCTGTAGCTAGCAGCTGTGTCTCATTACCTATCATGGTAGAGACATGCTTCTTCCATTTAGAGCAAAAAGCTTGACTGTATTTCGATAATATTTTTACATGGTATTGCTCTTCATATCTCTAAGCCACCTTGTCCCTTTAAAAAAGGAGGAGTGGTAAATTTGGGACTTAAACTAAATTGGCAGGTCCCTTAAAAATGAAATGTCAAGAAGGATGGGGAAGGTCACCCCGGTTCTGCTTCACCTGGGGTCTATTCATTGATCGGTGCTTCTAGGTCAAGGTAGATCCTGGCCAGTGCTGTGGCCAAGTACGGTCTGTCTCTCCTGTCCTTTGGGAGTGTGTGAACCACCCATGCTGACCAGGTGACCAGCATGGGTGACACCAGGGCAAACTGGAAGCTTCGCTGTTTGTTTCGATGACTCCAAGACTGCTGCCAGCCCATGAGCCAGGGTTCTGTCCCCGCTGATACACCTGCTCTTCCACCCCATAAAGCCCCCTTTTTCACCAGCCGCCCCCTCAGCAGCACGTGGTCCGTAGTTGCTATAGCACACGCTTGCTGGGCGAAAGCCTTTAACAGAAGAGGCACTGTGAGGCCAAATATCAATTAGGCTCCTTCTCTTGCTTTTCAGCCTTTGTGCAGCCTGCATTTCAAATGAATGAGGCTGTCTCCCAAACCGTCCCCCCCATCCCTGGCCCAGCTCTCCTGCAGCCGGACAAAAAAGGAACATTGAAGGCCTCCATTTTTCCTGCTGCTTTTGCTTCTCTCTCTGGGAGATGAAACCATAGCACTGAAAGCTTCAGAGAAACCAGCCAGCAAGAGCTGACAGCCGGAGGCAAAATTGTTTCTCTCCACTGCTCTCCAAATGCATGGGCACACACTCACCTCGCTTCTGCCAAGCCAGGAAGCTACCGTGGCCCTGCTGCCCTTCCAACACTGACCTACTGAGGAGGAAGCTGTGGGGAGGAAGGGGAGGCGAGAGGTTTGTGTCAAGCCAGGCTACTGCCTGCAAGTGCATCCAAAAGTAGCTGCCAGGGGTTTGATTCCAGTCTCGCAGTGTAAATCAGGAATAAATAATAATCCCTAGCTCTTATCTAGTGTTTTCTATCAGTACGGCTTAGCATCCTCCCAGCTTTACAGAGGGAGAAAGGGAGGTTCAGGGAGGTGAAGAGACCTGCCCAAGGTCACCCAGCAAGCCAGTGGTAAAATAAAGCACAAGATTCCTGAGTGCCGCTCTGATGCTGTATCCACTAGGCCATACCCCCTCCCCATGGGTGTTAAGCTGGTATAATTCAAGCACCCAAAAGATCAGACTGGGAAGCCAGTAAAATTGGTTGTTCTTAGCACCACTGAGAAGGGCAGCTCTCTGCCAGACACAAGCTGTCCCAAGCCCTCAGCATGGTATCCAGCAGCACCAGGTCTGGAGTCACGTTCAGTCTCCATGCCTGGTTCAAACCAAGTTTTTTCCTCACTCCTTCTCCAACAACAGGTCCTGCATTGCTTCCACTGAAACCACTGGGGTTTTGCCACTGACTGGCATAGGAGCAGGTCCCCACTTAGTATCTGCCACGGACCACTGAATGGCAGCAATGTTCAGTATGCTTAGCGAGACCGCATCTGTCCGCATCTGACCGCCCCTGCTGGGGCCTGGAAGCCTCTGGGCAGGTCAGCTGCATCTATGTACAACATCTGTAAGTCCCAGACTAGCTCCGTGCCTGTGGACAGGCCCCATGGGGCCTTGCAACACGTGCAGAATCACCAGCACAGCCCAGAGAGCAGGTGACCTACCGTCTTCCACTGAGGCTGGCCACTGACTTCAACAGGACCCTAAACAAAGGCCCAGATGCTACGGAGGCCCCCCTTTCTAACCTGACACCAGCCACCAGCTCTCAGATGAGACCCAGTATTTCCAAACCGCATCGGGGCAGCACTGACCTGCATTGTACACAAGGAGGAAAAGGAGCAAAGGTGAGTGTTTTTCCTTGAGAAAGAAAGAGTTTGCTGAGTTTTATGGTGAAACTGGTGCTGGTACGAACAGCAAGAGGGGGGAAATTCCAGATGTACCCACAGAATGGGACGACCCCAAGACAAGCCCTTCCCCTGTCCTCCAACTTCCCCAGGGCTGTCCCCTGGGATTGATAGATCTTCAGCCTCCATGACTGACTTTGCCCCTCTCTCCAAGGGGGCTGCCAGGGATGGCGGTTTATGGCAGTGGTTCTCAAACGTTTTTGTACTCGGACCCATTTGTAAACATCAATGGCTAGTCCCGACCCAGCACCCCTCAGTCTTGACCTGCTGCCCCCCACCCTCAGGCCCCAGGCTCCCAGTGTCAGCCTGCAGCCAGCAAGGAAAAAGCCAGTTTCCCACATTTTTCTCCTTTATAGGAGAATCCATTTTAAAAGTTTGTTTGTGACTCTTTCATATATTCTTGTGACCCACTTTTGGGTCACGACCCATGGGTTGAGAAACGCTGGTTTGCCCACTAGAAGCTGTGTTTAAGCTGCCAGCTCTGCTCACAGAAGCCAGTCCTGGCTGCCAGACAGGAGCGAGTTTTGGTGCTGTCCAATCTGGTGGGAGACTCCTCACCAGTGATCACAAGGACCTCACCAGTGATCACAATACAGCCACTGTGAAATGTGCTCTATCTTAGGAGTGCAGGTGCTGCAGAGAGAGGGGTGTTGCAAGACTGGGAAAGAACGAGGCAGTATCCAGGCCAGGAGACTCCGACAGGAGCTGGGCTGTGCTGGCAACATTCATCCCATGTCCCCAAGGGGCTACATCTCGAGCTGGTGTTAGCCAGCATCACTCCATGCAGCTCCACTGATGGATACCCCAGGAGGATCTGGCCAGGACCAGCCTGGTGATAATCTAAAAAATGCTCAGCTTGTTTCATTTTTGGGAGAAGCAAAGGGCTCTGGGGGAACTTCACTAGGGCAATGCTTGGAACATGAAAGGGGAGCTTTCCCAAGCTGTGACTCACACCCCCAGCTGCCTTTGCACAGCTTGGCACTGGGACCCAATCCCTGCCCTGCCCTGAACTCAGTGTCAGGCATTTACAATTGTGCAAAGAACTAGTAATGACCTCTGATTCAGTAGGATTTCTACCCCCACTGAATGAGTGCAATGGTTACCCCATGCTAAGAGGTGCTGGGAAGTCAGGCGCTTCCTATCCACTACTTGGGGAACTCTTGTCCCTCTCTACAGCCCTGGGTTTGCTATCCTGGAAAGGGAGGTTTCTTGGTGCTCTAAGAGGGCTTCAGAGATAAGGATGTGGACAAAAGTGAGAAGGCCTATGACATTCCCACCAGCCAGCCAGGGCTTGCATGAGGAAGCAGGATGGCAAGGATGGCTTAACAGAAATCAGAGATTTAGGGAAGAGAGACATGGGGCAAGATTATTCCACAATAACCAGGGAAATGACTTTAGAATTATGATCTGGATCAAAACCAGCACCCTGGATGGGAAAGTTGGTCCATTCCCAACCCCCTGACCTACGGTGCCATTCCCACTAATGCTATTGGAATTAGCCAAAAAAGAAAAACAAATAATCAGTGTAATTTCCTGCCTCCGGGGAGTGCCCTGTGCATAGGAGTTGCTTTCCAGGCATGGCTGCTGCACAGATTGAAGATGCAGATGAATGGGATTAATAGCACAAGGTTAGCATTTAATCAGGAATCATGGGGTAGCAGAGAGTAATCGGCTTGGCCAGTGTGTTTTCTGATTCTGCATGTGCCCGTGTAGCTCTGTTATCTTCTGATTTCTCTGGAATAAGAAGGCTTCCTGCTGCAGGAGTTGGAAAAAACACATGGAGGGGATTTAAAATCTAGTAAAGAAAGTGATGTGGGGAGGGGCAGAGGGAATAGAAAGGAGTGGTGGCAAGATACACCCACCTTCAATGTGCATGCGGGGTCTGCCCAGGCTTATGCTACACCCCTGGGTGGGACAGACAAGAGTGGTGGTACATGGGGCTTTATTGCTATCTGAGTGAGACCTGGTCTGAACAAACCCACTTCAGCAGAAGATCAGAGACAGGCCAAGAAGAAGCAACTTCACAGCCTGGCTCTTTTAAAATCTGCTCCTCTTACAGCACTCCTCAAAGAAACCCTATATACACCACTACTCTGATTCTCTCCAGTCGGCATCACAGAATGAGTCAGTGTTAGAGCCCGAGTCCCGGTTTCCATAGCCATGATTTAGCCAGGAGGTCATGTCTTGCTGCCCTTGTCCAGAGAGCAGAGTAGGGATGGAGAACAGTCATCTAGGTGGAGTTTCTCTTTGTTCAGGCTTGAGGTGTGAGGGATGAGAGAGGAGACGGCTTCTCAGTAAGCTGGAAGAGGCATAATTCCTCAGCCCTGGAGATCCACAACCACAGGTCTGAGAAAGGCTGGAGGGCGAGCCAAGAAAAGATTGTCCTGGGAAATGCCGCCCTTGATAAAACATCCCAGCCCTCCCTAATGCACATGCCAAGCTCACATGCCAGAGATAAACTGAGCGCCACACATGCGGCCAGGGATTTCATTTCAGGCTTTCACTGCTTATGAAGATGCTATCGGGTGTCTGATAATTGAAAAGTGAAAAGTAATAAGGTATTTAACACTTGGTGCCTGGGGAGCCGTTATTATGAATTACCCCCCACACCCTCCCAGGGTCTGTTGTAACTGGAGCTGGGTGAATACTGCTAAATGGTAATAAGAAACATTCCTTCTCCCATTCCCCCACAAACAGTTGTCCAGTTCCCCCAGGCTCAGGCCCCTTTCCCTTCAAAAGAAGCACTCGGAGGACTGGGGTGTTAGTTCTGGCTCTGCCGCTGGCCTGCTGGAATGGCCCTAGGCAAGTCACTAATTTCATCTCCACTTATGCTAAGGTCATCAGGGCAGGGACTCTCTCACTAAGTGTCTACAGACCCTAGCATGCCGAGGCTTATAGGTGCCCCTGTAAGATAAATAATATTCCATTTCCTCAAAGGACTTTTGCCCATACACAGTTGGGAGGATGGCCATTCCATTCTGCTTCATGACTGGCAGTGGGGATCCAGATACCAGCCAGATCCTACATTATTTATTCCCCAGTAAGGGAGCAGAAAAAATGCCCCACTTCTTTCCAGCCACAATTCCCATCTATCCTAAGTAAGTAGTCAGCAGCCAGTCCTCAGGATGCAGTATCTTCTCCCAGACTGACTGCTGAAGGTTATCAATATTAATAAGAACCCAAACTTACTCATGGATAATTCAGGAACAGAAGAAAGGATTTATGTCTGTGGGATAACCAATTCCCCATTCACCTGTCTCTCACTATCAATCCCTGCACCTAATGCACCTCTCCAACACTGATGTAGCTCCGCTGACTTCAGTAAAGTCACTCCGGGCTTATGATGGCCGATTTCAACTCTCTGTTCTCACCCTCTCTATATGGTAGAACACGTCTGCGGAAAATGGCCCCAGCCAGTGGCTCAACATTAGTCTTAGCTGAGACCAAACTGTACCTCAACTGTGGTCCCCACTTGCACTATAACTCTGGGGCAAGATTTTCAAACATGATTCAGGAACACAGGTACCATCTAGGCTGCAGGCTACCACTATGCCTGCAGGCATTGATGACAATATAGTGATTTCTTATCAATGTTTAGTGATACTTGGAATATCAGAGCCCTGGGGAAGATGCACAGTATGTCCCATCTGGTGCACAGCTGCCACTTTAGAATAACTCTCAGTGACCTAATGTCATTGCAAATGAAGCCTCCATCTGAGACACCCACCCCACAGCTGCTTTGGAGGAGGGTCACTGAGCAAAGCTCTGATGACAGGTTCCCAACTACAAGTTTATTTAGCTCCATCTGGGGCAGCGGTGGGCTAAATATGGCCCATGGGCTATACCCAGCCTGTCAAGTGATTCCATCCAGCACGCAGCAGGTCCCTATGCCCCACCCGGCCAAGGTGCTTGGGGCAGCCTGGGCCATGGTGCATGTGGCTGGTCCTGCCACCCCCAAGCGTGGAGGTACTGCCTGGCACAGCCCTATCCCCTCACATGGCTCTCGGGCACTCCTGGAGCTGTAGTCCACGGAGCTGGGCAGCAGGGCAGTGAGGTAGGGGCAGCATGGCAGTCAGATCTGATTTCCTGGCTGCCTAGGAGCAGGCGTGTGCCCTGCTACCGCCAGCATGGCAGGCCCCTAGCCCCATTGCCTGGGCACCCTGGGCCCATTTACCTTGCACCCACTGCCAGGGGCATCAGACAGAGGGGGGCAGGGTCTCCATGGACACCAGCCTGGGACCTCCACGGGCAGGGCACACTTGGCCAAAGGGATGGGATGGGGGCATAGGCAGACAAAGAGCAATGTCCAGGAGCAAGATGGGTGGGCAGGGCTGGGGCCAGGATTGCAGGGTGGTGACGGCACGGGGCCAGGGCCTGGGGCAGAGCTGCAATCCACTCCCCACTTATCTCTGCGACAGGTGCCAGTTTCCTGCCCCGTGGTTCCTTGTGCAACTGGCGCCAGTCGCAGGGACGTGCGGGGAGCCGATCACAGCTCTGCCCCAGGGCCCAGCCCTGCATTCTCAGTGCCCCAAGATCCCAGCGCCAGCTGCCCATACCACTCCCAGACACTGCACCCCACCTGCCCGCAACCCCATCTCATTTGCCCAGCTGAGTGTGCCCTACCCGTAGGGGTCCTGGGCCAGTCTCCATGGAGACCCTGTCTGTCCTCTCTCTCCAGCACTCCTTGCAGGGGTGCAGGGCAGAAGAGCCCAGGGTAGGATAGGATAAATTGGCATCTCCCTGTCCCGTCCCATCCCGTGTACCCCCCCCAGGGCCAGGCAATATAAACAGCTGTGACAGGGGGCTGGGGCAAGTTCAGCATCCTTTCCCACCCCCGCATCCCTGTGCCCTCATGAGCTCACCAAAACTCCTTAAGTAGCCCCTCAGCCAAAATAATTGCCCACCCCTGCTCTGGAGGAAGGCTTCTAACCCAATACCAATAAGACATCACCTCATTTGTAGCCATTGATGGCAGAAAGTGAAGCTTTAATTCAATGGCATCTCTGAAATGAGCTTGGAGGGGCTCAGCCCAGATCTCTGGGATGATTTGGGGGCATATCTGTGTCCAGCCTGGGAATCTGTTTGATGGTGGGGACTCTCTAATGCAGTGGTTCTCAACCTGTTTTAGGCTTGCAACTCCCCTCAATAGACTCAAGGCCTCCCACAGAAAATGCTAGCTCTGGGTTTCCATTGGTTTTTTGATAACAAAAACTTAATAGAACAACTCTTCTGTTGCAAAGAACTCAGAAAGATCACAACAGGTCAGAATGTTTTTTAATGCTACAGATTCCTATCGGAAATCTCTGCGTTCATCGTGTGAATCATGCTTGCACGTCTAGCAGTGCTCAATTTGCATGACACCCCATGGCACCCCTAAAATGATCTCAAAGCACCCCAAGGAGCTATAGCACCCTGGTTGAGAATCACTCATCTAAGGTATCTGTCTGTGATTACAAATACCATACTAAATGTAGTACTTGTCTGCCAGCTCTATTATCTTCTGTCTCTGAAGAGCAGAAAGATGTAAAAGTAGCCTTGCACCTGCTATAAATGTGGAGCATGCTTGGATAAAGAGATGGAGCATGCTTGGATAAAGAGATGCTGCTGTCTTGGACAGCACAGCAGCCTCAGAGGCATGAGACAAAGACCCTGCCTCCCAAAAGGGTGCTTAAGGACCCAAACCCAGCACTGCCATTTCAGGAAGCTGAAAAACTCCTGGGCCCAATGAGCGAGGCCAGGTGAGCAGCCAGCATGGAAGACCTTCCTGGCTGCGGTAGTCTGCATCACAAAACCCCAACAATCCCAGCAGAGAGATCAAGGTCTGAATGGCCCTTGGGGGCTGAAGTCTCCTTTTACTTCTACAGGTTAGGGATCGGGGAAGTTGTGGGACAGCTTGGGGAATTCCAACCTTGGCAAAGGAGTCAATCTCTGGTGCTGATAACTGTGCTAATTACTTCCTGAAGTAAGTTTCATTAGAAACAACAAGTGAACTACCAATATTCTCCGCCCCCACAACCCAGGGATTTACAGGAAAAGCTCTTTGCAACACAGAAACCTGCAAACCGCACTGGCCATTCATTTGTAATCACTTCCAGCTCCCCCCAGCTGCCCTGGTCCCCAAGCTACAAGGTGCCTTGATCAGCTTGGGAGAGTCTGCACGGGAACAGCTGAGCAAGCGCGTCCATTATCCTTCAACAAACTGAGGAGAGGAGTAATTGCATTTTCAAGAATCCAGATGTACTTTTTTCTCCTTGGAAAGGGCCTTTTCTCCCAGGATCCAAGCCCTTAGTTTCTGTCAAATCTCCATCAGACCATCTTTCCCCCCTCCACAAAAGACATCTCTTCATACCTCAAATGCCAGATCTCCTCAAGTCCCTGCCCCTTGTCCCCACTTCCAACAAGTGGTTCACGACAAGAGGGAGAAAGCCACGAAAACTCCCATCTTTTTCAAGGAATCCTCACCCCCAGGTTTTGAGAATTTGGGAATTCTGAATGATATTTTGTCCCGATACTTCCTGGCAGAAATGTTTTAAAAAATCCTGTAAATGAACCTTTTGCTTTTCCAGTACAAGTCACTTGCATCATTCTAGACATATTCAGAAGGAAACAAAAAAAAAAAACACCAAAAAACTTTCATCACATTCAGCAGATTGCTGACAGGGTATTTCTACAGGATGCAGGAAAGACAAAACATAACTGATGCTGCAGGAGAAAGATCTGAGCTCAGAGCTATAGACCTGAAAAGAGCACAAGCACTGGCATGCTCCATGGCCAGGGCGAGAAGTACATCACTGCTGTGGGGATATAAGTGCTGATGGGTTAATATCTAATTTATTTGCAGCCAGTGCTTCCTTCCTAGAAACCAGTTCCTGTCACAAAAATTTAACCCTAGAAAGAGCCTAAAGAGAAAAAAAAAGGAAACTACAGGGAAAGTCTACAAGAGGAAATGTCCTGCTATTCTTAACTTGTTCCTATTTGTAATAATCCCAAGAACCTTTCACCGAAACATGGAACCACCAGGGATAATCAGTCTATGCTTGGTGTAAGAGTACCATGCTCAACTCTTAACATACTTAACTTTCTTAAGTCTGTGCAACACACTTAAGAAAGGAATTTTCTTGCTACTATTTAGTTGGTCTAATAAAAGATATCACCTCTGACGCAAGAGCTTTTGTGTATACTTAACTCTAGACAGGTGAAATTAGATCTACTAGTCTTTCAGGAATCATAGGGTCTCATGCTGTAATCTACTTGATAGACCACATCAGGAAGAGACCAGAAAGCTCCTTCTATTCCCAGCTCTGTCTCTAGCCCTCTGTGTGACTTGGGGCAAGTCATATCCCATACTGTGCATTGGTTTCCTGCTCTGTGAATGGGACATTGGTATTGACCTGCCTACCTGAAGTGAATTTATGATCTCTTTATACTGTGCAATTGGAAAGCATTTCTTGCCAGAACGAGCATAAGGGTGAAATCATTTGAAACTGCCTTGCTCTGTGTGAGTTCAGGCACAAATTCAGTAGCTGGAAGCTGAATGTCACTGGAAGCATTTCTGGGCTGATTCAGCTCCCAAACCAAGACACAGTGGGTGCAAAAACCTTCATGGACTGAAGCACAAGGGAGGAGAAAAAGCGGGGGGTTGTAGGAATCATTGCAAAATGAAGCCTCCAAGATTTATGCAGCTGTTAAGCTGCATATATCCTCCTAAAGCTGAACTCAGAGTGAGGCCTCAGGAGACTAGAGAATTACAGTCATGACTCCGATAGCAGAAGCTGCAAGAGCCATGTCTCACTTCCAGGAGGATGGTGGAGGTACAACTAAAAGAGTCTTATTGAGAGGTATTTCTGGGCTCGGCCTTGAAGAGCAGTTAGTGTGTGTGGAGGGTGTGCGGGGCAGGTGCCTTCAGCTGATCTTGGTGAGGCTTCCTGCCAGGACGCTAAGGCTAAGACTTTGGGGTGTGGGAGGGAAGATGATCATTGTTACAGGCTGTTGAAGACGGCGGAAAATCTTCTTGTCTTGCTCCTTGATTTCCTTCCTTTTCATGTGTGTTTTTTTCCATCGTGCCATTCATATTGTCCCAGTTTCCCTAGGGGTGTTATACGTCTTGAGGTTATATTTAGGCTCACTCTACCAGCACTGGTTTCAGTCAGTATAAGTACAAAGCATTCTGTCAAAGTCATCAGTGTTATGCACGGTAGTATCATTATCACAGTACAGAAAGGGTATGTGCTGTTAACTTTATTTAATGAAGTCGATTTCTCCCCCTCCTAAGGAAAGATGTTAAGCATTTCCCTTCTACATCACTCTTGGGTCTGCAATCCATTGGAGTCTACTTTAGACCTTGAATCGTGCCAATGGAAAACATTTAATTCATTTATATTAGGTTTGGACCCGGTCTCAGTCACTAATGAGCACAGCTACTTCCAAAACCTACCAGCAGTTGGTATATACTTGTATGACAGCTGCTAATTTAGCCAAGACACTAAGGACTGAACCATGGACTTCAGAATGTGACACTAGAAGTGGCAGTAGACAGACGCTGAAGAACTCAGCCACCTTGGGTGCTGATATCAGACCCAGATCCTCTGTGGATCAAGCATAGCAAGAGACCAGTGCTACTACCATCCTTATTAGTGGGCTACAGTGATCCACACTGGCCCAGAAGGAAAGGGCACCTGGATTATCTGGACACCTGATACAGGTGGGATTTTTGCATTACAACAGACTCCCGCTGTGGATCTCAGAGCACTTTGCAAACACTCAGTGTTAGGAACTGTGCTTTGACAACACGAGGCACAAAACTGAAAGGACCTGCATCCCAAGGATTTTACCATCTCAGACAAGCCCAGAAAAGACAGGACACAATGGGAGATACACTCTCTCTCCCCTTCTGTATAATGTTCATGGAGAGTTGGGGTTTTGAGGGGGAGAGGCGACAGCAGAAGGGAGTTTTTAGGAAGAGAAGAGGGCAAGGCCTGACACTGAAATTTGGAAGCTGATCCCACACATGGGACAGAATGACAGCAGATTGATCAAGCGTCTGCTATACAATTAAACCACAAAGCCTCCTCTCACTGGTGTAAGTCAGGAGTAAGTGTATGGGAGTCAAAGCCATCCCACTGCTTTAAAACTGCAGTGAATGGGATCAGATGCAGGGCCCCTGAGTAAGTGTGCTTAGAGAACAGAGGGAAGAATGTGCAAGATAAACTGCTCTGTGCTGTACCCGGCTGTAAGAACCGAGAGTCACAGGATCCATTCCTGTGTGTCCTTATCTAGCTTGTAATTCATAAGCATGCTACCACCAAGAAGCCTCTGGCAAAAGCAGCATCCTAAACAATCGAGTTAGACTTGAGGATACTTGGTCTAATAAAAGGTATAATTTCTGAACCAAGAGTTTTGCACACAATGTATGGGAAGTCACCCCTTCGTATCCTAGACTGGGCACGTTACTGCGCACATCGCACGCTCCAGCAGGAACGGACACAACTCCTGGTGGAGGCAGGAGGAGCGCTTTTGAGAAACAGCTCCATCAAGCCACCTCGCCCTCCGTGTTCATCTCCAAAGACACGGTCACACGTGCGCAGGTCTCCGAAGCAAGTGCTGCTACCCCACCCCAGGCATTTGTCTCGGCTCCCTGACCTCTCTCGGGCAAAGCACCCTTGGGTTGCCAAAAGGCCTCGCGCGAGCCATGGCACGAGAAACGCCGCTGGGAGAAGTCGGCCGCCCAGGACAGCACAGCCGGCTCCTCCGCACCCACCTGCGCCCCTGCCCGGGACAGCTCCCCTTGGCCCGCCCGCCCGCCCCCGGGGAGACCGACTCGGGACCAGGGCTGGGACTTACCTGCCTGCCCCCTGGCCAGGGGCCCCAACAGCTGG
>NW_005842009.1:2880867-2883811 GCF_000455745.1 Alligator sinensis
GCCCCGCGTGCGGGGCCGGGGCAGGTGCGGGCGAGGGGCAGCGCTGGAAGAGGACCTGGAGCTGCGGGGCTGCGGTTTAAACTAGAAGCCTCCCACACCGACACCGACACCGCCTCCTAGGGCATCCCCAAGGGCTGAGGATGGCACGGATGCCACCCAAGGGATGGAGGAAAGGGGCATCAGGAGCTACTGAGCGCGGGAGAGAGGGGCAGGCGTCTGAATCAGAACCTTATTTTTTTTTGGTAATGAACATTTTTCACGTTCCAAGTCAAGTTAGCCAAATCCATTCCAAATCCGTGACTCAGTCGAGAACCATGAGTGGCCCTACTACCCGCAGACATCCTCCATCCCCCCTAGGGCTTCAGATGTTTCCAAGTCCTTTGGCAGGCATCCTACGTGCAGGCCCAGGCCTGGAGGCTTGGGGGCTCCCGAGTTTTGCTTGAGCTTAGCCATAAGGTGCCAGGAGCAAGCCAGGGAGGTGTCTCCCATTTCCATCAAGTCGGCATAAAGCTAAGGTTAACTATACACCACTACCCCCATGCCAGCAGAGCAGTTTTCCCTGGGTGTGCTTACAGAAAACCACCTTGGTGGTCATGGTGTTTTCCCTGCCAGGTAAGAACTTCCCTAGACCGTCAGTGCTGGAGGCTGCAAGTGAGAGAGGAGCAGTGGGGAAAAGCCCTAGCCAGACCCAGTTGGCTCTCCCTTTCAGCTGCTGCTGTCTGCTCCTGTGTGGCACAGGAGACTGGGCAAAGCAGACTGGATCTGATGCAGTCAGTGGTAGCTGTTCTGTTATGTTCTCTTGCCCAGCCACCTTTGGGAAGGCACCGGGATCCAAGTCCAAATTTTGCAACCGAAGCCTGTGCCTCCACCAGGAAAGCAATGGTGCCTTTCCATCCCAGTACACACCTCATCAAGATGTCTGCAGCCTGCAAAGAGCATTGGCAACACACAGATACAGTGCTTTAGTGAAAGAGGGATAAAAGAGACACTGTGGAAGTCTGAGGGGGCCAGGGCCTGAAGCATGTGATTGGGAACTGGGAAACTCTGGCCACATCCACACAAGCAGCAGACTGTGCGGATGCATAAGCAAGTACTACATCTACTGTGCAGTGACAGGCATTACTGCACAGTACCATCGCCACGTTGTTTTTCAGATGCTTTCGCACAGTAGCAATGAGCTACTGTGCAGTAGCTTGTTACTACTGCACAGTGTCATCACTGCACAGTTAGTGCCTGCCAACACTGCTCATTGCTACCATGCAGTAGCGTCTCGTGCAGGTGCACCAAGTCCTAATCCTGATTCTAGCACTAGGCACTGCTTTTGCATGGCCCTGCTATTGGGAACTCAGTGTGAGACATCTGAAACCCGAATTTTAAAGCTTCTGAGCATACACAAGCCTTTGAAAGTAAATGGAAGCAGTTGTTTTTTTTTAAAAGATAAAAAACTGGGAAATCAAAATTTCACCCGCTCCTGCTCCCACCCTCTCGTATTCAGTATTTAGTGCTTCACATCTATTGAAACAGCAGCTCCCAGGTTCACTAGCTATCGGCTGCAAAATTCTGTACTTGGATAGATTTTTTTTTTATTAATATATTTTGTGTTCCAGGTCAAATCAGCCAAAATCAGTTCCAAGTCATATCAACTGAGCAGAACTCAACTCTGCTTGGACAGAGGCTTGGCCTGGCACCAGGATCATCACACCAACAGGCCTAGCCCTTGGCGCCATCGTGTGCTTACGGGCAGTACAACAACATGGATCTATATTTTCAGGAAAAGCCTTGACTGGTTTCTGGGGTGTAGGTTGTAGCCGCGTTGGTGTAAGGACAGAGGCAGACAAAGTTCTTTGGGTAAATCCTGTATCTTGTATTAGACCAACTAAAAAAGTTGGAAACATTCATTTTAGCAAGCTTTCAGGCACAAACACCCTCCATCAGCCTGAGGAAGCATCTGCAGATGGTCTGCTCTCTTCCTGGATGGAGGGGCAAAGCAGCCAGAGGCCAGTCTGTGTGCACTGGTTTCTGCCACTTTCCGCAGTCCTGGGCCCAAATGTGTTGCCTGACTTTTAATCCACGTAACCCAGCTGCCAAAATGAAGTGAGGCAGCACAAAAGAAAAGGAGAAAGCCTTTTTTATAAGGGCAGGAACTGGTCTCACTGTCCAAACGGCGAGAGGAGCGGTTAGGCGTGTTAGTCTGCACCAAGGCAGCAGCCAGGGCAGGGCGGCATCGTCCAGACGGTTCAGGTCCCTTCCATCCCTAACTTCCTAGGAGTCTATGTAAGGCATAAGCTTTTGTAGACGCAGGCCTACTTCATCAGATGCCAGGAACGTCCCCGTTGTGCATGCCCCGGGGCTACTGCCACCCATCCTGGAGGCAGTAGCGGCCTTAGGGGAGGGCAAACTGGGCGACCGCCCAGGGCCCCACACTTTAGGGGGCTCCAAAATTTTGCAATAATTTTTTTATTTGGGGGGGCGGGAGTTATTAAAAACGTTCTTTCTTCAACTTGTGAATAAGTTTCCTGCACAGAGCAAAGTAAAATTGAAATAAAAAATGGTGTGAGGAAGGGGATCCATGGTATGAAACGCACATCTTGCTCCAGTTGAGCAGCAATCAAACGCTTTCCTGCTGTGCCTGGGGCCTAGCACATGCCATCCAGCTGCGGAGGGAAGCCAAAACCCGGGGGACCCCAGCGGCAGAGCGCAGCAAGGGGTGGCACAGCAGGCGGGAGAAGGAGCGCCTCACGGTGGGGTGCAGACCCTCGTGCCACCCCAGCCGCCAGATGGCAGCACTGAGCGCCCGGCCCGGGCGGGCAGGAGCCCCTGCTCCGCGGCCCCTTTAAGGCAGGCGGCGGCCGGAAGTGCTGGCGGGAGAGCTGTCGCGGCTGCTGCGCATGCTCACTCTTCCCCTCCCCCAGCCCCGGACTCGGGCGTTCGGAGACGGTAAGAG
>NW_005842009.1:2883989-2891981 GCF_000455745.1 Alligator sinensis
GCGCCGCGGGGGGGCGGTGTCCCCCATTCCCTCGGCGCCCCGCCCCCACTGCCTGCGGGGGGTGCCATGAGGGGCAGCGGGGCCCTGCCCAAGCCCGCAGGTCACCAGCCTGGGCATGGGCTGGGTGCAGGAGCCGGGCAGAGCACAGAGGTGCTGGGCTGGGAGGCACCCAGACCACAGAGGAGAAGCAAAGGGTTGCTAACACCAGGGGAAGGAGCCACTGACTCCCTCTGCACGGGGATGAGTTTAGGAGCATGTCCGTCAGACCGCCGGGAGTCCAAGGGACGCCCTCCCCAGCGGGATTAGGGGAAGGTGAACATGGCGGGTTTGCGCGCGGAGAGGTGAAGGCGCATGAGGCGTTTTCACTTCTGCGCAGCGAGGCGGGAGAGCAGCTTGTGAGACGATGGGAGCGGGTTCTGCTGAGTTTCGTCAGCCGGCCCGAAAAGCTTCCGAACGTGGCGATTGGGAGAATACGGACTCGGACGTGCCGTAGGTGAACCGAGCTGTCGCATCCCCCTGGGACCGAATCTGCGTATGTCGTGGTCACATAAAAATCCCTGTCTTCGGATGATGCTGATCCTCAGGCTCTTCCGGTGCTGAGCAGGCAATGCAGGTGTACTTCTGCCAGTTGCCAGAGCAAGTGAATTTGGATGCATCGGGAGACCTTACCCAAGATGTGTCCTCGAAAGGATGGCTCTTCCTGGTTGGGTCTGATCCTAGGGCAGGGGTGGCCAGTCTGCAGCTCCAGAGCCACCTGCGGCTCTTCAGAAGTTAGTATGTGTCTCCTCGAATCTTTGCACAGGCACGCGGTGCCCAGCTCCCAGAGCCGTCACGTCACGTCACGTCACGTCACGTCACGTCGTGCGCTTATGCAAAGATTTAAGGAGCCGCCTGTGGCTCCGGAGCCGCAGGTTGGCCACCCCTGTCCTAGAGACTTTGATAAACCATAAAGCTGGAATTCCCTCATACAAGATCTTTCAGGCTTCATCTCCCCTAGACACATATAAGACCCACCGAGACAACAAAAAGCTTGACAGCAAAAGAGGACCAACCTGGGGCTGATTAAATTTTTTTTTTAATTTGTATCCAAGGCCAAATTACCCCAAAACTAATTCCAAATCCAAGAGTCCAGAACCATAAGTGGCCCTACTACCAGCAAACATCCTCCACCCACAGCTGGGGCTTCAGATGTTTCCAAAACCTTTGGCGGGCATCCTACTTGCAGGCCCAAGCCCAGAGGCTTGCGGTTCAGATGTCCCCAAGTTTTGCTTGCCCTTAGCCATAAGGCCCTCACAGCTGGGGCTGATTAGATACTGATGCATTTTTGAGCAGGTCTGTGTTGAGCATCTTGACAGGCCCCACCATGGTGGGCCACTAGTTGGTGGCCACCTGCAGATTTGTAGTCAGGTTATATTGATCCAAAGACACTGTATCAATTTGAAATGACTAATCTGTTTTTTTGAAGCAGGGGTATATGTTTTTTCAGTTGTGCATTACATATGGGCCTAAACGGATTTGGCTTAGTCTTGGCTTACTCTCTCCTAGCAAGAAATGCCGCAGCTGGAGATCTGTCACCGAAAAAACCCTGCCTCCAGCAATCCATTAATGTCAGCATGGGTCTCTCCAGCTGCATCGTTCCTGGGGAGAGTTAATGATGTTGAGGCCTTTGTGGAAGCTGTTCCACGTGTCAGTGCTTGCAAAGGAGAAGACTCTTAGGTCATGCATGATAAGACTGTAGAAGACCAGGGGGAAAGCCAACCAGACTGGGACAAATTTGTGGAAGATTGAATTAAAGCCTGGACCACGATATACACGATGTAATTTGTTTTCCTCTCTCCATAAGGCAAGGATAATGAAACAAAATCGGTTCCTTTGCTAATCAAATTATGTTTATATTTTTCCGTGTGAGCCCTGGAGAAAATTCCAGTCAAGCGCAGCCAATACCAAAGGTGTTTTCAGCAAAACACTTTCCTTTATCAGTTTTTTCTATGAAGGCCTATGCTACTACTTACATGCAGCAGAAATGGTCTGGGCCAAGTATTTTACTGATAGGAAAAGACAATATCATCAGAATACCTGTTAGGAATCTTGCAACTAGGGGAAAATAAAGTGACGTCATCTTAAAACCCACTTTCTCTGCACTCCTGCATCTGTCGCCAAAACTCAACCTGTGTACACTAACTCTGACCTAGCTGGCAAGTTTTTTGCAATGACTGGTCCAGAAACCAGACACTACAGGCAGTTTCATTTTGTGTTTCATCTGCTGTATGTATGGTTCAGTGTGTTTTACTGTATCTTTGTGATTCCAGATTAAACATTCCCAAAACTTGATTGGTAAGATGGAAGTTGTTCTCTGCAGTCTGCTTATTTCCTTCAGCAAAAGCCCAATATCCCTACTCTTCCTGTGGTAACTAGTTCTTCCCTTCATTCACCTTCAGATTGAGACTGTGCCTCTCAGCTTGTGCTAGTCTAGTCAAATGTTAATAGCTTTGGGATGATTGGCAATAAACCCAGAAATTGTTGCTCTTGCATTCTGGCACCTGAGATGGTACAAACAGCAAGTTTGGAGGTTTTAGTTCTTTTCTGGTGCTACCTGAGGAAGGACAATTTCATATCTCTCCCATCCATACAGCTGGTCTAATCAAAGATCTTGCCAAACAAAAAAACCAAAAACTAAACTTCTTGCTTCTGACGTATTTCCTGGACCATCACAACCACAACAATATTCCAGAGATGGTTCCTATGAGACCAGGATAAATAGCCCCTTTGCTTGCCTGTTTACAGCTCGACTCAACCCGTCGACTTCATGTGAGAGATGGCAAATGCCGAAGTGAGCGTCCCTGTTGGGGACGTGGTGGTCGTGCCAAGTGAAGGAAATGGAGGGCAGAACCCAGAAGATACCAAAACGCAAGTGATACTGCAGCTTCAGCCCGTGCAGCAAGGGTAAGTGCGCCATGTAACTTTGCACATTCTAAAAGGGACATGTACGTGTCTATGTGCACATACGTACAAGGGCAAAAAGGGGTGGGTTTGCAATGTGCAGTTTGGAGCTTGTTTTTTAAACTGCAGTTCTCATGGGGACTTGCTGTAACTGCAGTTCTGGAACGGTTACACTTTTATTAGTATTGTTCTGAAAGCCACAAAGGAAGGGAGAAATTAGACTGAGTACAATATGAAACCTGTAGCAGTGACTTAAAATAGAATTCCAAAATAATAATATAGTGAGTTTAAGATCTAATGTGAGACGCTTGACTAGAATAATTTTTGATGGTATCTTTTACATAGGTGAGGATGTAGCTACATGTATAATATTATTGCACTGATATCACCACCTATATGGTGGATTCTACCACATAACGTGCAGGGTTGGAATATTAAACTACAATATTCAGAGAGACGGAATATAAGAGTGAACTGAATATAGATGCATAATCCACATGAAAAACTGTATTTATCCTGCCCCTTGATCCAGTTTACTTTTGCATTCTGCTAATTAATCCATTTCTCTAGGTGTTATTTTTAAAAATTCCCACTCCCATATAGTAATATATCTGTACATCTGCTTGGATGTATCCTATTGTGAAAAAAGCCATGGTGCTACATTTTGACTGCTACAATTAATGGCAATGTTTTGTTGTCCATTCTGTGACAATTTATTTCAAGTTATTTGCTTTCTAAGCAAGATCTATATTACAAAAAATAATTAAAGAAAGCAATCCATTGAGGGTGTTTACATGCATAAAAGGGGAGGTTGGCCAGTTCGCACAGAAACAGTAACTCAGCTGGATAACATATGGATAATGACAGATGCTTCCTGTGTTCATGAAGGGCAAGTATGCAGTGATATGCTACATATGTGTATCTGAGGTTGTAAGGGAAGCTGTATTGTAAATCTAAAGCCGAGAATTTACAGGTTCACTGCTGGACTAGTATTAAGGGTCTGGAGTAGAGTAGCATCCAGGCGTGTTTCAATGCTGCTTACATTTTATATATGATTCTGGGTGGTGGGAGCAGTTGCGGGGGGGGGGGGGGTATATGAAAGAGGGGGGATATGAAAGCAAGATTTTGTCCCTAAGGGACAGGCAAGGAAAAATGAACTGATTTTTTTTAACCCTGTGCTATGAATCTTAATTTCTCCGTGATTTATATAGTTTGTTTATCGATGGACACTTTTACAACAGGATTTATGAAGAGGGCTCTGAGACCAGCGCTGCTGTAGTAGCTGTAGAAACACACACCATCCACAAACTTGAGGAAGGGATTGGTAAGTTGTTTTCTGTGTGGAATCCTTCAGAGTTACAGGAAATTGGGCTTGCATCTTTACGCCACTGGGGTCCTCACAGCTGAGGTTCACAGCTGGGAACTCTGTCCCTCTGGGGTTGTCAGGGCTGTGTTGTGCAGTGTCTTCGAGTGTGCCCATAGGGATAATGGATGCCATAGTTGCCACTTGAATGCATGATTCTGGGGATGAATTACTGGCCACATTGAAGTCAATAGCAAGATTCCCATTGACCTCAGTGGAACCAGGATTTCACTCTGGTGGGGTCTAGCCTTGGTGTACAGATGTCAATATTCACACACTATGGGGGAATCTTATTAGTAAGTGAATATTCGTGCTAGTCAGTCTCAAAGACTTGGCACATTTCTCTGTATGAATTGACACCTGTGATGGATGTGGGGTGATTATCAGTAGGAGCTGAGCAGGCTGGCTTTATGATCCTTGACATAGCAGGGGGACACAATATATGGGGAAGTTTTCCCCTCCCAATTGCAGGACAGATCTTAATGCTAGTTTTCTGTTTTCTGTATGTATCTAGAGGGAACAGATTATTGAGGTCTGGAACACGGGGTTGTGTTCTACTCGTTGCCCCTTCATGACTTCTTGATGGACAGCGCTGATTGATTCTACTAGAACTCATTGCAGATTCTGCTTTTACATAAGCTTTTGTTTAGAGGGAAGTCACCTGCTGTGAGAGAATGGAGCCTTTGTTGCACATTAAGAGGAACGTTCCTCAGCTTGTGCCCTGCATATCTGCCTTTGGGAGTCAAAGTTCAAAAAAAAAAAAGAGTTTAATTTTATCCCTGCTTTTGCCTGCAGACCCGAGCACCATTGAAACCAATGAGGAAATTGAGATTGCTTATCCCATCACCTGTGGTGAGAGCAAAGCCATCCTCCTTTGGAAGAAGTTTGTCTGTCCCGGAATTAATGTCAAGTGTGTTAAGGTAACTTGTCTGCTATAACGGGGCATAATTTCTTTGCTGGATCACCTCAGTGCTCTGAGGCTACGAGTGTGGTAGGCCAACCTCTTCTTCCCAATGAATTTTTCTCACTGCCTCCATTTTGCCTGGGTCAATGCACTGGAGGTTATTTGGAACTGGCAACATGACCATTTTGGTCAGTTTGCTCACTGGGAGAGGCAATGTCAACAATAGAAACAGTGGCATCAGGAGGGTTTTCACCCACCCTGTCTGCCTTGTTTCCTGTTGAATGTCCTACCTTTTTTTGTCCCTCTTGTTACCTTGAAGCACTGTTATTGAGAATAGTCTTGAAGATGTGTATGCCCCCTTCTTCCTCCTGGGTACTGAGATCACTTTTACTGGCACACCCTGCTGTCAGGCAAAAAGAGATCACTCTGGCGGGTCCCTCAATGCTATTGCTGCTGAGTTTAATGCTAGTACACTCTTCTGTATGTTCTAGGAAGCTCTGCAAGTCAGAAATGCCAAATGCAGAGCTCCTTGATTCCTCTAGCTGATGTGCTCTTTGTGGCTTGATGATTTTCCTCCAGAGCTATAGGAGGGCATATCTTAATTATTTCTGGGAGGTAAAATAGAGGGCAGCCTCCAAAGGTAACATGCATGTCACATGGACATGGAAAGCCATTCATTGCAAAGGGCTGGTTTAGGGAGTAAGTGCCACTGATTTCAAAGGTACCAACTTATGGTAGCCTTAAATTTGGTTTGTAGGTGATAAAGCTGTATCCAGAACATGAAAAAGTGTTAGGATTAAGAGGCTCATCTGAATGGTCCGCTGGTTGCCAAGTCACAAATAGTCCCTGTGAATGTATTGAATTGTGTTCTGTGGTGGAGTCAACTCATGTACAGAGAAGAGTGATCTCCTGGGAGGAGATCAAAAGGAACACCTCCGTGGTCACTCCCAATATAGCATGGTTGGCCAAATCCAATAATGGAAGGGTGGGCTAGGACATTGCCTTCAGCAGAAATATCTGTTGGAGACAAGATTGTGGATTAAGTTAAGTGAGCAGTGGTCTGTTTGTAGAATGGCCGAATGTCACACTCAAGAGAGATTGTTCTCTCCTGGTTTCTGATCCTTCCTTCTTTCCCTCTGGCTAGCTAACTTCTCTGTACTTGTCTATCTGTTAGTTCAATGACCAGCTGATCAGCCCTAAGCACTTTGTTCACCTGGCTGGCAAGTCCACCCTGAAGGACTGGAAGAGAGCCATTCGCCTTGGAGGAATCATGTTGAGGTACTGACCATCCACCAGCTTTCTCACCGCAGCAGTAGAATCCTGGGATGGAATTTCACTTGCCTCTGTATCTTCAGTGTTTTCCATTTACATTTCTTACCAAGACAAAATCATACCATTCCTGTTACTGAACCAACAGGTTGCAGGACATTCAGCACAAAATCATGTTTTGCCACTGTGGCCAGGAATTCACCCTGTGTCCCAGAGGTAGCATGGTGAAGATACAAATGTGGCTGTGGGAGTGCAGCAGGCTATTTGAGTCAGAACAGGGGGGTGGTCCCAGTGCCAGAACTTTACACAATTTGGGGTGTAGAGACCTGATGGTCATTGTTTCTTACTTCAGATCTCTTTGGAGGAAGGGGGTGTACTACATGGGGAGAAGAAATGGGTTTCCTCTTCTTCCCTTTTCTCCCCACTGTTACAGCCATGCCTGAACCTGTCAGTTTCTTCAGGCTGAGATCCAAGCCAAACTCATTGTATGGTCCTCTCCCTATTTCCTGTACAGGAAGATGATGGACTGTGGGCAAATTGACTTCTATCAGCATGACAAGGTTTGCACCAACACCTGCCGAAGCACCAAATTTGATCTCTTGATCAGCAGTGCCAGAGCACCAGTGCCAGGGCAACAGACGAGCGTGGTGCAGACTCCCACATCAGCGGATGGTAGGGGATATAATGCCAGCTAGAGGTGTCACATGCTACCCTGCAGCATTTTCTTCCTTTCTCTCATGGCTTGCTTGCTGAGTGATATCATCCAGTGTTGTCTATCTTCATTCTGTCCCCTCTGTCCTAAAGCATTGCAACACCATCTCTCTCCTGTAGCAATCCCATACCTCAGACTATTTTCTACCAGCACTGGAGGTGTTGCAAAAGGTTTCTGAGTGTTAAATGTTCTTGTGTCTGCCTGGAGTGAAGATGAGTGGTATCTGTTAGAGAGGTGCACTGAAAAGTGACAGCAGTGCACAGTGGTGAACAGAGATGGCTTTGAGAAACCTACTGGTAATCCATCTCTTTTGAATAACAGTTCTGAAGTATGAGCAAAGTGTTGAGAAAAGCCTACTCCTAGGGGTTTTCCAGAGATGTCATATTTGAGGGCCTCTCTACAATGCTACATGAAAGGATTAAATACTGAGTGGGTCTTTTATCTTGCAATATAAGCAAGCATAACCATCCAGTTACGATCTGACACGTAGTTCATTCTTTGGCAATGTGTTTCCACCTGTAATATTACCACCTTGATTTGCTTTCCACACAGTAAATGTGTGCACCCCTGCACCCTGGCTTTTGGTGCCGTTGACAAATACGATGCATGTCTTTCTGCACTGGTGATGCCATTAGCTGGTTCTCAAAGCATGGGTGACGCATAGGGGCTGCACATGGGTAAACCCCCTGTAAAAAGGCACCCCCTGCAGGCAGTCCACGATTGCCCCTGGCCGCCGCCAGCGCCTACAGGTGGTCACCACCCTGTGGTCAACACTCACTGCCACCCTCCCCCGCCCCGCCCCGA
>NW_005842009.1:2891992-2901612 GCF_000455745.1 Alligator sinensis
CCCCCCCCCAGCTGCTGAGTCATGAATGGCACGTGCCCCCAAAGTAAAAATAACATCTGAGGGCTCCTTCAGAGTCAGATGCTTAATGTTATCTGGAAGGTCAAAGATTCAAATCCTGTGGCTGGAGACTTTACATGATGAATAGCATTTTTAACAGGAAATGTTAAGGGAACTTAAATTGCATGAGTTGCTGCATAAGCCATTTTCTTTGCAGAGATCAGTAAGGAAGCCCATCTGCACTGCTGCTGTTTTGGTTACTTTCCTGTCTGTCTCAGTGAGGGCTGGTATGTGAAATGTGATGCCAGATTAGATGGGCCATGGTCTGATTTGATGCAGAGAAACCTATTTTACAACTGTGGTGGGAAGATAAATCTCTAGGCTACTTGCCAGTTTTCTCCTTAGGTTTCTCTTATTTTCTCTGTTCCCTTGTGTTTCTCACCAGAAAACATCTCTGGTTTATTCTTTGGTATGTGAGTGCCTTTCCATCCTAGTGACTTTCCTTCTGAAATCATGTTTGTGAATAAACAATTTCTGCTGTTAGCAAGTTTGATATATAGGCACCAGACACAAATAGCCTGAATTAGGAGAGTGAAAAACACTAGGAAAGTACACATAAAGCTAAGGATTCTCAAGTGAAAGACTTGGTGCTGCTGAGATAGCTGACATTTCTTTTCCTGCAGGGAGCATCACCCAGATTGCACTTTCTGAGGAGAGCATGGAGGAGGGGATTGAGTGGAACTCTGCCCTGACAGCTGCTGTCACCATGGCCACTGAGGAGGGCATGAAGAAGGACAATGATGAGATTTCGGGTAAGGTCACTTTGTCTGTCTGTCTCTGCCACTTCTTTCCATTCCCCCTCCCACTCTTGGAGACTAAAGTCCCAAGACCAGGTATGCTACAGGCAACGGTAATGCAAATTTCCCCCTCACTCTGCCACGTACGCCTGTAATGCCTGCCAGAATAGATCTCCCTAGCCGCTCTGAGTTGACAGGGTGAGTTCATTCTTTCAAGCCCATTCTGCTATTGGTCTCTGCTGAAATGACTGACCCGGTTGGCTAGTGCTGGATATGATATGGTGATATTTTTTTCTCTTTAATGGGGCAGACATCTGTCTCCCAGAAACAAGACTGAGACCCCTGGTGCAGCCTGAATTAGGAGAGTGTAAAGCACTGGGGACACAACATCAGACAAGCACCATTTTCAGTCCCTGTTGGCCTCAGCTGGATTTAAGCTAGGGATCTAGAGGCAGGACATTTTGCCACTTGTTACCAGTCCTCTGAACCATCCAGTTTTTCCCTGCACTCTTGTTATAGGTGCTTCATTGGCCCTCCTGATACCAGTCCAGAAGCTTAGATAGAGTTCCCTCATGCCAGCAAGTGAAGACTATAAGCTCTGTGTCTTGTGCAGAAAAGCAGAGGTAGTGAAGTGCTGCTTTTAAAGTTGTAAGCTATATGAAAGTCCTCATTAGTGATGTTGACTTCCCAGTTCCATTTTTTTATTTTTATTTTTTTATTTATTTTTTTTGCATGTCATATCCACCCTGATGGCCAGATTAGAAGCCGGCTCCCCAAGTTACTGCTGCATGACAGCTCGCTGCTCTTGGAATGGTTTTAATGTAGCCTTGCAGGAAAATACCAAATGCTTGTACGTGTCGAATTCTTCCCCCTCCTGTCTCTTCCTCTTCCTATGCCAGAGGACACGCTGATGTTCTGGAAAGGCATAGCTGATGTGGGACTGATGGAGGAGGTGGTCTGCAACATCCAGAAGGAGATTGAAGAAGTGCTGAAAGGAGTTCAGCAGCGGCTTGGCCAGTCTTCCTTCCCAATCACGGGTGAGTTGGAGGCTGGTAGCCTCCCTGCTGATGTAGTACTCTGGACCTTTGAGAGAGCATAGTGTAGTTATCTGTGGGAGGTAAACTGAAGGGAGTTCCCCAGGTGTGAAATACTGGTGCCACCTGGGTGGCAACTAATGATAGTCCCAGTGTTGTGGGCAGAGAGCTGACAGATTTTCATAAGCAAACCATGCTCACTTTGTAGGAATTCTGAGCTGATGCCACAATGCATCTCTTTCTTATCTATTAAGTAATGAATGGGATTGTTCCATCATTGGGAACTGATGGGGGTCAATGTTATGGGGAGAAGGCAATGGGAATTCTTTTGCCACCCAGGGCTTCTGGAATTGCACTCCTGGAAAAAGTAAGCCCTTTCTATAGAAAGCCCCAGAAAATGTGAAGTCCAATAAGTAAATCTCAAAAAGGATCTCACCTTCCGAGCTCCTTGATTGGACTTTCAGACCACCTAAGGAATTGGATAGTAATCCATGTGAGGTTTCTTTGCAGATGCTGCAGTCCTGAATAATGTGGCTCACACTTTTGGCTTGATGGACACTGTCAAGAAAGTTTTGGATAACAGGAAAAGCCAGACGAATCAGGGAGAAGAGCAGTTTCTTTATACTCTAGCAGGTACAACCAGTATGTGGGAAATGTTTATTAGTGAAACTCCTCGCTGCTTTCTACAGCTGACATGACTTGTCTTTCTTGTGACATTGAACACATGCAAAGCAACATGTTGCTCCTTTTTATTTAAAACCTTAAGTTATCCTTATCCTACGAACAGCTGGTGCTTTCATGCAGTGCTGTAAATTGATGTTACAGACGCTGCATCATGAAACTTCTGCATTTGACTCCCCTTTCATCCTGAAGATAAATTAAGAGTCTCTCAGAATCCGTAGCTCAGTGATGAGCAGTTGGTCAAAGGAAGTAGGGTGTGCATGTCCACCACATACATCAGCATGTTAGCCATGCTGGACCTTTGGTCTAATCCTGCACAGCTGATACTAGGCTGGTGTTTTCTATTCACTGAGGAAATTTAATCCAAAGTTGTTTAAGCTGCTTCCTTCTCGGTTTTTCTTAGTTTTACCTCAGCTGAGGATCAATGGGTGATACATTTGTATTGAGCCACTGAGGTCTGAGGGAGACTTTGGCATTTCCATCCCCTGTGGCAGCATACAGATGCCGTCTGTTCTGAGCTGGCATCCAGCAAAGGCTAGGAGCTGGCACTCACTGTCTCTGGAAAGGTTGTCTGCTCTTCAGCTGGAATAGACTTGAGCTGCAATGGCACCCATTTCCCACACAGTGGAAATGGGAGATGTGAGCAGATAAGCAAAAGTTGATGCCTCCTGAAAGGAAAGGAAAGGAAGGCCCAGGCCCTTGGTTTGGATCTTCCTTTGCCTCGTGGCTTTTGTAGACATTTGCACTGGCTCAAAGCAGGTGCCAAGGGGGTGTGAAACTTTAGCAAATGTGGGTAAATGTTTGCATAAGCTGAGGGCAGTGATCAGTCTTGCCCTGTGCTTCAAGGGAGATTTTTGTCCCTACTGGTTTGCAGTTGGGTTGGGGGGAGCCCCACTGTAAAATAAAAAGAGTACATGACTGCAGCTATTCCTGGTGGCCTCAAGTATATCCCAGCAATCTCGGTGATCCCAGCTTTATCTGAATATGCTTTGTAACTGGGTTTATTTGCAGACCTGGAACGTCAGCTGGAGGAGCAGAAGAAGCTTGCCAAGGATCAGAAGGCAAAGTCTCAGACTATCCAGAATGTGGTGCTGATGCCCGTCAGTGCTCCAAAGCCCCCTAAAAGACCCCGCCTGCAGCGCCCTGCTTCAGCCACAGTCTTAAGTCCTTCTACCCCCATCCAGCAGCCTCAGTTCACGGTCATATCGCCTATTGCCATTGCACCTATGGGACAACAGTTCTCAGTAGGCAACATCCCAGTGGCAACCATCAGCCAGGGCTCCAGCCCGATGACTGTTCACACCTTGCCATCTGGCTCGCAGCTTTTCCGGTATACCACTGTGGTGTCATCCTCCAAGACTAACTCATCTGACACTGTGACCCTTCATCCATCCTCCAGCCTGGCACTGCTGAGCTCAGCTGCTATGCAGGACAGCAGTGCCATAGCTAACATGGCTGCAGTGGTGAACCCGGTGGAACTGGTGGCCATGGAGTCTGGCCTGACCTCTACCATCCAAGCTGTTGAGGGCACCTCAGAAGATGGACAGACCATCATAGAGATAGACCCAGCACCAGATCCTGAAGCAGAGACTGAGGAGTCAGAAGCTAAAGCTGTGATTCTGGAAACAGAGCTGAGGACTGAGGAGAAGGTGGTGGCAGAGGTTGAGGACCATCAGCACCAGGTCCACAATGTAGAGATTGTGGTCTTGGAGGACTAGCCAGGAAAGCGAATCTCATGGTTAAGGGGAGGATTGCTTTCTTTGTTGTTGAACTAATTTTTACAGCCACCCTGTTAGTTCCCATGGGTTTTGTTCTTTCTTTT
Organism: Alligator sinensis; assembly: GCF_000455745.1. Lineage (NCBI taxonomy): Eukaryota > Metazoa > Chordata > Crocodylia > Alligatoridae > Alligator > Alligator sinensis. The sequence goes on from NW_005842009.1 coordinate 2,896,324, forward strand.
TTTTTAACAATTATTTAAAAAAAAAAAAAAGCTGGAGAAACACTTATACCCAAGGAAAAGGCTCCTTTTCTGCAGAGCCATGGACAAAACCTACTGCTTGCAGGGAGGAGGAAGAATTCCTTTGCCTAAACTCCCCACAGACCCCAGGAAGGGGACCAAAGGCTTCCTCTTCCTGAGATTGCACAATGGGACAGTCTGCATGCTTGGGTTTTAGGGGGCTGGGGGGAGGGGGTTCTTTTCTTGTCCAGACCTGATCATTGCTAGGACAATTTTAATGCGGGAAGACTGTTCCCAGAGTAACTGGAGCATTGATCTGCCTGGGAAGGGGGTGCTTCTTGCTTTGGGGGAAACCAGTACCTCATCTTCATTTTTTTCCCCAGGGAAGGGAATTCTGTCTAACTCTTCATTATCAACTATGCTGGTAATTTGCTTTTGGTGGAGAAAGCAACAACCCTTGTTCTTGTGTTCTTAGTCCTTCTTCCTACCCAACAGGAGGTGGGATTTGGGGGTTTTTTGTTTGTTTGTTTTGGTTTGTTCTCCCTTCCAGATCTGCCAGGTGCAAAAATCCTTGAGCTGCTCTTATCAGTTTTGGGTTATTTAACCCAAATCCTGCCTCTTCCTTTTCCCCTCCCTCACCCCTTAGGTTTTTTTATTGCAGATGCTTTTGTAAGACACTGAGATTGCTTAAGCCTTGTGCATAAAAGAGAAAAATTAACTCGAGCTAGAAAAAAAAAAAAAAAAAAGAAAGAAAAGAAAACACAGCCCTCCCTTTAGCCTAATGCTGACCTCCTGGATGTATAAAGCGTGTGTTGTGCTGTTGCTTCCTGGGAGAGCTGGACTCTGGGCCTAGGAGCACCTTCTGTTTACGCTGCACGCTGGGAACTGTACCATGCTAGTTGCTATGTTTGGTGTTTTTGTTTTTTTACTCCCTTAATTTGCAGGATTAGGACTGGCTTGCTACTTTCGCTGTGTGACTGCCTCTCCCTCCCATTTCTTTCACAGATTTCTTTCGTTTGGCTGTGAGGTGAGGAAGGAAAGCTCAGTTCAGCTGTTGAATTGCAGAGAATTGGGAGGGGTAGGGGAATATCTGCTTGTTTGGAAATATTAAACAAGATGACAACAAATTAAATAGACCCAGGGGTGGGGACAGGGGAGGAAGATGTGTTTTGGTTATTTTTTTGCATTAAAAAGAAAAAAAAATCTACATGCAGGTGGATTGCTTCTTAACACAAAGGACAACAGTGGATTTCTTACAAGTATTTTAATAGCGCCACAGGCCAGATCAGGGACCTGTTTTACAAGATGCTATACTTATGCAGAGTAGACGTTTCCTGTAAGAGCTCATGCTCTGCACAGAGAAGACACGGGAGGTAGGAAATGCTGTTTTATCCCCATCTTATTGACTTGAGATCTAAGACAGAGATACTCATTGCATCCCATCGCATCTGTGCGAACTGAATGTGTCACTCTGCCATCCTGAGTCAGTAGTATGTTATATCCATGTTCCATGTATGTAAGTATCAGGGTGCAGAGGGAAATTTAAGCCCTTTGCTTTGCTTCTGCTCACAGATGGTTTTTGATGAAGCTGACAACTGAACTTAGATCTTTGTCTCCATCCTGACCTTTAGCTCCCGTACAGTTATTTCTTTCAACTGTTGCCTTTACCCCCTTCTCTAGAGCCTTGTCTCTCCAGGATTCTTAATTGGAGTTCCTCCTCTACCTTTTGCAAGATACAAAGAGCAGAATCTTGAGCATGGAGCAGACATAGGTCCTTTATTGGAAACTATACCTGGAATTCTCTGCCTCCAGGAGCAGACAGCTGGACTGGGTTTTCTGCTTACTGAAGATTCCTTCCAGGCCTTTTCAAAACTGTAGTTTGTTTGTTTATTAACCTGTTGTGCACTGGATCCTATATTAGTGATGTTCACAGCCACTCCAGGACTAGAGGAGGAATTTTGGACTGGATGCCATGCATGGTATTGGAAGGTGACCAACAAGGTTGAACCAATTTGCGCTATGCTGTGCTTCATTCCTGCAGTCCCACAAAAGACGACCAGCATCTGCTGTTGACCAGGAGAAAAACCAGGGTCCAGGCAAGCTTTGCTTCTGTCAGTATAGTTTGAAGCCTCCTCAAAATGCACTGAAAAAGGAGTTGTCATGTGTTTGGTTTCTCTGACTAGTCAGCTCTTTAGAGGTGGGGTTGGATCAAGATGATAGGAACAGCATCTTCTGGTGAAAGCAGGCCCTTTAAAAGCTACAGCTCTGACATCCCTTACACACTTGTGACTCTAACTTAACTATAGTGATTTTCTAGGTTCTTGGGCTTTTATTTCCTTCTCTAGGGAATTAACTGCCCTTCCACTATACTGCTATATAAGGCAAGACTACAGAAACAAGCCCCATTAACTTTTTTTGGTTGTTCAAAATACTGTGGAGACCTGAGGCCTATTCCTGCTCCCACTGAAGTTGATGGCAATATCTTACACTGAAAGTTGGATCAGGTTTATTAGAGCAGAGTGAGCTCAAGTATAAGGGAAAGGCTCAGAACCACAGTGGTGCACCCTTTGGAATGGGAAATCAGCATGGCATTAGGGTTTATCACATGTCCACAGCTTATATTCATTCATGTTTACAGCTTATCATTAACATAGAAAAAAAGAAACTGGACTGAGCACTGGCAGGCAAAGGGGTTGATGGGCAAGTAATGACTGCTGGCAAAATCCAGAAAGAATGAAAAGGATATAGGTGTTTTCCATTGAAAACTGAAACAACATGATCATCCTGACCATGGTAGGAAATTAATACAGCAGCCATGGTCAGAAATCTGTCGTTATGGACATGCAGCATGCTACTGTACCCATGTTCACCTCTGCCTAGTGTTGAAAATATTGCATGTTGGTGAATTCAGCACGTGGCCTCTTCTTTTTGGTTGTTTTTGTTTTAATTGGAAATACAACACACCCTTCCCACTCCTTTCCAAAAGTGTCAGGAAAGACAAATAACTGGCCAGACTGGAAAGCAGCTGTGCTTAAATGGCTTAAATCTGCTCCTCTCAGAGCTATTGCAAAAGTGTAGAGTCTCTATTGGACATATAGGACGAGTAGGCAGTAACTAGCAATGCCAAAACCTTGATATGGGGGGGATGAGACAGGGAACAGATAAACTAAAGAGGGGAGCATGTTAGAGTGATGAGCGGCCTGCAGTGGTAGGTGAGGGAAGGAACACATTTGTAAGGGAGAGGCTCCCATTTCTGAGTGATGGTTATTGTTGCCATTGAGAAGAGCTGACTTTCTGTGGCTGGGTATTGTAATGTGTAGAAAAGATTTAGTCCTCTGGAAGGACATTCCTTTAGGCCTTTATAAGGTGTCTGTCCCACTAAGGAGCAAGATGTTGTGAGCCTAGCCCTGTTACATTAAAGGCTGCCTTCTCAGTCTGTCTCTGACACATTGAGGGCTGTGCTGCTGGCTGGAAAGGATGGAGGAGAGATGGAGCAAAACCTTTAGGGGCCAGGGCCTGGGGGTGTGGGACCCAATTGGCTCACTCACTGTCACGGGCACGGAAGCCTCCTTTTTGTCTTATTTCTCAGGTTAGTTTATTCCTGCTTCTCCAGTGAGAAGCCCCTCTCTCTGCACAGCCTCAACAGAGCATATGGTTTGTCCATAGATCATCAGTCCCTTGGGGGTGGTTCCAGTGCCTCAAAGTCTGTCAGTCGGCTCCAAAAGAGCGGAAAAGAGCTAGTGCTGCTGGCTCCAAGGATCAAGTACTGAGCTGTCAGAAAAGGGGCGAGGCATCCTGCCCTGACTAAAAGTTGGAATGCAAGAGGGAATACATTAAGGGCATGAGTCGGAGTAGGGCCAAGGACACCACAGACAATGCCCTCAAGGAAAGGACTTTGACAGCCTCATTTCCAGGTTACTTCCCCAGGGACTCGGGGGTAGTGCATCTTTTAAGAAGAATCCTCTTTTCAGGAATTTATCCTCAACACCCCAAAACATTCTTCATTGAACCAATTTTTGATCCATCTGCTGATCTTCATCATCTTGTCATGCCTTCTTCATCTTTCTCTAGGGACTGAAGGAATTCTGCTGAAGATTAACTGAGCCTTTGCTCGTTAGAACACCTGCAGCCTGGCACGGTTGTCTCCAGTCCATTTGGGCAGGAATCTGCTAGTGTTATTTGTCCTGGCGTGCAGACCACCAGTGCATTTTTCTCTTTGCACATCAGCATCATTTCAGGCTTAGGTGCATATCTTGTGTTCTTGTTCTGGTCTTCTCTGGATCCACTCTGGTGATGGACCTGTGGATTCATCTTACTGCAGTTTTCAATTGTGATTTCACACTTTCTTGGTGGTGGCGAGAGTCTCAGGTTCTCTCCCTTTTGCACTTTTCTGTCAGCAGGTCACTCCATCTTCTGTTATCTTTCCCAATCACCCGTGTAACATCCTCTTTGCTCCTTGGGTTCTGGTTCTCAGCTGCCTGCATTACCACTTTCTTTGATCTGTGGAGACTGGCTTGCTTTCTTCTCCATCTCAACCTGCTTTGCAGGAAACTTCATCAATTCTGTGTTTCCTCTGCTAGCAGATTTCTTCCTTTGTCTTGTCCTTGCGACCACGTTCAACTTGTATTTAGTGGGTTGCTTTCTGGGTCCCGTTGTTCTCCAACTGTAGACAAATCATGGTTTGTTAGACCATCCCCTCTTCTCTCCTCCTTCAGGTCCTCATCCAGACAACACCACTGCCTCCAGCTGCATGGCTAGTCCTCCCATCGTCTCTCCCGCTCACTCTAGAAGGCAACGTTTCATATTGACGGCGGCTTCCATAACTAGTCCTCTCCCGCGCGCATTCTCCTGCCTTTGTGTCCAGTCGCTGTCCTCTCTTCAGGTCACCTCGCTGGCCGCCTTTGCAGCCATGAGCATCTTTTGGTCCTTCTAGGCCTTAGAGAAGAAATGTCCCCAATTCTCCACTCTGCAAGTGCCCACTCAGCACCCGTGCTCCCCTGCTGGCAGGGGCAGCCCGTGCGGGGGGGGAGGGCCTGGCGGGGGGGAGCCTCTGGGCGGTGCACAGGGTCAAGTCGAGGGGGGGCGGCTTTATGGTGCACAGACACTGATCAGCGGAAAGGCAGCCGAGGCGCCCAGGGCGGCGTTCAGCGCGGAGGCTTCCCGGGAAAGCAGCGAGTCGGGAGCCCGTTCCCCGGGCGGGGCGGGGCGGAACCTGCGAGCGCGAGCGCGTGCTCCGGAGGGAGGTGTCTTACCAACGCACCCGGAAGTCTGCTAAGAAGAGGGCTGAGGGGG
>NW_005842009.1:2902133-2910362 GCF_000455745.1 Alligator sinensis
GCGCTCATCTCCCAACCTGCTGAAGCTGCTGTTTCAGTGCGGCTTTGGCACCCAGGGAGTTGACACTGTCCACGGCCCCCTGGCCCAGGGATTATAAAGTGACCGTCCTCCCTCCCAGGTAGTAGTGGTGTCTAAAAAGGCAAGTCTTGCTGCAGCCTAAGCAGCCAATTTTAGAGTTTGGTCAACAAAATCAATAATACTTTAGCATCCTAAGCACCTTCTAATTAATTGGTATAACAGCCTTGATAACCCCCTAATATGGTTCCTTTATTGGAAGCACATTCAGGAAAGTAGGGCTGGAAGGGACCTGACAAGGTCCTCTAGTCCAACCCAAACAAGAACCCAGTATTTATCGTTTCTGATGAGCCTTTATACATAAAGAGGGAAATTCATAGATGTTAGGGGCTGGAAGGGACCTCGGAGGTCATCGGGTCCCACCCCCCCTGCTCTAGGCAGGAAGACAACGGGTTAGGTGACCCCAGCGGGGTGACTGTCCTGTCTCCTCTTGAAAACCTCCAGGGTAGGTGACTGCACCACCTCTGGAGGGAGTTTATTCCACAGTCTGGACACTCTGACTGTGAAGGAGGTTTTCCTGGTATTAAGCCTGAGGCAGCCTTCCAGAAGCTTATACCGTTGGTCCTGGTTTTCCCCAGGGGTGCCCTAATGAATAGTTGTTCACCAAGCTCCTAATGTACTCCTCTGATATAGCGATAAGCTGCTATCAAGTCCCTTCTCAACCTTCTTTTTTTTAGACTAAAGAGGCCCAGGTCCTTCAGCCATTCCTCGTATGGCTCTTTTCTGGACCCTCTCAAGTTTTTCCACGTCCTTATTGAAGTGTAGCATCCAGGACTGGATGCAGTACTCCAACTGCAGTCTCACCAGTGCTGAGTACAGCGGGAGTATCACTTCCTTAGGTTTACACCTTGAACTCAAATGCTTGACAATAAGGCAGAATATCTAGGCAGCCATATTTTATCATTTAACACCATAAAGAGTTCTTCCATTATTTTTTCATGATTTTAGATGCTCTTATGCGTTGGAAATTTCTTTGGCTCTGCTTCAGAAACAGAGTGGAAGGAGTACCAGACAGGTGTCAAGAAAGGTAAGGATGAGTACAAGGCCTGAGATGTTGCTGGACACAGCCTCAGATATTTACTGAACAGGGTCTTCAGCTTACATCTAATTCCTGTATTGCGTTGCTTGTTTGATTGGTGAACAATTCTAATTTTACTCCTCTGAGCTGCATAAGGAGTCCAGAATGTCAGGGGGCTGTGTGGCATATACACTATTTAGCTGTTGCTTATGGAAACTTGATGGCACTGTGCTTAGTGGTGCTGAAAGGATGAGGGTTTGCATTTGTATCTGCTTCCCATTCTAGCCCCTTGTTGCCTGCTTCCAGTGACTGCATGCATATGGAGGGCTTTGGGATGTGTGCTGCTGTGAGGAATATTCGCTAGTCCCTCTTGCATACCAGTCCATGTAATGTTTGGTCTGTATCTTTTGCTGTTCCTGATCAGTTTATTGCTCTCTATATAATTTCTCTGCCAGTCAGCAAGGCTGGGTTGTTTCCTCCTTGACATTGATTGATGGGTAGCTCAGGCTGATGATGAGTAATAGCAAGCCATACTGATTTCCTATTGTTGAGTGGTCTCCTCCTAGCAGCATTAGCAAGGTATGTGTGGTGGTGTTTCTTTAAAATGAACTATTGGTAAAAAATAAAAAATCAGAGGTAGAGCACTTTCCCTTTTGACTTTCCATCTTGGAGGTGCTCATTGGTTCATTTTACCTGTACAAGCATCTATCAGGTCCAAAAGTACTTTAAGTAATCTATAGCCAGAACAGGAGAGGCATGTGAGGACCGTTTCCACACAGCTGTGCTATCACTCAGTCCCATGAGTGTAAGTCACAATTCTTTCCCTCTGTGGAATTCTGTACAACTTACTACCTGATAGCTTGTCTGTCTGCTTCTCCCTGATTTCCCCCTTTGGTGTGCTTCCTAGCCCTCTACCCCACTTAGGAAAGAAGCTACCTGGGGAAAACTTGTAAAGCCTATCACCTTTATCTTGTGAAATTTCTCATTGGAGCCTACCTGTGGCATTGGTTAGTAAGCAGAGTGCTGTGAATTGTTTTCCTGCTAAGCTTTGTTAACTCAGCCTCCCGATTCCCCTCACTCTCTCTTTTATCCTGCCTAGTGTATAGGGGTTGTTTCCAAACTGTTTCTTATCTGTACAAGTCCATCAAAATGTGGCTGTTTTTTGATGGGGTTTCTGGGTGGTATTATAAAAGAAAATTGTTTGCAAGCTGGAGAAGAAAAATCTTGGTTTGAATTGACCTAGTTGTGGGTCTCTGGGAAAACTGTCCCGAGTACAAAATGGGAAATAGGTGCAGGGCCAAGTTCTCTCCTGGATGGTTGCAGAAAGGGAAAAAAGGAACACACATGCAATATTTATTAATTTAGATGTGGGGATGTATAACTACAGTCCATTGTTTTTTCTATAATGAATCTTAACTTGGGAAACAGGATTTGAAGGGATTTCCTTAGGAACTGCGGGATAAAATAATTGTTATGCTTCTGAAATAACTGGATTCTAATCTTGTGTATTTCTTCCTCAGCACCTATTCAGACCTATGTGTTGGGAGCCAATGATCAAGAGACTGTACATTATTTTCCAGATGTCAGTGGATGTGAATTAGCTGAAAACATTACTTACTTAGGTAATGGTATAGATATTCTGTGATGTGAATCTGATATGAATTTATTTCTGCTGGAATGTTCAAATTAAAGTTTTGCTGTAGTTATGGCCTTTTTGTTCCAAACCTCTTTTCTCCAGAAATTGTTTCAACTAATATTTCTGAGACTTGGTTTTTAAGTCCAAGATTAATTGATTTTTGGAAAGTTTGGGTAAAATCCTTTTCTGTACTTTAAGGCGATCAACTATGAATCTTGTGCTCCGTTATACTTCCCAGCCTATTGGCACTCTAACCTGAATAGCCCAGGGAGAAGTTTTGATGAAGTTGCCAATTCTGTTGGGAGGAACCCCTTTTTGTGCTAATAAATATTCAGTTCTGCACTCTCTAATTCAGTTATGCATTTATTGCATTTGGAGCAATAGCTAAACCCTCTCCCATATCCCACATGCACAGTTTGTACTGAAGTGTTAAAGCCCACCTCTAAGTATCCTACCCACCCCAAGGTGAGCATTCCTCCCTTTAGTCTTTGCAATGTCCCCTCACAGTTCTCACCTCACTGTCTGTCCTCTACAAACCTAACTTGCTGGTGGCAGTCAGCAGGTCTGATGTTTTCTTGCTTTCCAAGCTCTGCTGTCTCCTGCACTGAAGTGTAGAAGCTGACAGGTAATGTATTATATTCAGGTATTTGTTGAAGGTGCAGTCAAACAACTCACTCTGTCATACATTATTGAGCCAGAACAGTGCTCTAAACTTGTCTGAGACCCAACCTGTATTTGCCTTCTTCAAATGTGTTTGATTTTTGCCTCCTATAGGGGAAAGTGACAGCTTTCCATATAACATCTAGGATTTTAGCTAAGCCAAATAAACCCTTGTCCTGTCTGAATTGACAGCACACTTCCCCTCTGCCTAGTCTAACAGATTTATTCATTGTTTTTCTTAAACTCCTGCTGAGGCAATTTGCAGATTTAGGTTGTAACAGGATAAAATGGTCCTAAAATATCGATGCTACCAGTAAAAGGAATCTATCACAATTGAGATAATTCTAAGGAGTATGTCTAGTGCTTCTATTTTGTATTGCCACAGTAGGATGCGTCGCAATAAAGCCTTTTTACGTAAACATATGCTGTTAATGTACTAAAAAATGCTTCAGGCCAAACATAACAGCCAAAAAGATGGGAACTCATTGATTTCAAACTCGTTTTTGTTTAAATGCATAGCTTAATGTAGATGCTGCTGTACCACTCATAAAGCCTTTGGCATATGAAGCCTTGCAGATTGAAGGGTTAAACAATAACCTTAACATTTTTGCACCCCTTTAGAGCCTGTCAGAGTATCTTACTTGCCAGTCTTTAGCTAATGTAGATTTCTATTTTGGCTTTATCTAATGTTTACCCTTTGTGTGTTCCTTATAGTGAGGTTCTTCAATTTGTGATCATGCTCATTGTATTATGCCAACATATTTGGTAAATAGTATATTTAGATAGAGGGGAAAGGAACTGTACCTTTTCATTTGCCTCTTTCTTAGATGTACAAGGGTAGCATTGAACTTTGCATATAATGACATACAGTATATTAAGGTATGTGTTTAAAGATCAGAGTTACGACTCTTTGGGAACCCTGGGTCTGAATTTCCTGATTTCACAATTAAATTTTCAACCATAAGCCCCTAATTCTTGTATTATAATTTTGTTGATAATTTGCTATACTGGGCATTTGATGGCAACATTACTGTGGGGAGAGAGTGGAATAATTAAAAAATAAATAAATTGGGAGGACTGCCTCAATGGTTTTTTTAATGGAGAAGGGGTTCAAGTCCCTGAGTTGCATCATTTGAGTCCTGACCACAATTAATACATTACCCAGAGTTTCCTATAATCAGAGATTTGTTAGAATGACACAAAATAAAATCTTCTTATGCACTTAATCGTGAATATTTTATATGTATGTTTGTTTAATACAGGTCGTAAAGGTATCTTCAATGGCACATCAGGATTGCAGATTGCCTACCTGAGTGGTACAGAATCATTGAGTGAGCCAACCCCTGCATACAGTTTTAGCTCCAAGGATGTGATGGAATTACAAACATCTTTGTTATCAACTCCAAAATTCAAAGGTGTGGATATTTTGCTGACATCTCCTTGGCCCAGGGACGTAGGGAATTTTGGAAATAGTTCTGTAAGTATTCAGTTGAAATGGATTGAGCACGTAATTAATTATCACTCAGACTTCTGCTTGCTTTAGCAATTTGCCGACAGAATTACCACTGCAAGTTTAGATTTTTATAAAAGCTTTAGGGGTATCTTAGCAGACTGGCTTCTCTCCTGAGTGTGCTTGACATTTCCCACTGTGTACATGAACTCTCAAATATGTGAGGTCTGCGGTGTGTTCTTGGATCCAGACAATGAATTATCACTCATGGAATTGCTTTTCTTTTGGACTAATTCTTTTTCACTAGGTTTATTTCAGGGTTACAGATTTGAATCAGTCATGCCCAACTAATGTTTTGAATCTTGATTAGCTCACTTGCAGATCTTGTACATATTGTTAGTTCCACACTTGTGTATGAAGTGCTAAATAATTTGACTTTGGTCACAGCCCTTCAGCAGAATGTTTGGAAACATCAGCTTATCTTTCTGTAATGTCAAGGTACATCTTCTGCCATTGGTTTCCTACTGCTGGTAATCTTTTTATCATTCACTATAGGTCTGTTTCTGAACCTCTGATTAAAAGCTGAAATTCTCCCTTTGTAAGGGTAAATCAGTAGTCCTTTCAGCCTCTTGAGTAGTTCCTTGACTTCTTGTAGAGCTCACACGTCCATAATTTTTCTTTATCCTTTTTAGGACTCGGTTATAGTCTTTGTCCTGAGTAGCTGGGGCTGTAGTAGAACCTGAGCCCATGTTCTGGCCAGGGAACAGTTATAGCACAGGGAGGGACATATATTGATAAAATCAAGTCTCCTGCAGTTACAGGCAACCACATTGGGTAAATCCCATTCATAAAATGACCAAGCTCTGTCTTATAATATATGAACACGAGAGCCTATCCCTCTTTCAGAGAGATCTCAAATGTTGTGTTTTAGCTTCCACTTACCACAGGTTAAAAGTAATGCACATAGTTAATGCAGAGCAGTTGATGTGTGACACAGCCCTGGCCTCTTTTGCTATACGTTGTTCCTTGTTCCAAACCCAGGTTTGGCCTTTATCCCCCCAGCTCCTATGGGAAATCAGTTCCAAGTCTTCACTTCTGTGATGGTTGGAAACATTTTTCTAATTTCCAGTCTCAGTTTATTCATGAATAGTTTAGGTAGTCTTGTCCTTTTACTAGCATTGTCCTTGAGCTTAAATAGCTGACCTGGCTTCCTGTTGTTTAGTGTCCTGGTGGGTTTATAGATAAAAAATCATGTCTTTCCTCACTCTTACTAGTCCAAACAAGCCAAGCTCTTGTAAGTTTAGGTTTTCTGTTTCCCTGATCATCCTAGCATCCCTTCTCTGCATTTCTTATGCTCTGAAATCCTTGCAGACTAGCAGCTCTCTTTCTGATGATACCCTAGTCATGCTTCTTACAATGGTACTGAAATATTATGACTATATGCTGAACCCAGTGCTTTGCTTTTGCTGAGCCAATTCCTATGTGGCCTGTTTATCATGTTACCTCTAAAGATCCTTTCTCATGGGTGGTTCTGCTGCCAGCTTTCACTTCACTCTTGTGTAAGCAGCCTATGGCAACTCCAGGCAAACTGGCTGTCAGTTGGCTCCTCTTTGGACTCTGTCCAGTGATCTGGGGGTAAACTGGGCACATGGTATGCTTTACCCAAAGTCTTTATTGGGCTGATTCACCCCAAGACAGTATTGACATTTATATACCTGCTAACACATTATTCTGGGCAAGTGTTGCTCATTACCTTTTTTCAATGTTGCTGACCCATATGAAGTTTACTCCTACATGTCAGTTGATTCGAGTCAATGCAGGTAGCACCAGATATAATGTTCAGTTTGTTTCCTGTCAAGCTGCCTCTCCCTCCTCCTCCCAGTTTTCAGTTCTTAAATTTCTCAGGTAGAGGCGTACCGATATATTGGTCCATATCAGCGTCGATAAAAGGAAAATTGACATTATCAGCAGCCAGCTTTTTGTGGCCAATGTGGCTGATAATGTCCCCAATAAATGCCACCTGCATGCGCGCACACATCCGGGGCGGAGGGACACATGCCCCTCCCATGCCTCCCCCAGTGTGCGCTTCCCCCCCTGGAGGAGCTGCCCACAGCTCCGCTCCATGCCCTGCCCCAGCCCCATTCCCTCCCTTGCTGTGGGGGCCTCGATCTGTTCCTCCCTTCCTTCCCCTCCTAGACTTACCAGCTGGATGCTGCTCTCCAAGCTGCTGGGCTGCATATTGGCAATCAGGTTGGTATCTGTGGGTATGGCTAATAAATGGCCATTGGTATCAGCCAAAAAAAATTGTATCGGTGCATCCCTATTCTCAAATCTTTTGCTTGCTTAAATGTTTCTTTTTTGCTCTTGGTCAAAGATAGGGTAGGTATGGGTTGCTTTGTGAAGGTGAGAAAAACACTTTAGCTTTAAAGTTTGTATTTTTAATCTCCAGGCCAATTTTTTTCTTGGCCAAGAATCTCTGTCTGCCTCATACAGATGATGATTCACAGGGCCCATGCTTGTAGCAGTGAGGCTTTGAAGTATAGGACAGAGTCATTTGTGGAGACTAAGCGGAATTCGGATGGAGGACCTGAGCGAGGCAAGAAGGATCATGGCTGTTCCTCAAGCTCGTGTTCTCTTATCAGGGGAGCAGAAATTGTGAGCCAATGGGGATGGGAAAGGCCTGGAGCCTATACCAAGTGGGCCAGTGATGCTCTCTTTCCTACCTACAATGGTGCCTGGCCACTGTCTCTGAGGGTCTCTGTTGTTGAACCCTGGTATTTAAACTTTTAAATTATTTTTAATGTATTGCCCTTCGTTATCTTTGTGTGTGTGTGTGTGTGTGTTTAGAACTCTCCTTTTCTTCTTGTTCCTTTAGCCATGTGTTCTTAAATTGCATAATAGAACTTCTTAGGATTTCCAGTGTCATTTTGCTGTTAGACCCCTAGCCCTCTTTTACATTATACTTCATGTGCAAAACTGAATTAAATGGTCTCTGTTGAAAATATGTTGTAATGAGAGCATTGTACCCTGAGCACCCTTGATGTTACTTGAGAATAACTGTTCTTTGCCAAACTTTTAAAAACTTGTGGTTATTTCTGTAATCAGTAGTCTGACTCACAATGTTGTCTGTTTCTTGCTGTGTGAATTCTGGGGATAAATTTTTGTTTATGCCATTGTTTTTAACCAAAAGTATTGCAAACTGAACTGAGGCTCCCAGCCAGAAGAGCTGGAACATTTGAAATTACTTCACAAATTTTGAAAGCCTGGAATCAGCGCACAAGAAGGATTTTATTTATTTTTTTTTGGTCTTGGTACCCATGAGCACTGAAAGTACATCGCAAATCATGACACGTGATCACTGTTCCAAGCGGCTTAGGAAATAAGCAGGAA
>NW_005842009.1:2910393-2927626 GCF_000455745.1 Alligator sinensis
AAGATAAGAAGTGGCTAGAAATTAAAGGATTCACTTATAGCTCCATGGTGATAAATACATTGATACTGGAGAGTACCTGACAAAATAACGTGCATGTTGGTAAATTTGCCCCTAAATATTAACATAAAAAATAAGGTTGATACCATACATCTTCAAAGTATTAGACATCACGTGGTAATATTCTCTCTGGCTCTTTTTTATTAACAATTCTAATACTAGATTTAATTTTTAAAAATCCATGGTGACTTTGACACACACATTGAATTAATATGGAATTAAAATTGAGTAAGTTGTAGATAATCTTAGGATAAAAATCACTATAGGGATGTTATTAAAGTGCATCATAGGGGTATTGTAAGTATTCCAAAACTAGATGCTATAAACCCAGAAAATTGAGCTTTAGAATTATATCATAAGCCAATCATATTAATAGGAATTGTGTAGGTAAGACATCCAAGCAAATTTAACTTTGTTATAAAGTTGCATTGTACAATCAAAATTAAAACATTAAAGTGTCTAAAACCTGTTTACTCTGGGATTTCAAACAGTATTGGGTGTAAATCATAATAGTTTATCATGATATCATTGCAGGATAGAGTTTGTTTATCTGGGTGTATTTCCATACCTTGAACACTTGATGACATAAATTAGTTGGGTTCTTAGTTTTATTGATTCCCCAAAATACGTTATGGATATGGTAGTATTATTCCAAAAATAAAAATAAAAATTATGTAGAGAAGCTCAAGAAGGGCTAGAGTGTAGCATGGTAAAATAAAGATGATATATTATTTAAATTACACTCATCCTGACTGGATTACTTTTTGTAGATGTCTGAGCTGGGCTAGGTCTAAAGGATTCCAATGAAAGAGGGATCCATTCAATATAGATGTTTTCTGACTTTTTGCTCCTCTGTTCCTTGCCATGCTGAATGCTGATATGTCATGGTTACCAATTTTGTGTTCTCTTCTCTTTCCTGCCTGTACATAAGGATAGCTTCTCTTAGCTTGAGTTCTTTGCTTTCTGGAACATGACATTTCTCCAGTTACAGAAGGGACAATGTTTGTTTAGCTGTGTGCATTGCAACATATCCAGGCATACAACATTTTGAGCACCTCAGGAACGTGAAGTCCTTTCTTTCCTTCTGTGCTGAGGGCCTGTAGCAAATGCTTGTTTGTTCCCCTTTCAGTTTTTATTCCTTGTTCATTTACTGCAGATGATTAGCTTAGCAAAAGCAGTGTTTACTGTTTCTCTACCTCCTGTCCCCATCTTTCTTTTGTCATGCTGTATAACATTTCTTAGTTTAAAGCAGATGAATTAGAGAGATGAAAGAAGAGCTTTCACTAAAGGAAAACACTTTGCATCATTTTTTCCCTTTTTTTTTTTTCCTTTCAGGAACAGGTAGAGAGAGGGCCATATTTTCCCAGGACACTCCAAAAACTTTTGCTTTACCCACATATGCATCCCCAAATCACAGCTCCTAGACTTGCCTTGTCAAAAGTCTGTACCCTGTTTTGTGGTTCCATAATCCTGGTAACTAAGAAAGCAGATGACTACTAACATTTGGAGCACATGTAACATCTGCTTACAGAAGTGACTGTAAAATGGCATCATGGGTTTTGTGAATTCCGACTAATTTTTTTCATTTAAAGCTTAAAATACTTTATTTGGACTCTTTTTCCTCCCTTCCCCTCCTGCTTACTGTTAATAGTATAAAACACAGAGTAATCTAAACACAAGCCTCTTTTTCTGGTTTGAAGTCCCTGTAATGAAGACTCTATTTATATCCAGTTCCCTATCTGCAACCCTGTAGTTTTTATAAAGGGGAGTGGACACACGCAACATTTGAAGCACCTCAGATGCCTTTTAAAGTGTTTCAAATGCAAATGAGCAGATATACATAGCACTTTAAAGTGCTCTGAAAATGATAGAAGTACTCCATAAGTAGCTGTGGAGGAAACAACTCCCTGCAGTGGCAGGAGGGAGGGGGAGCAGAGCTGCAGGTCACAGCAGCCTCCTGTTGCACATCCTGCCTGGAAAGCATGCTGCTGCATGTAGCCATAGTGATTGGGTTTTTTTAAGCACTCCAGTCAGTGGCATGGCAGGGGCTTATATATCTGTCTATGGCTGAAGTGCTTCAAGTGCAGCTGCATTTGGAGCATTTCAAATGTTACATATGTCCACACCCTAAGTATGTGCTTTGTCCACTTAAGTGTGCAGTACAGTGGTAGAACAGTGTCTGGGGAGTTTAGGACGTGTAGTTAAAACTCTTTTTAGAAGTCATGGTAATACCCGAGGAGAAGCAGACTCTGGCTGACTTCCACAGCTGTGTTTGGCTTCACAGAACTGGAAGACATGAAAAGCAGAAACTCATTTTTGCTGTTACATCTCTGAATATATGCAAGGAACAGATGTGGTGCTCAGTCACCAGGTGTTAATTTCAGTGGGAGTAGGTTTGAACCCTTGATTAGGAAAAAGATGCCATTATTATGTAGGCATTTTTCAGCTACTCGACAGTGGCTATCTAGGCAGGCTCTAACATGCACAGGACACAATTCCATGCTGAACCACTTTTCTTTGCGTTGCAAACCCACAAGATTTTAGAATAAAACTTTATTTGCATTTTGTAGGGAGAAATAGATACTAAGAGATGTGGCTCTGTGTTAGTATCTAATCTAGCCACAAGTCTGAAGCCAAGGTATCACTTTGCTGCATTGGAGAAGACCTATTATGAAAGACTTCCTTATAGGTATGTCGGAACTTGTGAAACCACTGTTATTTCATAATAGAAGCTAGCTTTCTAGTAGGTATGGGAAGAAACTCTAAAATTATTTGCTACGGTCACATTGTAATTCAGTACTTTAAAAATATTTAACTGGTTAGAATGATTACCCCATGCTGCATCTTGGAGACTATGACCATAATCTGCTTCCAACCAACTCTTATCGGGAAACAGAGCTACTGCTGATAGCAGCTGTCAACAGTGAACTGGGGGTGAAAAATCTTGTAACTGCTGGTATGGACTTAACAGAACTCCTTTTATCACTATTACACAAATCGTGAGGCACTCAAGTGCTGAGAACGACTTGGTTCCAGCTATGTTAGCAGTTGAACTATTTGCAGCCTCAGTTCAAGGGCATGCGTTTCAGACTGCTATTGACAGTGGCCAATACAGTTTTTAGTGTTAACAGAATTTTAATGTCACAACCGTAAGTAATGGCATAATTATTTTAGTAGTTTGAATTAAATGATTAAATAATATTTGAGGCCATTTTTGTGTAGTGTGATAAGATCTTTCAAGTAAAAATAGGGCTAAAGTCTAAGACTCTTGTGTTGACCCCACATGTGATTAACTAGTTAATATAAACCTATCTTAAGTGTAATGTCTGCCAAGGGCCTAAAATATGAAATATCCTCTCACCCCTGCACTTAAACTAGCTGTTGTCAGTTTAGCTGGTCTCACTAGCTACTGCCATCAGAAGTCCTACACAACGGACTAAATTTGGCATGGCAGTGAAAACTTTGGTCTCGGTTCAACAGAGGACCTAAGTATATGCTTAACGTGAGCGGGTGAGTTTTATTGCCGACTTCAGTGGAAGGACTTGCTAACAATTAAGCATAGGCTTAAGTGTTCTAGATCTGAGCCAGAGAGCTGCAAACCATGTAGAACTGAGACTTGAATACCCAGATTGTGCCTTGCTTGGGCAACTTGGTTTGAAGGAAATCCTACTACAGTTACAACATGCTGTATATCTTCCTCCCTACTGACTACTTCCACTGATCAGCCAAACATTAGTTTGTGCTAAGAATTGTTCTTGTTCTGAATGTTGTCAAAAATGCATTTAAAATATCTGATTTCCCACAGAAACCATGTCGTCCTGCAGGAGACTGCGCAGCATGTGAGCAGATTTATAGCTCTTGCCAATGTTGGCAATGCAGACAAGAAGAAGGTAATGACAAATGCTGAATTCTATTCTTCTATTAAATGCAGACATGGTGGTATTGAGCACATCTTTGGATGCATAATTTACTGATTGAATAGAGCCAGGGTTGCTGGTTGGTAGGTCTTGCCAGATATTAGTTACATTCCAAGTTGCATTGGAGCAAAGTTAGAACCTCCTCCTCACCCAAGTAATAAATCCTTTGAGTTTGAGGCGAGGGTTAAAAATAAAATATAGAAACACATCCATTCTTCTCCTAGTTAAAGTAATTTTTAGCTGCGTAGGAAATTAAACTTATAACCACTTTCCACTGCCTTGCTGTCTTTCTTCTGCCTTCTTCAAAATGGCTCTACTCTCCTGTGGCATACCTCCTTTAGGCTCTAAAGAATTATGGAAGCTTTTACAATTAACTGAAAATGTTCAGGGCAGGGTGGAGGAGAGAGAGAGAAAATAGATATTCTGTTAACTCAGACGTGTGGTTAAAGCCTAGGGATGGGATTTTTGGAAGTGCTCAGTTTTGGGGAGTTTCAGCATTGACTTCATTAGAGGCAAAGTTAGATCAGTGCTGAGCCCATCTGAAAATTCCACGGTAGGTGTTTGAATAGCACTGCAGACTTTTATGATTGAGACAGTAGTGTATCTTGCAAATGCATGTGGAGAACAAGCTCAAACATCCCTTCAGTTGGAAATGGAAAGAAGGGTTGGTTTGTTTGTTTTTTAAGAAAAAAAGATTAGTCATTGTCTTGTCTTGGGAGCAGATCCCTTTAAGTTACTGAAGGGCTGTTTTAACCCCCACCGTTCACCTATACATTTTTTTACTCTACTGCGGTTGTGGATACATTTCCATTTGGCTGCTAGGGCTATGAGCAGCATTCGGCACTTCTTGGTGGTTTCCTCACCCAGGAAAGTCAGAAGCATGCGCTGTAGCATTAGACAGACAGACATGTACACTGTGCAAAGCTGGATACGTTCTGCCAACCCAGCTGATATGCATATGGGCAAATGTCTAGAAGAAGCTTCTGGGCTGGGGTGACCCAAGTAGTGAAAAATCATACTGTAATTTTTCTAACTCCCATGTATAATGTTAACAAAGTGCCTTGTGGAGGCAAAAGTGAAGAGGGGCAGTTGGTAGGTTTTTAAGGAAAATTGTCGGGGTGGTTTTAAACGGCCTCAGAGCATAAAGCTGCAGCAACGGCTGACTTAGCCTCACTTTTCTACATAAAAAGCAGAACTGAAGACTGGTTGATACTTTATATGTACTTGCATAGAAGAGCAAGCTAAAATTTTCAGCAGGGAGCAGACTGCTGCTGAAAGAGCATCTGGTTTTCTGGAGGAAGGATCTGGGGCAGGAAAAATCATAAGTGGGAGAAATAAGCAAGCAACAAATATCAAAATAGGGAAAACTCATCATTTTTTTTTCTATATTCTTTTACATGTTTTGGCCACTGCTTTTCGTAGTAGGAAGTCTGAACACTGCTGCTGTTCAGAAAGGTTCTTAAAAAATAATGATAATGTAAAATGAACAAGCCACTTAAGCATGTAGAGTTGGCTATTGGTTCTTTGTTTTCTGGCACAAGTGACCTGTTTCATTTGCCTTCTAATACATGTCCTCTTCTGGCCTGATTTAATATTTTCTGTCTTCATTACATTTTTGTTTGCATAGCAGACCACACATTGTGAGGCCAGCATTTTATTTTCGGAGCTGACTTTACAAAACCTTTTGGCTTGGCTGAATCTCAGTTCCTTTAAGCTGGTTTTATTTTTTTCCCAGTATCTCTATGCATTTAGCATTCTCCCAATGAACTCAATGGACTCTGCAGAATTAGTGAAACAACCACAGGATGTCACTGAAAACCCATATCGAAAATCTAGGAAAGAGGCACAGAAGGCAAACTTGCTCCTAGGTGCAGAGGTACTGTATGTTCTACCTTTTGTATACATGATCTGCTTTTTGCCTTTAGGAAAAAAAAGGCCTAGAACTAGCACCAGGCAGGAAATGCAAAATAGCATCTGAATAATCCATAAAACAAAGAGGAAGCAGGGAAGGAATAGCTGTTATAGAAAACATTTCAAAACCCCCTTCATTAGCAGAACTTGTGGTAACTAGGTGGACAGAGGCTTCATTGACTAGAGAAAGTCAAAGCATTTAGTCTTCAACATATTTACTCAGCAAATGAATGAACACCTTTTCTAAGTCTCTGATTTATAGATAATCTTAGAGATGATCAGCTTTGGTTTTATTTTTCTTAACAGGAAGAACCAGCTTGTCAGTTTTTCTTTGATTTGAGCAAACAGCAAGGAAGGAAGCGGCCCTCAGATGGGAAGGAGGGAAGACATTTCCAGCCCAAACAGGCTAGGAAACCTCGTGAGTATAGAACCTTTATGCTTTTTAGGAGCTCCCTTGAAGCTATTGTTAGAAAAATTGAGAGCAAAATATGGGGTGGTGGTGGTAACTGAGCACTCAACTGGAAGGAGAGAGCCATTGCAGGTAGGTCCTGTGCAAGCATAAGGGAAAGACTGGTCCCTTGCCCCACAAAGTTTTATGCTTTAAATACAAGATACAAACAGTAGTGATGCGAGCGACAGAAAAGTGATCAGTGATGACAGAACCATAGTGCTTAAAACAAAATAATTGCATCTTATGGCAGTGAGGGCCAGCCTTTTTGGCAGGTGTTCCACAATGCATCTTCCCTGTGTGCCACTTTGATCCCCTTCCCTTGCTGTCTGAATGGTAACAGTTGCTGCATTGTGGAGCAGGAATCAAAGCAGGGTGCTACTATCCCAGGCAGAAAATTAGCTTCCTTGATTAACACAAATACCCCAATTAGCAAGGGGGGCTGGCTGATTTGAAGGAAAAAGTATGTGTCATAAGTGAGAAACTCGTGTTTAAATTTTAGTGTCTGAGGCAAAGTCTGGGCTGGATCCAGCTGGCAGTAGACTCAATTTCCCAGCAGCCCCATACCCACGTGTCTGGGTCCAATTTCCATGGAGGCTCCAGCAACAGCCATGCTGTGGTAGCACAGGGCCAGGGTTTCCATGGAGACTGGCCCCAGCAGTGCTGGCAGGCAGCAGCAGTGCCAGCCTCTTGCTGGGGGGGCTGTGCTGTGGGTGGAAGTGGGGTGGGGTCAGCTGCTGCCACCTGTGCAGGACAGGCAGTGGCAGCAGCACCGCTGAGAGGGGGGGTTACAGGGAATTTTGGGGTGGCTGTAGCCCTCCCATAGCACCACCCACACTGGCAGGGTGTGTGGCAGGGCGCGGAGCTGCTCTGGAGCCTGGCTGGGATCTTGCATTGGTGACAGTGTGATCCGGAGCCAGGCCAGAGCCACAATCTGCAGCCTGCACGCTCTGGGCAGGGGCATGCAGGCAGAAGGTTGCGGCTTTGCCCTGGCTCTGGATCATGCTGTCACTGCCGCAAGATCCCAGCTGGACTCTGGAGCAACTCTGCGCCCTGCCTATGCTGCTGGGGCCAGTCTCCATGGAAACTGGTCCCAGCCACGCAGGCAGGGGCTACTGGGAAATGAAATCCAGCTGCTGGCCAGATTTGCCATTTTGCCCACCCCTGATCTAAAGGAGCCAGTGGGGACTTCAGAGGGAAAGCTATCTTGGTTCTGCCCGTTTCCCCAAAGTGCAGTTGTCCACTCCTAAGAGGCAAGACCTAAGAAGCAGAATAGGGTGTTTCAGCCCTATTCAGAGCCCTAATCTATTCATTTAATTGGTTTTAAATTAGAGATGCTCACAAGTTTCAGAATTGCAAAAAAAAAAAAAAAAGAGAGAAGCTGTTTTATTTACGTTTCAAAAGGTGCCATTAACATGGAAACAAAGTGGGTTTTCACATTTTGCAATTCACATGCTTATAAAAGATTACATTTTAAATTACATGCAGGAAACTAATTTCTTTATTTGTATAAATAATTTAAAAGGGTTTAAGTTTAAAAGGGAGGGGAGGCTGCCACTCAGGAACACAGTGTTAGCTCTTCATGATCCTGTAGTTAGCTAATGCACCTTCATTTTGATCCTGAATGAAACAGGGTTAAAGGAGCTGTGGTTTTGCTCTGCTCTTATTGCTAGACTCCTGTAGACATAGCTATTATACTGTAGCCACTTATGTCAGCATCCTTTGTTATCAAATCAAGTGTTACATCTATCTCCCTATACCCTAAAACTATTGATGATACACCTGAACTGGTGTATGAGTTCACCAGTGTACCTGTGGCCTCAGACCTTGCACTCCTCTGTGCAGTACATAACCTAACCTCTTCTGTTTGCGTAAGAATTTGGTGCGTTCTCTGATATCTTGTGTGCTGTAATAGTTATATTTCCAGATGTGGGATTATTGTCAGCTGGAACTCTCTTCTGGATTCTTCCTGACACATTATTATTAAAGACACACACCCAGCTGGCTTAAAAATGCTGCTGCTGGCTAGTTGTACAGTAGCAGCAGTTCTTTTGTGATCATACCATGCTTATCATAATTGTGTCCCTTGACATCTGCAGCAATGTTACATTCCATACATGGACAGGATGTTGGCCAGCAGCTGTAGTACACTTTCCAGTTACTAATCAAAAAGAGTATTTTTATGTTAATATAAGCATTTTAACTGTTGAGTGTTGCACTGTGACTCGCGCTTAGAATGAACTATTCACACTAAGAATTATGGGTTTGTTTGTTTCTTTCTTTTTCCCCATTTAAAGCCCAGCCAACGGGTCCTTGCTGGTTTTGCCTTGCCAGCCCTGAGGTTGAGAAGCACTTGGTTGTTAGTATCGGTACACATGTAAGTACCTTCTGGAACACACATTTTACATAAAAATGCAGTGCCCTACTGAAGCTTGTGACAGCATATCTTGCTGTGTAACAGCTGACTTGAAACTGCAGTCTGATGTCCTAAATTATGCAGTAAAGGGATGTTAGGCAGCAAAAGGTCACAGAAACCTGATTATATTTTCACAACTTGCATTCTCCTTCTTGGCACAACAGGCACTGACAGCCTGCTTGAACAAAGGATGCCATTAGCATGTGGCATCAGCTTGCACTTCTGTGATTAGAGTTCCATGTCATCTTCAGAAAAAAAATTAAAAAACCCATGTCCCTAACTAAGTGAAGAGAACCCCAGG
This sequence comes from Alligator sinensis, assembly GCF_000455745.1. NCBI lineage: Eukaryota > Metazoa > Chordata > Crocodylia > Alligatoridae > Alligator > Alligator sinensis. The sequence goes on from NW_005842009.1 coordinate 2,919,444, forward strand.
AGGATGGTTTACTAGTTTACTATTTATTCATCCAGGATTGCTTTATCTTGGTTTATGCTTGGAGGATCACTGCAAAATCAGGTCTGTGGTAGATCTTTTATCAATGCATAGTAATGTTCAGTAGGTGTGATATGTGGTTATTATGCTTCAACACTAGCAGAAGTCTTAGTGTAGCTAGGTATGAGAGCATATCTAAGCATACAACTGACAGTATACCTCAGGCCATATCCATATTATGAGTGCTTTTGTGGTATTTCTATCCAAAAATTGTATTGGAGCAAAGTGTTGTTCATGCTACTCTACCTATCCTTGGGAAGCTTAGCTCTGTATCAGTAGAACGGGCCTGCAGCGTATGGCCCACAGGCTATGAATCCAGTACACAGAGCCATTGGATCCAGCCATGGACGTGGCGCTTCGGCAGCATTTGGCATTGAGGTGCTCTTGCACCTGCCCACCTCTGACCTGGCGTGAGTTGTCCTGGCCTGCAGCCGGACAAGGTTGCCTGCCCCTGCAGTAGAGTAATATTGTTCTCTCAGAAACAAAACAAGCAGTGGCAGTAAGAGTTCAGTTCTGCTAGTATAACTTCATCTGTACAGATGTATTAACAGAAGTCTGCAGTGTAGAAATGTCTTGGTTCCCCGCATGAAATAAGGTTAAGCTAGATTGACAAATCATTTTTTTGCTGATTTATGATATAAGCTATGAGTACAATAGAAGGGCTTCCTTGTATTGCTATACTAACAACCTTTCTAGCATAGGCTCAGCCTAAGGTGGTCTTGGCTAAGAATCTGTTTCATTAGGGAAATATTTTGATTTTCAGCAAAAATTCAGCTCAAGTAATTAATTGTTTTGATTCTCTGGATTCAAGGAATAAATCTTCTACTTCATACTCTGTGTTGATCTTTTTCTTTAAGTCACTTTATCTCTTGATAAAGGATCACCCAAATCCTGATTCATTAACTAAGTTGAATTAGTGCTAATAGTTGGCTTTTCCATTTTGCCTAAAGTTGACTCAGTTGTATTATAACCCAATCTTGAACTGAATATTAGTGTTTGTACAATCAGACTCTTTTATTGTTTACTTTAAATTCAAATATGAATGTCCAAGAGGACGCTCTTTTCCATGCTGCATCATATCCAGAAATCCTATTTGTTGTCACTTCACTGAAGCCTAATTCAGTTGTGCTGCCTGCATAACAGCTTTCCCATTCATCTGCAGTATTTTTTCAACTCTTTATCCTTTTCTAAGTCAGCTAATAATTGATAGAGTGCTACAAAATGGTTTCTTAAGTAGGGCATAGAGTTTTTTTTGAATCTTCATGCTCTGAGCCACAGCATGGTTCTCTGAATGTATTTTGTCTTCAGGAGCAAATGAACATAGCATGGTAATACTCTACTGTGAAAAGCTGCTCATGTGTTTCTGACCCTCTGTTTTGTTTCAGTGCTATCTTGCCCTTGCCAAAGGTGGTTTGTCCAATGATCATGTTCTTATTTTACCTATTGGGCATTATCAGTCTGTAGTTGAACTTTCTTCAGAGGTAGTGGAAGAAGTAGAGAAATACAAATCTGCTCTAAAGAAGTTTTTTCAAAGCAAAGGAAAAAGATATGTGTTGTTTGAAAGAAATTACAGAAGTCAGCACCTACAATTGCAGGTAAGGTTACAACCTAACACAGTGTATGCTTAGGCTTATATGTAACCTGTTCCTTTTAAAGCTTGCCTCTTTTTCTCCCTCCACCCCTTCAATGGCATCCCAAGTTGTGGATAGAAGTCCACCTATCAAAAGATAAGAGCAGGCCAAAAGTAAAGCACTTGTAGCATTGTTATTTATTAGAAAGCAGTGGCTTGACCATACTTAATGTTTCCTATTACGGCAGATGCAGAGATCTGAGTTTGAGGGGCAGTGTATGGGCAACTGATAAAAGCCAAAAGAACTCCATATAAGGCTTTCTTTCTCTTTTAGTTTTATTAGCTTTACATTGGCATGTGTACCGCTACTGTTTGTGTAACTGAACAGGCTGGGAGCCTCATGTGCCTGCTGTAACACACAGATTTTTTTGCCAACATCTTCAGATAGTGATGCTCGATTAGTTTCTGCTGCATTGGATACTGAAGGATGCATTGTGGTAGTCTTCCTGTGGCGGATCAGTTACAGTATCAGATCAGCCTCGAACTACCACATAGAGTATTGAGGAGGAGGACTGTCTTGAAAACTGTTCTAGGACTTTCAGTTTTCTGTTATGCTTCTACCTCCCACAGAAAATAGATGTGTCTCATAAGTTTAAGCCTGTAGAGATAGGCGATCACCTATTTTGCATGATGATGAGCAATACTGAGGGGTGTTCAAACCCCAATGATGGATTTATTGCCTTTTTTAAGTCAGTAGTATGTTTTGTTTACTTGTCTTGTTATGAAAATGGCATCTATGTGCTCTAGGTGATTCCTGTATCACTCACCTGCTGTGCTTCTGAAGATATTAAAGAGTCCTTTATTGTACAAGCACAGGAACAACAGATTGAATTATTAGAACTCCCAGAGCACTCGGACATCAAGCAAGTAAGAAATAAGACTTTCATTGGTCATTTTCTCTGCCTCAGCATTTTTCTGCTTTGGTAATTCATCTAAAGGTAGCTTTGCATGATAAAGTTAAGCTATTGTAAAAGGGACTGTAAGCTTGATTTTTCACATGGCTTCAACTGGAATAGCAGATACTTAGCATATTGCAATATGCTGGTATTCTGTAGCTCTGAAAGTAATGGCTGTAGGCAGACTGTCTTAAGGAGCCATTAACATTGCCCATGTGACTTTCTCTTCCTTTTACTTGAGGCAGATCCCTTGAGGTTCTTGTAGACAGGTGCTCTCAGCAGTTCCCCTCAAAACACAGTTTGCTAGGAGTTCCCTTATGTTTTTTACAGGATAATTATTGCTGTTCTACTGAGTGTCTAGAAATTAAAGCTTAGAGGCATGGGAAAGCCAGAAATGAGGCTTCAGCCATCAATGAGGTGAATTTCAGGTTTAACAAATGCTGTAAAGACCTTGTCCAAAAATGTTTTTGCTTGCCATAATGACAGGCACATTGAGGCAGGTGGGCAATCTTAGGAAAAATCGCAAACGCTATCATGCTAGGGTTAACATTCACCTGATATAAAATGTTAACTTGTTAGATCTGTCGCAAATAAAAATTGCTAAAAGCTAAGACGGTGATTGCGGGTGGCACGTGCGTGCACACGTGTGGGCAGGCATGCTGCAGGTTTCTCATAGGAACTGGATAAAAAAATGGCTTTTGGAAAGATGAATCATCTCGTGGTTTTTATTTCTGCCTATTGATTCTTCTAGCTTCTCCTGTCAGTTACTGCCATTTTTTACTATATTCATTACATACTTTATACAAGTTTTTTTCCAGGTACTTTGGATGGAATTATAGTTGAACTATTGAAACGGTATGTGGTTAAAGATCAGCTACTTGCCAATTATGTAGCTGTTGGTCATTTCCTGTGAGAGAAGCATCTTTCACATTTTTCTCAGAGTCCAAGCTTTGTCAGTCTGTTAAATGCGGATTAATGTTTCAGAATTTCTTTCCTTTCCCTATTCTAGATTGCACAGCCAGGAACACCATATTTTTATGTTGAACTGGATACAGGGGAGAAGCTTTTTCATCGTATTAAGAAAAATTTTCCCTTGCAGTTTGGAAGGTTTGTTTTCTCCCTTCTTAATTCTTTTGTGTAAAATAACAACATATGTATTGAATATGCTCCCCATACTTTTTTTTAACCAATAACCATTGAGAAGGAAGCTGGGGATACGTAGAACCCGGAATTACCAGCTACTTTGTCTTATTTACAGTAAGTTATTAAGCGTAATCTTTGTTTTAGATCTCAGTTGCTCACAAAAGTGGGGTAAGTATTATCCTTATTTACAAACATACCCAATATCATAGAGCAGTATGATGGCAAAGAGTGAATACACATCTCTTGACTCCCATATTTGTGCTTACTACCAGAAGACCTTCCGTTTAAAGAATGAGGCTTGCATTTTCTTGCCCTCTGCAAAAATTCTGTGCACCTGCTACTTGATATTCTGATCTCTGTCCCTACATTCAAATCGTTTTAAAATGTTTGAACTGGAAAAGTTCAGTGTGGAGATTAAGAATCATGTTTGTACAAAGTATTGTCTTAGTTGCATTTACTTTTTACCAGTAAATTGTCCTTTTTAGCAAAGAAGTAGGTAATGCCTCTATATAGACCTATTTCTAAATTAATAATAAGAATTGCTTCCTTTCAAATGCAATTCAGATGCGTTCCCCGTGAATTAAATGGCAGTTTTTCTATTAAATTCAACATGAGTGTTTAGATAGCCCCCACAGTACTTGATTTTGTAGTCTTATTATTTCTAGCAATGTGCTTGCACTTCAAAGATTGCAACAGTTCTGCAGCTGATTGTTTTGGTTACAGGGAAGTCCTGGCTAGTGAAGCTATCCTGAATATTCCAGATCGGGCAGACTGGAGGCAGTGCAAGTCCACCAGAGAAGAGGAGGAGGCATTGTCCAAAGCCTTTCGAGAGGACTTTGAACCTTTTGACTTTTCTTTGCTGCAGTAACTTTGCTTTTCCAGTGGGAAGCACTCAGTGGTAGGACTGTCTTGCCAAGAGCACTGCTGTCCTGTTCCTGTTCATCACCGTCATTCATTTTAACACTGTACTTGTTGCTGAGTTTCGCTCTGGTCTGACTCAACTCTTGTGCAGAACTGAGGTTAAAAGTGAACAGTCCAACTGCAAGGCATAATGGGGCAAAGGATTTCCCTTCTTAGTCTATTTGACAGCGGGAGGACCAGAGCCCTGGTGCTGGAGCAGGCTGTACTTTTTGCTGAGATTTTTAATCAAAGAAATAAACTCTATTTCTCTCTGTGGTCTGGTTGGTTGGTTTCCTAGGCAAGCTTCAAGCAGTGCTGGATACAGCTGAGGCCCTGGAGTGGTGTTGACGGTACACAAACAACGTGGGACCTGTCTGTGGCGCTGGGGCAAGGCTGGTCCTGCCACAGTCAGATAAATTTTGGAGCAGTTGTCATGGGTGGGCACATGGTCCAGGAAAGGACATTATCAGGAGGGAGCGGGTGGGGGGTGGCAAGATTGCTGCTGTGGCCTAAGCAGACCTGACATCTGCAGTGGCCCAGACCTGTACTGCCCTGAGGGTAGAAACATATGATGCAGTTGGTGTGGCTCAGGGTGTACTGCAGCATGTCTCACAGCAAAGAAATCGCACCACTGAAACTAGTATCTTGTTTCTAAAGTGGCTCACAAGGTGGCTGGGTATACTGCTGCCCTTCTGCTGCAGGGGGCCTGAGAGAACAGGCAGACTATGGCCAGCAAGCACAACGTCTGGTCCTTCTGGGCTGCTCTTCTGGTGCAGGTAAGGGTGCAGTGGGATCTAATGCACAATCACCTGTCCAGCCATGCTACATGTGCATTTGCAGGAGGTGTGACTGTGGTATGGATAAGATCCCATCATGCCTTATTGCTGGCGCAGGGGGAACCCAATCCCAGGCTCCCCCTGCATGGGCAAGAAGCAAGCTTGCAGCCAGGAGCCCCCTCAGCTGGCAGGGCTCTGAGACATGGGGGTACACATGGCTTCCTGCAGCTGGGAGCTTTGCTCAGCTGACGGGGCTCTTAGTCACAGGGCCCCCTGGCTACACATTTAAGTAATGGCATGATAGGTGCAGCTGCAAAGTTGCTACAAATTTTGTAGAATAACTTCCTAGCTTTTTTCTTTTCTTTTTTAATCATGCCAGTAACTGAACATGTGGCTGGGTGACCACTTAAGACATGATTAATCAGCTAAGTCATGACTTAAGTGTACTGTAGATGGGGCCTCTCCACTGGTTGTTCAAAGTGGTGGGTGGTGACATTTTAAGTGGGTGGGTGGAGAATGGTAATTGGATGGGGATGGTAAAATCATTGCAGGAGGGATTGTGCTTCAATGTCCTTCACATTTGTGCTGCTGCTCTGACTCATGCTCCCCTTCTCCCCATTCCACCCCCCCCTCCCTTAGCTCATCACAGGGCATGGTGCTGGGAGGAGCTCTGTGGTGCAGAACCCAAGGACCAAGAGACCCTGCCATTCTGCACATCCTTCAGTTCGTCTGTTGTCAAAAACACTTGATATGTTTGTAATGAAGTACCAGACCCCAGTAAACAGTGTAATCTGAATGCAATGGTTCATGTAGTCTTTTTCAGCTCATGCAGGGGTGGGGGATGCTGGAGGGGCATTTATAAGCCTGGTCTGTCTTGGGTGGCAAGGGGTTGGGGGCAAATCATTGGCTGAGTGCTGCTGGGCTAGCACTGTAAGGGGGTTGGGAATGAGGCTGGAGTTGGGAAGTGTTGGCAGGGGGACCATTTCCACTCAAGGCAGCTGGATTTGGCCTGCAGCTTAACCTGCTAGCCCCCTGCATTCCCTGTGCTGGGCTGGGGGGGTTAGTTGGGTTTGTTGCCCCGGCCCCACTTTAACCTCCCAGCCTCCACTCCCCACCCCTCACACTAGCACAGGGAGGTAGAGAGCTGGTTCTTCTGGAGTACCTGGTCTGTCTAGTGCAGTGGTTCTCAACCTTTTTAGTCTTGAAGCATCACTTAATAGACTTGAGACGCACATCAGAAAATGCCAGTTCTAAGTTTTCATTTGCTTCTGACAACGGAAAAATGGAGTGTTTGGTGTTTTTTTTTCTATTCCAAAGAACTCAGAAAGACCACAATGAGTCAGAATACTTTTAATGTTATGGATTCCTACTTGAAACCTCTGGAGTTATCTCATAAATCACATCTGCACACCTAACAGTGCTAACATTTCACAGCATCCTTGAAAGGATCTCAAGGCACCTCAGGGTGCCCTGACACCCTGGTTGAGAATCACTGCTTGAGGGGGATAGGTGGCTAGGATGCTGAATATAGTAGGATGCAGAAACCTCCTGGTTGTAGTTGTCTGAGCCCATATCAACTTCCTGGGGGAGCACCAGCGGCAGTAGAAAGGGCTGGGACTTACCAGGGTGGATGTGCTGGCCTGGGAGGGCTGTGTCTGTTCGATACTGGTCATGGCCAAGTCCTCAGTGTGAACTGCTGTGGTGCCCCTCAGGTTTGCTGTGTTGCTGACACCAAAGATGTGTGATGGTGCCTCGTAGTGGCGGCACGAGACTTTATTCACCCAACCGTTTGTTTTTCCTCCCGTCTTTGTGACCTGCTGCTTGGGATCTCTGCGCTGAGACCAGCACCGGGTCCACCCATGGTCACATAATCGAGTTGCCATTTCCCTTGTGGTCCTCTGACGCACGCTACTATCTTGCTGGCTGGAGCTGCGTGCATGTTGAAGGTTGATCTGACCCCAGACTGCAAGATCAGTTCCCTCCTCTGGGACCGAGTTGTTGCTGTGCCTGGTCTTGTCAGCTTGGAGGGGCCACAGCAGTGAGGCAGGCTGGTTGCATGGGACACGTGAGATTGGTTGCAATAGGGGGGCTCTGATATTGTCCTTGGGAGGTGAGCAAGTAAAATGTCTGGTTAATTGTCACGCAGGGCAGTTTGTCGGTGGCAGGAACGATCCCTCTGTTCAAGGATCCCTCCGTTTAAGGTGGCAGGAACAATCTCTCCGTTCACCCATGGCTCACTGATGGGACTCGGGGATGATTTAAGAGTCTAGTCCTTCAGCCACAGATCCAAATTTGGCACAAAAATGGTGGTAAGTTTGTGGTTGGTTTCCATCATGCCTTAAACCAAGCCAGGGCGGATGGGCCCTGGCAGCGCGGGGATGGGCCAAGTCGGGACATGATGCTGCTCCCCTGACCCCCAGTGCTGGTTGCTGGCAGGATGCGAGGTGATCCACCACCAGGTGCTCGGGGCAGGAGGGCTCCAGGGCCTGCATCAACTCCCACCCCAAGGCCTTTGGGTGAGGCCCCCCCCCGCCCCGCTGGCTGTGCTGAACGCAGTGCATGCTGGGATAGCTGGAGGCCGCCCGGTGCCAGCCCCGCCCCCTGGGCCGCTGGGGGAGGGCGCGGTTCTGTGACGTAGAAGCGCGGGGCGGGGTTCGGCTCAGGGCCGGGGCGGCTCTCGCGAGAGCCGCTGACTTCCGGCGGGCCGGAGTCGGGGCCGTGGCCGGGGTCGGGCTGCGGCGCTGGGGGCGGCATGGAGCGGGGCGCCGTGGGCGTGGGCGC
>NW_005842009.1:2927848-2947673 GCF_000455745.1 Alligator sinensis
GAAACGAAACGGACCCCAGCGGTGACCCCCTTCCCTCCCGGTGGCCTGCCCAGTCACCCCCAGCTCTTGTGTTGCAGGAGTCTGGTGAGAAGGTGGCGATTAAATCCTGCCGTCTGGAGCTCAGTGTGAAAAACAAGGACCGGTGGTGCCATGAAATTCAGATCATGAAGAAGTAAGTCTGCCTCTGCTTCCTATTACCCTTCCCATCCAGGGGGAACTGCGTGTGGCTCGGGCACCGGTGCGTCATAAGCAGTCTTCACTTGTGAGGTGGGTGATCAGCCTGTCTGCAGTGGCCTGTTGTAGCCAGAGAAGTACTTGGAGAGCGGCCGTGATAGACATGCAAGGTGCTCCACCTCAGCGGGGAGGGGGATGGACCACGTCACACTTATAGGCTCAGCAGTGCTACGCTCGCTAGCACCGTGACCGAAAGACTTGGGGGTCATGATTGACCACAAGATGAATATGAGCCACCAGTGTGATACTGCAGTTGGCAAAGCGAACAAAACCCTGGCTTGCGTCTACTGACGCATCTCGAGCAAGACCCAGGATGTCATTCTGCTGTATTCGGCCTTGGTGAGGCCGCAGCTGGAGTACTGCATCCAGTTCTGGGCTCCACAATTTAGGAAGGACGTGGAGAAGCTTGAAAGAGTCCAGAGGAGCGCCACACGCATGATCAGACGGCAAGAGAACAGGCCTTTCGAAGAGAGGCTGCAAGCCATGGGACTTCAGCCTGGAAAAGCGCAGGCTCAGGGGTGACTTGGTGGCCGCCTGTAAGTACATCAGGGGGGTGCACCAGGAACTGGGGGAATGCCTGTTCACCAGAGCGCCCCAAGGGATGACAAGGTCCAATGGTCACAAACTCCTGCAAGGCCGTTTTAGGCTGAACGTAAGGCAAAACTTCTTTACTGTCCAAGCCCCCAAGGTCTGGAACAGGCTCTCCTCAGAAGTGATGCAAGCACCTACTCTGAACACTTTCATGAAACGTTTGGCTGTTTATCTTTCTGGGATCCTTTGATCCTAGCTGACTTCCTGCCCCTTGGGCAGGGGGCTGGACCTGATGATCTTACAAGGTCCCTTCCAGCCCTAACGTTTATGAAATCTATAGTGGCAGTTCCAGCAGGAAACAGCAGTAGGCTCTGCTTCAGCTGATCTGCACCGTAGGATTCCCAGGCTGCTGTGATTTTCTACCTCCCTTTGGGTAGGGGAGAATGAATTACAAAAATTTGGCCAGATAACACTGACTCTGTTCCCTGCCTTCCTAGCAAATGCTTCTTGGTGGCCCTAAGAGCATGGTTGGGGCAGCCTGAAGTTTGATAGGAGAATTTTGGGCTGCATACAGATGTGACCTTGGCATAAGACTATGCAGTGCTTAAAGCAGCTCCCTTGAACTGAGGGCTTGGTGGGGGAAGGATATCATCTCTGGTTTAGATAGGGTTTGCCTCAGACTCCGCTTCCAGAAATTTTCTATTTTAACTGGTTAAAGCTGCATATTTGGCCCACAGAGAAAATCGTTGAGGTGCTGGAGCAGTTTTGTCACATTAGCAGCAGTTTCCAAAGAACAAGTCTGTCGCTGCTTTATAACAGTCCATCTTCTTGCGGTGAACTTCCTGGAAGCAGAAATGGACTGTGGGACTTTGGAGAGACATTTGACACAAGAATCTTTTTGAGAGGGAGGGCAGGGGTGACTTGGACTAATTGAGGGAGTGATCAGAGGATATGAGGTTCCCCTGGGTGGTGTCCCACAAGAATGCAGGATCTGGTCACAGTCCTCAGGAAAGTCAAGGGCAGACCCTGTCTTTAGAGACAGAGGACTTGTACCACCCTTGCCACCGCTTGGGTGGTCCTAGCTAAAAGAAAAGGGAGGATTTCTTGCTGGGACTTGGAAGTTCCCTAATTTTTATCTTCTGTGGATAGGCAGGCTATAGATAACTTCCTTCTGAAGGCCAGACTAGCACTAAAGGCGGAGAGAGGGATTAAAGTCCACCAAGAAGAAGGGGTAGAAGAGGAAGGAATGAAAGGAGCTAGGGATAGAAAGGAGAGACATGGTATGTGGGGGAGATGGGGAAGGAAGAGAGAGGAAACATTAAAAATGGATACAGAGTTAATAGCTTTTTGAAAGAACTAGCTGGGAAAAGGTTAAAGAAGGTAGGAAAACCTGTCTGAGGTGCTATTGAGGTGGAAAGATGGAATGCATGAGTGTGAAACCAGCTTCTCTCCTAGGTTTTTATTTCCCATGTAGAAGTAAAGCTAAAATAAACTACTGAGAGAGTTTACTTTATGCAGTCTTTTTAGTCACTTGATTGATTCTGACCTGGATGTCTGTACTTCAACTGGAAATGATCTCGGTGTGCCCAAGTTTTGTTCCTTCTTTTTAGTTTTGGAAAACGGTTGGGTGTTTCACATGCCCCTGATGTAAACATTTGCTTTCCCAATCTACAAACTTGAACAGCAGAGTGTCTGAATGCATCACAAACATCCTTGAAGTATCCCTGGGCTGGGCCCTGGAGGAAAGAGTTATTTCCACTTGACAGGGGCAGAAATTGTGGCACAGAGTTCAACTCCAGTCCCTTAACTGTTAGACCAGAGGTGGGCAATTATTTCGGGCGAAGGGCCGCTTACTGAGTTTTGGCAAGACATCCAGGGCCATATGACAAGCAGCCAGGGGCAGATAAATATTAACTTTTTACGTTTTTTATGGGCCCTGTGGGCCGGGTAGAATGGCCTGGCAGGCTGTGTCTGGCCCGTGGGTCACAGTTTGCCCACCCCTGTATTAGACCGTCCTTTTAGTCATCTCTGGTATGCTTGCTGTTAGAGGGTGTGAACTTTGTTTTGTACACTTGGGTACTGATAATTACATGTCAGAGATTATATCTTAGCCATCAAGTGCTTGAGGAAGAGAAATCTTACTGTGCCCATGTTTGAAATGGCTAATTGATGCTTTTGCCTTCTTGAACTTCTACAGAAATATCAGGGTCAAGATTTTCATCATGTTTTCCATGTGCCTAGGTTAAACCATCCCAACATAGTAAAAGCCTGTGAAGTTCCTGAGGAGATGAACTTCCTAGTTAATGATGTCCCTCTTCTTGCAATGGAGTACTGTTCAGGAGGTGATCTCAGGAAGGTAATGCCTGCTTGTTTAGAATTATAGCTGAATGAGTGAGTAAAGTGTGTTCATAATTTTGAGCATCCATGGGCCTGACTAGATTGGGTTTTTTGCACTAATGTAACTTGTCTAGATACACTCACACAAACCAAAACAGACCAACCAGTGTTGGGCTTGCACCAGGGTACTTTATGGTGAGGACTAACACAAGTGCACTCTACACTCTACATTGCAACAACATGTCTACATTGGGATTTGCACTAAGGCAGCTGTATCAGTGCTGCACAAAACATGCAAATTCTTCTATACTCAGTTTAGAGTTAATGTCCAGTGTGTATGACAGATCTGTAGTAGGGAAGTCCTTCTGGAGTATGTACAAGCTTGATGTATTGTCAGCTGACATGTTCCTTCTAGATTCTTGTATAGCTCGATTGTTAAACAGTCTGGCTTCCTTGGGCTGGCGAAGTGACTGATTGCTGATACTGTGTGTTGAATTAGGAAAGTGTTTAAAAACAGAGTAGAGGTAATCTGGGAAGACAGGAGACGGACACTGGAAGAAACTCCTTAATGGTATACTTGCAGAAACCTTTCAGTAGCCGAACAGATGGCAGCAATATGCGCAAATACACTTTTGCTCACCCTCTTTCATTACAGTGGGGATTTGCAAGGAAAGTTGTTCATATGCGGATTAGTGAATAAATGAGGACTGTTTAGAAATCGGAATTTTATCTAAACTAATTATGGAGGGCTCTTTATAGAACAAAAATGGTAGGTGGTTCAAATAGAAGACAAAACAAAGAGATGTGCTGCAGGTGATGACAGCCTGAGGACTGGTGGACTTCCCTAGGGAAAAAGAATAAAGTGGAAGCTAGATGGAGCTGGAAGAAAGGAACTCCAGGGAGCAGTTTCATGAGCCAGTTGAGGATTTGGGAAAGAAAGCAAAGTGAGTATTAATTTGAGGCTGAAATGGGTCAAGAATTGAAGTTTTCTCTTTAAAAATGGGGAGATCATCAGACCTTGTTGTCTTGGAAAGGATTAAGCACTTAGAGAAGAAAGTGACTGGAAACAGTCAGCATGGATTCACCAAGGGCAAGTCATGCCTGACTAACCTGATTGCCTTCTATGATGAAATGACTGGCTCTGTGGACGCGGGAAGAGCAGTGGACATGTTATACCTTGACTTTAGCAAGGCTTTTGAGACAGTCTCCCAAAAGATTCTTGCAAGCAAGCTAAAGAAGTACGGGTTGGATGAATGGATAAGGTAGATAGAAAAATGGCTTGATGGTTGAGCTCAGAAGGTAGTAATCAGTGGCTCAATGTCTAGCTGGCAGCCAGTATCAAGTGGAGTGCCCCAGGGGTTGGTCCTGGGAGCTGGTTTTGGTCAATATCTTCATCACTGGCCTGGAAGATGCGATGGAGTGCACCCTCAGCAAGTTTTCACATGACACCAAGCTGTGGGGAGTAGTAGATACACTGGAGGGTAGGACTAGGATTTAGTGATAGCCGGACAGATTTGAGGATTGGACTAAAAGAAATCCTATGAGGGTCAATAAGGACAAGTGCAAAGTCCTGCACTTAAGAGAGAATAATCCCACGTACCAGTACAAACTGTGGACCAACTGGCTAAGCAGCAGCTTTGCAGTGCGGGTTACAGTGGACAGTAAGCTGAATACAAGCCAACAGTGTGCTCTTGTTGCAGAGAAGGCTAACAGCATACTGGGCTGCATCAGTACAAGTGTTGCCAGCTGATCGAGGGAAGTGATGGTTCCCCTCTATTTGGTGAGGCCACCTCCGGAGTACTGTGTTCAGTTTAAGGCCCCCCATTACTGGATGAGGACAAATTGGAGAGGGTCCATTGGAGGGCAGTGAAAATGGTTAGGGGGCTGGGGCACATGACTTATGAGGACAGGCTGAGAGAACTGGGCCTATTTAGTCTGGAAAAGAGAAAACTAAGGGGGGATTTAATGACAGCCTTCAACTATCTGATAGGTGGTTCCACAGAGGATGGAACTAGACCAGGGGTGGGCAAAATGAGGCCCACTGGGCCATTCTATCCAGCCCGTGGGGCCCCTAAAAAATTTAGAAAATTAATATTTATCTGCCCCCAGCTGTCTGTCACGCAGCCCTCGATGACTTGCCAAAACTCAGTAAGCGGCCCTCTGCCCAAAATAATTGCCTGCCCCTGAACTAGACTGTTCTCAGTGGTGGCAGGTGACAGGACAAGGAGCAATTGTGTGAAGTTGCAGCAAGGGTAGTTTAGGTTCGGTATTAGGAAAAAAAACTTTTTCATGAGGAGAGTAGTAAAGCACTGGAACAGGTTACCCGGAGAGGTTATCCTTGGAGGCTTTTAAGACTTAGCTAGGCAAAGCCCTGGCTGGGATGATCTAATTGGGGATGGTCCTGCTTTGAGCAGGGGTTTGGACTAGATGATCTCCTGAAATCCCTTCCAACCCTAATTTTCTGTGATTCTATGAAAGAGAAGGAAGCTGGTTAAAAGGGTAGGGAAAAAAGAGTGAAGGAGAGAGGAGTAAGGTGGTTGAGAGAAGGTGATGAGAACATGGGTCACTGGCAAAAGAGGCTAAACAGCTATAGCGCTTCACCCTCAATGAATTCCACGCACAAGCCCAGATAACTTTCCTCCAACCAGCAGGGTTGAAGGACTTCTGTTAGAGGTGTGACAGCAGTGGGGAACATGAATATAGAAGTTGTGACACTGAACTGGAAGTTTCTGAAGAATTTGGTAGCAAGATGCTGGAATGAGCTGGTAGGAAGTGCTGAACAGGCAAGGTAGTGATCAGGGGCAAGGTAGCGGTAGAAAGGTCAGAGAGCAAGATTGCGTGCATGAGAGATCTAATCCAGGCAGGTAGGTCAGAGGAGGAAGTGGGCAGGTAGCTTGAGGCTATTTGGAGTATCAGTGTGAAAGGTGAAGTAACCAAAAACAATTGTATGAGATTGTGAAGCAGAGAAGCCCAGAGGGCATTGGGTGGAATTAGATGGGTCATAGATTATAAAAGTGGGGCTCAAGAGGCAGTATTAGCAGTTCAGGTCTTGGAGATGGAGCTGCTGAGAGTGGAAGTAGCTTTAATTGAGGTGGATCTGGCATTTTAGTGGTAGCAGGAGGGAAAGGAGGACTTGGATGAGTCAGGGCTGGGGTTGGGATGGGCATTTCTAACAATGGCAGAAGAAGGAATGTGGAGTAAGCAAGATGGAGCAAGGGCAGAAAGAAGAGGTGAATGTGCAGATAGGGGAGTTTGTTGGGGCATAGGGTGAAAGAATAGAGGGTGAGAAATACAGAGCTGAAGTCGCATGTGTAAGAAGATAGCAAAAAAGTGAATGGACAGAGGAGGGGTCAGTCTGATTAGATAGTTGAGTGCTCAGCTTTCAAAAGATGATTGATGAGATACCAAGTAACTGTCCAGTGCTGAAGAGTGAGTAAATAGTGGACAGTAGTCAGTCAGCCCTCTGTGACCGAGACCTCATAGTGATGGAGAGGCTTGCATGTCCCAGTGATCCTCAGAACTATGTCGCCCAGTGACATGCTCCTGGCAGGGGCACCCATGGCAAACCGGCCTGCGGGCAGGTTTCAGACAAATTATGATCCACACAGACTACGGTCCAACCCCAACAGCAGATCAGGTGCAAGAAGATGTCAGGATCTCAGTGGTTGTGAAGAGGGAGGAAGGCTGCAGCAAGATGGAGGTCTCCTGTCATCTAGGATTCTACCTTGTCACTGGGCCCGTATCTCCATCTTGTTGATACCATGCGGTTGTTGTTTCTGAGCACTAACTTCCTTGCATTAAATAAAGTCACGCACAGACTTTTACTACAGGAAACAACACACTCTTCTGTACCACAGCAACTCAGCCATCTCGGGGAATGCTACATTAATGTTTAGCCTGCTGGGAGTGATCTGGAGAGAAACAGTTAGTACAACCAAAATACTGAATGACTGTGTGGCAGGTTTCCAGCTGGCAGAGAGTGAATTTTGGGCATAGCTGATCTGAAGAAGAGCAACCAGCAGGTTACTTGGGGCTGGGCCAGTATAGGCCCGGCAGTTGATAGAAATGAGAATCTTTTTTTTTTTTAAAAGGCCTTCAGGCACCACTCTGGCCCGTGGCAAGTTTTTTTTTACTCTGCTGTTTTTCCTTTGCGTTGCTCAGGTGGTGCAAATAGAGTGGAGACTAATTACTATATCCCAGCCAAAGGCAGGCATGGTGCACTGTCTTCAAGAGATATACAACCCACATTGCTGGTTCTTATGTCTTCTTCCCCAGAGCTCCAGGTGTTGCCAGGATTCACTGTAGTTCCCAGAGGGTGAATGGGTCCATTAAGGTCCATAGTGAGCTTGTGCAGGTTAAAGCAGCAGTCACCCTGAGTCAAAAGGAGAATCTGGTGGCTGTAACGAGTCTCTTGATGGCTCCCACTCCCTGGGATCGCTTACATTAGAGAAAGCAGATCATGTGGTCCTGCTTTCTATCCCTGTGGCAGGCTGCTGCTTGGTGTTGTGCTCCTGCCAGCGTGTGGCTTTTTGGGGTATGCTTATAGTTTCATAGATGTTAGGGGCTGGGAGGGACCTTACAGATCACTGGGGCCAGCCCCCCTGCACTTGGGCAAGAAAGACTATTTTTGTCCTTTGGCCTCTTAGCAGTGGTTTCCTGTTTTAGACAGTTGTTCTTCTAACTAGCAAGCTTGTACCAGAAACTAAGGCTAGTCCTGAATCTTATTTCATTTTATATTATTTAAATTTGTTGAGGTGGTGGGCTAAAATGCAGAATCTGGGAGCCACATGCTCTTCATTATGACTTCCAGTTAATTTGATGGGCTCTGACTGTTGCTATACACATCACTGATAATAGTCACTCTCTTAAAATCTTCTTTCCAAACTACTGTCCTCATAAACTTATAAACACTTTTCTTTCCATCCTTTTATCACTTTTTCATTGAATCATCTTTAGCTCACTTGAATTAAGCCTGAGCTTAATTGTTTTTGGGTGGTGGTGCTTGAGATGGAGGAGGCTGCTCTTGACTAATTCTTCATAGCAAAATAAGATTGTTTTTTTCTTTTCCATAGTTGCTAAACAAACCAGAAAATTGCTGTGGACTTAAAGAGAGTCAGATTCTTTCACTGCTTAGCGACATTGGTATGTAATCTGTGACTTTACTTACTTTTGCATGTTTGCCATACAGCTCTGTTTTGTTGTTCCAGCCAATCCTTGAGAAAGGGCTAACAAGTAAAGGTGCCAAAACAGACACGTTTTCATAGCATTATAAAAATGTTTTGTTCCACTATGATGATGATTCGTGGTCATTGACAAAGAACATGTTCATCTCCATCTTTCAGAAACTGGCAAATTTGTATTGCACATGTGTTATCATTTGCCCTGTGATGTTTTAAAGATTGTTCTTTAAAGTGTGCGGTCTGTCATGTCAGGTTTCAGTAGATATACTTTACTGTCAGAACAGGATTTAGAGTACATGATCAATTGCAGGGGTCAGCAAATTATGGCCCGCCAACTGATTCTGTCTCATGCTCAAAGCCAGGACTTTGGTGGTAATTTGGCAGTGGGAGGAGCAGTAGCTGGGTTGGAAGTGTGACAGCAGCCCATCTTTGGAACAAGCTGGGCTAATTAGGCCCACCACTCCTAAAAGGTTGCTGACCTCTGGTCTAGATACTTTATTCATCTCTCCTTGAGTGTACAGGGTAAGCCCCCATACACAGTCACGTTGTACAGTCTCTGGAGTGGGTGTGAATCTGCTTGCCAAAACGTAGCATGCTACCTAGCCTTTTTGTAGTGACTGTTTGTTATAAAACAAAAAGCAGAGAGGAAACCTTACCACACTGTCCTTCCTGCCCATCAGCAAAAGTGCCTTGCTTGTGTTCCTGCTTTGGGTGCTTAATATCATCTGAAATGGTTACAGAATTACCAGCCAGCTGCATTGTGAGACTGCAGACCATGACAGCACTACCACAAAATTTAGATTTAGCTTATTAGAAAGGTGGGGGGGTTGCCAGTAGGTAGAAAAGAAGCAAGAATACAAGGAGACAGAGTTTGGATCCAAAACAAACAAGACCATATCGGGTCTCAAAAGTTGAAAATCATTGGCCTATCATGTAGAGTTTGCAAGTAGCATAAACCCCAAGGCTCCCTACACACCTGTTGCACAATTGGGATCACATACATGGCATGGTAGGACAGAATGTATGATTTTTAAGATCCAAACTCTGTCTCCTTGTATTCTTGCTTCTTTTCCACCTATTGGCAAGCCCCCCCACCTCTTCCCTATAAGCTAAATCTAAATTTTGTGATAGTGTTGCTATGGTTTTCAGTCTCAGTTCAGCTGGCTGATAATTCTGTAACCATTTCAGGTGCATTCAGAGTTTGTCATTAAATTGCATATAAAACAAATTACACAATCTTCCTTTTTGTGCTTTTATGATACCACATATTTGGTATCATATTTGCATGTAAAACATGGGAATTATGACAGTTGGGTCAGGTTGGAGGCAGCTTGGAAATGTGGGCAAAGTGTATTAGCTGGCTGTTCCTGATAAAATGGTCAGGAACAAAATGCTTGTTTTTGGTTGGATTGTGCAGATTTAACTGTCTTAGGGGTGGTATAATTTAAATTATGCTATTATTACTTATTGCCATGTTGCTTATGATAGTGAAAAAGCACCTGGGTTTAGGATGGAGGAATAGGGTTCTGAGATGGAGCTTGATCACTTCCATAGTTTCATAGTTGGTAGGGTCGGAAGGGACCTGAGCAGATCATCAAGTCTGCCCCCCTGCCATGGCAGGAAAAAGTACTGGGGTCAAACGACCCCGGCAAGGTGTTTGTCTAACCTCCTCTTAAAGACCCCCAGGGGAGGAGCCAGCACCACTCCGCTTGGAAGTTGGTTCCAGGTCCTAGCCGCCCTGACTGTGAAGTAGTGCCTCCTGATGTCTAGTCTGAATCTACCCTCTGCCAGCTTGTGACTGTTATTTCTAGTCACTCCTGGTACTGCTCGGGGGAACAGGGACTCCCCCAATACCTGCTGGTCCCCTCTGACTAGTTTGTAATAGGCCACTAGATCCCCCCTCAGCCTTCTCTTGTGGAGGCTGAACAGGTTCAGGTCCCGTAGCCTCTCCTCGTAGGGCCTGCCCTGCTGCCTCCTGATCATGTGGGTGGCCCTCCTCTGAACCTTCTCCATGCTGTCCACATCCCTCCTGAAGTGTGGTGCCCAGAACTGGACGCAGTACTCCAACTGCGGCCTGACCAATGCCACATAGATGGGGAGGATTACCTCCTTGGACCTGCTTGAGATGCATCTGTGGATGTATGACAAGGTGCGGTTGGCCTTCCTGACCGCATCCCCACACTGTTGGCCCATGTTCATTTTGGCATCAATAATGACTCCAAGATCCTTTTCTGTCTCTGCACTGACGAGAAGGGAGTCCCCCAGCCTGTAGGTCTGGCGCTGGTTCTTCCTCCCCAGGTGCAGCACCTTGCACTTGTCAGTGTTGAAACCCATCCTGTTCTTATTGCCCACCCCTGTAACCTGTCGTGGTCCAAGTGGAGCCCATTCCTCCCTTCTAGCATGAAGGGAGTTATTCAGTTACTGTATGGCATGGTGCCTGTGACAACAGGACACTGGTGTTGGTAAGTCAGGAGGTCCCTAATAGTTCTGTTTAGGGGTTTTATAGTGGAACATTTGGTTTCACTTACACATCGGCCAGGCCTGAACATGAAAATGAAATGCCCGTGCATGATTAAATTTAAAGACTTTCCCAGACAGTAGCAAATTCATCTTAATTTGATAGATTCTTTCTGTCTGCTCTGTAACCTTGTATGATAATAAATCTGTGTTTGATTTAGTGACCTTGTTTAACTGGGTCATGAGGAGGAGGCAGCTTTATAGGTTGTGGTATTTAGCTTTTAAGCTATTGTTGCTAATCTGAGCCTGTTACTTCATGAATACACACAAAAGGAAGGAGAACAGAAAATGCAGTGGCCATCTGATAAGGCTTTAGTTAGGTAGAAGGCAAATATCAGCTGAGTAGGTTGAGCTTGAAAATCAATCAGCTGTGGGAGATAAAGGCTGGGTGATGGCCCTGAAACCTCAGGAAGAGCCCTGAACATGGCAGTATTGTGTGATTCAGTTCCAAAGTAAAGAAACGCCTAAGCAGTAAGTAAGATGACACATCTGTAGGTTCTAGCATATGATGCTGCTAATACTGATCAACAGGGATCCTGGTTTTCTCTGATTTAAAAAAAAATCCCCAATTTTTTAATTGGAAAATGTAACCCAAAATCCACATTTTTCCATGATTAAATGAAACACCACTGTAGCGAAGTTCCACAATTATCAGAGCAACAGGTCAGAATTCTTCTTAAAGATGGAAGGAAGCATGCTTTGAACTGTTGACTGAACAAGGCTGCCCCCACATCAATCACGTCCCAGTGGGGCTGCACCTTGTAAATTGCTCAATACAGAATGGAGCCTGGAACACTGTCTTCATCATGTTGATCAGCAGGGATCCTGGTTTTCTCTGATAAAAGAAAATCCCCAATTTTCAGATTAAAAATAGTAACCCAAAATCCACATTTTTCTGTGATTAAAATGAAATGCCACTATAGATTAACATTTAGAAACACTATAGCGGTGTTTCATTTTAATTACAGAAAGATGTGGATTTTGGGTTTACTTCTTTTAATCTGAAAATTGGGGATTTTTTTTTATCGGAGAAAACCAGGATCCCTGCTGATGATCGACACAGCGATGATAGTGTTCCAGGCTCCTTTTTCTGTTGAGCAGTTTACAAGGTGCAGCCCCCACTGGGACATGCCCGATGTGGGGGCAACCTTGTTCAGTCAACCGTTAGTTCAAAGCATGCTTCCTTCCATCTTTAAGGATTCTGACCTGTTGTTCTGATAATTGTGGAACTTCACCGGAAAATTTGGCAAACCCCTGTTTAGTAGTTCTTTTTCATCAAACCACAGTTCACTTCACAATTAAACTTTCCTCTTTTTTTGCTTTCTTTCAGCAGCATTTTGCATAGCAAGTTCAACTTCTTAACTTTCACTTGCTTTAGAATATACTAGTCTGTTCTGAATACAAGGCAACACTTTATTTTAGTCAACCTCACATTTTCAAGTTTTATTTTAGGAAAAAGAAACTTTTCCTTGTATAACAGTTCAATGCCTTTATTTGTGTTATCACCATTACAAAATCCTACAAGAAAATCAAATAACCAAGGAAAGGACACAAAGAGTTATTTGCACTAAAGGTACTAAAATAAACTGCACTGAAAAGAAATTCTGACTTCGTATTTTTATTCTATGCAAAAACAATACTGTGAGTACAAAGGTCAATGCTGTGTGCAAGTCAGGTGTGGTTTTTATGGCATTTTTGCAAGAAAAAAAAGGTAAACTTATAATCAGAACAATACAGTATATTCGCCAACAGCATATTGTCAACAACCCACTGAGTTCTGTAAAGTGGTTGTCCCTTGCAAGATCTGATCCAGGCTGTCTGCAGATTCAGGAAGACTGCTGTGTGCCGTAAGCATGTGATCAGCATGTGATGCATAGCTGGTACTGGATAGCTGCCAGGAGAATGATTAGGGAGATTAGAGCCATGCCTACAATCTCCTGGCTGTGCCTTTGACTGCTATGGAGAAACAAGGCCTTTCCATTTGCTGCTCTGTACAGCCCAAGCCCAGCAACTGGGGAGCATAAAGGCCTGCTTTGTCTTAAGAGAGCTTAGGAGCAGCAATGAGGCACATCCTCAGGACTTTTCTAAGCTGTTTATGGTCAGGATATAACGCAGAGGTGTTAGACATTTACTAGTCTTGGGTTTTTTTGGTTTTTGTTTGTTTGTATTCTTTTTACTATGGGTATTTATCTCTTACATCAAACACTTGATTTTATTCAGGGTCTGGTATCCAGTATTTGCATGAAAACAGAATTATACACAGAGATCTAAAGCCAGAAAACATTGTTCTTCAGGATGAAGGTGGGAAGGTAAGTAAAACATCTCTGCCAATGAATTGAGCTGATGCACCAGATATCAGGCCTGTGAGCTGCACAGCAACTTTGGCTTGATTTGATTGAAGTTAAAACTGCTAGTGGCTTCTTTTGGCACTGAATGAGGTTGAAAATGCAACCATGATTTTTATAACAAGTTTTTTCTGGCCTCTTAAAATTTCAAATCCCATTTTGCTGGTCCTCAAAGAATTGCCATTTGGTCAATTACTTTAATGAAACATTCTTTTTTTCCTATTCATTAATTCTGACATAGCACGGTTTCAACAATATACATTGCATTGAACTTTATTTTTACATATGTGTTGGATTTCTTGAGGTGGTGTGCAGAAATAAATGTGTCCTGGTATTCAGTCTGATTCTGATTTCTCAGTGAAAATATTCTTTTGTTTTGCCTTTTCCCCCTGTTGACTTCATTCAAACCTAATCCTGTTAGTTTCAGGACAGTAGTGGATTGTAATATTCAAGTTACGTTATAAACAGTTATGAAACGAATGATTATGGCTTATGTCAGGGATTTACAACCTATGGCCCGTAGACCAAATTCAGCCCACAGAGTGCTGGGATCAAGTCTGCAGTGGCACAGGGGACCCACAGCACTGAGTTCAGTGCTGTGTGTCCCCTCTCTCTACCTCATGCTGTATTGCCAATCTGTCCCACAGTGCCCCTGCTGCTCTGCTTGCCTACTAGAATGCAAGGCAGTCACTTGCCACCAAATTTAGCCCTTCTCAGTGCCACTGGGGACAGGGATGGCAGGGAGTGGTAGAAGCAATGGTATACAGTGGAGGTGGCAGGAGGCAACCTCAGTGCTATGGAGGTGGGTGGTAGGGCAGAGAGCTGGTACGCAGTATGACCTGGTCTCAAGTGGTGGCCTGTTGCTCTAAAAGTTATTGACCCCTGGCTTTCATGGACGAACATCAACGTTCTAGTACTATGTAGTGGAACAGGTTCGTTTGAAATATTTTTGTCAGTTCACTGATTCGTTCTCTGGGTTTTTGTTCCCACCACCCCTTTTTTAGTGAGATAACATCTGGATGTCCCTCACCAGGCCTGCAACTATGATTTTTTTTCTTCTTTTTGTTAATTTCTCCTTACTGTTGTAATATTTGCTTTGTATTTTTACAGTTTATTCACAAAATAATAGACTTGGGATATGCCAAGGATCTGGATCAAGGAAGTTTATGCACATCATTTGTTGGGACTTTGCAATATTTGGTAAGATTGTTTGAGGGATTTTTTGGTTTTATGTGTAGAATTTGTTTCGGCAGAAATCAGTTTTGCTTTAGTGTTTCCCTATATAGTTTCCCTATGAAATGGGGAAAACTGTGTTCTCTGAAATTTAATTTTAAAGCATATTACTGTTTTTAGGCTCCAGAACTCTTCAAGAATAAGTCCTATACTGTTGCTGTAGACTACTGGAGCTTTGGAACAATGGTATTTGAAAGCATTGCTGGATTTAGACCCTTTCTACACAACCTTGAGCCATTTACATGGTAAGATATTTGCTAGAGGAGAGGGTGCCAAGCATTAGGTTTGACAGATCTGCTCTCCCTCTTTTGGACATGGGATGGTATGGATTGAAATGATTGTCATTGTACTACTTTTTTGTTTGGAGATTTTGAAGTGGCTATTGGCATTTTGCCTTTAACTCTACCTTCCTGATATGTGCAGTATTTCCAGAGTTAGAGTGATTTCCTCCTTTGCCAAACTTTGAGTTTCCACAGTAAAGCATGACGTGTTAACTTGTCCATGGTCCAACACACTTGCAACCATTTTGTTATTTTTACAAATCTCATTTAGAGCAAAGACTGAACTGTTTTTTGAAATGCCCCAGAAAGATTCAGCTTGAGGCAAGCATGTCATTTAGAAATTTCATAGATTTCATAGACATTAGGACTGGAAGGGACCTTGGAAGATCGAGTCCAGCCCCCCCTGCCCCAGGGGCAGGAAGTCAGCTGGGGCCACAGGATCCCAGCAAGATAAACATCCAAATTTCTCTTGAAGGAATTCAGCCCAGACTTGGCAAAATTATGAGCAACTGAAAATAGTGCTGTAATGGGAAATATTGTGCAGCCTTAATGATGGACATTGCGATACACACAGTTAATAATATTAAGGCTTCATTTACACTTCTGTAGCTTTGACCAAAATTCTGTGGCATTATGGTAAAATGCACAAAATTCTGCAGCATCTTTGGATAAATTTAAAACATATTAATTTTTTTTTGTTACTTAATTAAATTTCCAGTCATTAAAAGTAGCTCTTACATAGAATTAATTTTTGATAATCCATCTACTTCACTGTGTCCCCATTATTTCACTATGCTGACGGTTATCTTCTGAGTTCAGTTTAAACAGACTGGTATAGTTCACATTACTCAAAGCTATTGCTTCAGATTGCCTGCTGAATCAGGAAGGCTTGACTGCACTGGTTTACATTCTCTTCAAATTTGCGAAGTTTTTTTTGCTGTCGTAAAGGCTGGAAAGTTTGGGGGTTTTTTTTAAATGCACGTTGAGATTCTAGAGACATGTCTCCTATGAGAGTGGGTGAATTCCACACCATGTTCTCAGCCCAAAAGTATTTCTTTTTCCACTTCAGAATCAGCTTTATCCTTATGTGGCATTAAATTCTTCAACATGTTAAAGCAAACACTGCATATTATAAAATGGCAAAGGATTCAAGACCGTAGTCACTGAGTTAAAATGACTGAAGCAACAGCTACTGTGCTGAGTCACACTAACCAGGAGGGGGTTAATGAACTGTAATGCGTCAGGTCTGACTATGATTACTACACTTGGCTCATGTCAGTTGTGAAGACTTGTTAAAAAGGAGAGAGCCCAGCTCTGCTGTCTAAGAGCTAATCTAAGTGAGGCCAAAGGTTATTTTGGGTTGTGACAATGGGGACTTTCCTTGCTGATAGGCTGGCATGGGTTGATATCTCAGTGTAGACCACTGGTGTTTAATCTATGACCCATGGACTGGATATAGGTTTGCACATGGCTCTGGAGTCTAGGGAATGAATGCTGCAGCCACTCGTCCCCTGTTGTTTTGGTGCCGAACAGTGAACAGCAGTGGAATTTACCCCCTGCGCTTCAGAGCCGTGCAGAAGTGGTGGCTCTGGTTAGCAATGTTAGTGGTGGCACTGACATACTCGTGAGCTCACTGTGCATGTGGAGCTCTGGCAGGAGCCATACTGACCTGTAAGTGAACGTGGAAAGCTCACTGCATGGCCAGAGGAGGTGTGGTCATACCCCCCTTGGCTCACTTCAGATTTCAAGGTTTGGCCCACATACATTAAAAATAATAATAATAATAATAATAATAAAGTTGAGCACTACTGATGTAGACTGTAGCTGTAACTGAAGGTTGTTGATGATTGCATTGGGGAAACTGAGGCAGAACTTCTGCAGTACTGTATGCAGCCTGGGGCCATACAGGGATGGTACTTCAGCCATTAATATTCTGTTGAATCCTATTTGATATTTATGTGACTCAGTAGAATGCTGTGCTTTAACACTTCTGCATTGTATTTCACCATGGGTTGAATGGCAACAGGTTACCTTCCCTGGACCACTGCTGAAAATTTGACTTATGCGATTTATTTAGTGCCCAATTGTTTTTATTCAGTCCCCTTACCCTGTGGGCAGTGATTTTTTTTTGAGTTTCCGTTCCCTATCATGGATCTCCAGATAAGAGAGGATTCTACCACATGTGTTACCAAGTAGGCGTCTTTGCTGGCAGACACAACAGAGCTTTCAAAGACAGAATGGGCTGTGGAGACTCTACTCCCCTTTTACCCCAAGTAAGACACATGGTCAGGGATGAGTAGGAAACTCATATTCCTTCTCTCTGTTCTGTCTAGAGAAGGGAATTTGAACTCCAGGGCTGCCAGGCTGGTGGATTTTGTTAATGCTGCTTTCATTGGGTTCTTAAACAAGTACACGAATCATTGCATCCATGGGGAATTTTATTTCATAGGCATGAAAAAATCAAGAAGAAAGATGCTAAGCACATCTTTGCTTTTGAAGAGATGAAAGGAGAAGTTCGGTTTAGTAGTCATTTGCCACAGCCCAACAGCCTTTGTAGGTAAGTATGTTCATGCTGTGCACGTCCACCTCTTGACTTCCTTTTCCCTGGTATATGCTGCCTTGATGTATTTTTGACAGCAATTGTATTCCCTATTGGCCTGTATTTTACTAAACTAAACAAGCCAAGGTCTTCCAGGGTAGTGTTTCTCAACCTGTGGGTCGCAATCCAAAAGTGGGTCACAAGAATATGAACGGGTTGTGAACAAACTTTTAAAAATGGATTCTCCTTTAAAGGAGAAAAATGTGGAAAACCATGGCTTTTCCCTTGCAGAGTTCCAGTTTGCAAGGGGCTGCATGGGGCCCACTATGCCCCTATACAACACCCGCTGCCACACACACACACACACCCCTCCCCCCCCGGGTGCCCTCCACACTGTGGGGGCTGGGACCTGGGGGTAGGGGATAACTGGGCTGGGACTGGTATTGATGTTTACAAATGGGTCCTGGTACAAAAAAGGCTTAGAACCACTGTTCTAGGGCATGAATATGCAGCCTCCCTCCCAACCTTAGGATGACTGCCAAGAAAATAAACCCTACTTACTCTCTTCAGTTGTGGCCCACTGGAGACTGGCAGCTAGAGATGGCATAGGTGGCTTGGGAGTAGGTTGGAACACAGCCCTAAATGTTCACCCCCAGGACCACACTCAAGTTGTCCTGAGACTATGTCTGAGCGCTACCCTAGGATACCCACTTCAGGCCTTTTCCAAGTGACATCCTATCCAATACTCTATGGCTGTCTAATTTCCAGCTTTTGGCATATAGAGGGAAGCAAGTCAGTGGGACTTATATTTTTCAGTGGCTGCGGTCTTGTGGTCAGGAGTGAGGGAGATGTGCCCCATGTCTCTTCTTGTAAGATTAACTTTCCATTTTCCTGGTCATCTTAGTAGCCATTCTTTGTACCTGTTGTACTTTCAATCTACCTTTTGCACATGGGTGACCAGAAGCACATGCTGTATTAAAGCTCCAGTAAAACTTTATCTTTATACAATGATACTAATGCTCCCCTATCTACTGAAAATACTTGTGATACCTACCATACTTACTATGTACAAATGAACAGTGTATCATATGTAGCTATGGTTAATGATGAACATATGTCAGCATTCAACGGACACCCTCGTGAGACTTTAACCAAAACTTTTACTCAACATATGAGACCACCTTTGAGTCAGGGAATAAGTGCTCTTTCATCTATCAGTCAAGATGGCATTCAGTGCAGCAATAACTTCTGCTAGAAGAATGAACAAATCGCAAGCTTTGGTGGCTCTACCATTTAGTTTTCTATGGAAGCAAAGTGATCATGCACCCATATCCTGCCTTCCTGCCCAAGGCAGTAACTGATGTCCGTTTTAACCAATCAGTAG
Source organism: Alligator sinensis (assembly GCF_000455745.1). Taxonomy (NCBI): domain Eukaryota; kingdom Metazoa; phylum Chordata; order Crocodylia; family Alligatoridae; genus Alligator; species Alligator sinensis. The sequence goes on from NW_005842009.1 coordinate 2,946,430, forward strand.
TTTCTCTCAACTTCGTGCATATTTAAGCAAGTCTAAACTTGCATAGTGTGTGTTAGAAGCAAAGGGTTAAAGGCTGTAAAAAGTTCCCCAAACTATCTTTCTCCTTCCCTTACAGATGATAGTAAAAATCAGGGTGTTTCACCTTAACTTCAAACAGTATAGCATAATGGAGAGATTTACTAGCTAATCTTTGTGACTTCTTGTAAAACTGAGTGGACATACGCCTAGTGGTATTTGTACCATCTTGGACATAGTGTCATTGCAGTCTGAGAAGCAGCAGGATGGAACACATTCCATACACCAGTTAAACATCTGGTCACTAGATTAACATCTGGATGTGGTGCGTGGCTTGACAGGACAGTATTCCAGCCACCTTTTAGGATTCTGGGTCCCACTTTCTTCAGTGGTTTGTACTGCTTATCAAATTATTCTAGGAGTAAGAATGTGTAAAGTCCACTTGAAGAAAAAAATGATGGTTTTCTTCATAGTTTTCTTTATAGTTACTAACCTATAACTAAAGTTCTTCAAAATGGCCTCTGCACATTTCCAGTCCCTGCCCACATTCCCCTTTTCCTCAGAGCCCTAATCAAAAACCCTGATACAAGCATGGTAGAAAGAACCGAGTTAGCAGCAGCACCGTGCCATGCTTTATCGTGTTGTTCTGAGAACATTCAGGAATAGTAAGAGGGCGCACAGTGAGCAATGACAGAGTATTCCACTGAGTACTACTGCATATGTAGTCCCATGTGTATGCATGTGCAGAGGTCACTTGAAGAACTTTGATTACAGGTGGGTGACCTTTGTCTTTCTTTTGGCTGTTTGGATAACACTGGGGCCTGACTTGGAATGTCTGCTTGCTAGGAAAAGCAGCAACAAAAGCAGTCTGACACTTCTCCACTCTAATCTTGTTGGTATGGACATCTAAATCTAACTGGAACCAGTGAAAGGTTGTTAGACATAAACATTGTTTTGTCCCCCTAATTTAAAAAAAAAAAATTTAGATCTATTAACATAACATCAAGGTGAAGTGGTTTAAAAAGCCCAGTGAATACCCAAGAAGCTCTGGAACAGCATTGTCTCTGGTGCTTGGCCATAAAGCATACATATGGAAGACAGTACTAGATTCCCTGTATGCCAAAATAACACTACTGTTGATATGTTGGATTTTGTCTTATGTTTGATTCATAGATGCTAGGGTTGGAAAGGACCTCAACAGATCATTGAGTCCAACCCCCTGCCTAGGC
>NW_005842009.1:2947704-2955042 GCF_000455745.1 Alligator sinensis
GAAAGAGTGCTAGGGTCTGTTTTTACTGTTCAACTTTACTATTATACTAATATTTTTTTTTCATTCAGATAAACTATTTTATAAACAGGAAAGATAGAATGGAGGAAAAATACCTTGGATAAAATTCTGCTCCCATTGCATGGGAACTTTGTTATTGATTTCAGTGGAGCAACATGCTCACCCTTTGTACATGCTTCTAATAGTTACAAGGAAATGTATGAATTCATTGGACTTCTCAGTGTAAGATGCCTGCTTTTCAGTTTTTATTTCACCTGTCAATACTTTTTGTTTAGTATAATTGTAGAACCAATGGAAAATTGGTTACAACTGATGCTGAATTGGGATCCACAACAAAGGGGTGGAGGTGTAGACCCGGAAAGCAGTCGTCTTAGATGTTTCCTGTTAATGGATCAAATACTAAATTTGAAGGTGAGCTTAAATGTTTAAACATTGAGAATGAAGGGCTCTTGGTGGGAAATGAATGAAAATAAAGTGAAATTTTAGCTGATCTGTTTGTTTTTTGTCTTGAAATCCTGACACCTTCCAGATCAAGGTCATGAGGAAAGTATTCTCCCTTGCTTCAGGTCTTATAGGGACTACCTAAGTCTCCGTGGAAGTTTGTGATGCCTTTAATTTTGCTCTTCTTGCTTGGCCGCTGAGTGGCCAAGAGGCACTGGTTTTTGCCTCTCAACCGCTTGGGAGAGGTGGGGGGGCGGCACATGGCAAAAAGAATGATTAAAGGTGCTGCTGTACCATGAACTTCTGCCACAATTTAGGTAGGTCCCTACTTATATATTCATGCCTGGATCCAGTTCGTATATGAAGGCAAAAATACCACCAGCAGTATGATTTGCTTAGTTTTATTTTGGCAGCCAAAGAGTGGTCTTACAACAACGTGTGCCATGCATTGTGTGCCAAACCTAGGTAGCATTTAAAGAATGTCAAGGCTAGATTTCTGTCCCTTTACATGTTGGAGTTTTGCTGAAGAGTTTGAAGAGTGGCAGTTCAGAGGAGCAGTGTGTGTGGTTTCACAGTACAGTTTGTGCTGCAGAATTGATTCAGCAGTGTTGGGGCTGATGTGCACTTTAGTGTTTTTGGACTCCTAGGTGTAATAAAAGTCTGGTTTTAAAACTCTTCCTACTTTGGGAGTATAGCAGTTATCCAGTGCTTTGCCCCTGAATCTCCTGTTATTTCGTTAGTCAATTTTACATTTCTTTATTAAATTTCTGCTGCCCAGAGCAGCATGTTCTTAGTTCAGTGGTGCTCTACCTTCCTGCCCCAGGGGCTAGATGGGCAGTGCCCGGGCCCTTCACAGGTTGGATCCAGTTGGTGAGCTGGATTGGTATGTGGGGCGGGCAAAGTGGGGCTCCATCCAGCCTTGCAGGAGGAGGGGAGCCAGCCCAGCCCCAGGGGAGATGGGGACTAGCTGGCCCTGTGGGGTTTGAGAATTTAGTAGTGGGGGAGGGATGGTGGTATTAAATGCCACCCCTCCCACATTACCAGATTTCCCTACTTGTGACGAACCCCGCAAGCTGGATTTGGCCCATGGGCCAGAGGTACAGCACCTCTGTCTTGGCCTGAGGATTTTTCATTCCTTTTTTATCCTTGAAAGAAATGATAGCAGTTCTTTGGTTGTTGTTTTTTTACAGATTGTACATATCCTAAATATGACTTCTGCCAAGATTGTTTCATTTCTCTTGCAACCTGAGGAAAGTCTGCATTCGCTTCAGTCTCGCATTGAGGTTGAAACTGGAATAAGTACTGGAAATCAAGAGTTGCTTTTGGAAATGGGGGTTTCCCTGGACCCTCGGAAACCTGCCTCCCAGTGTGTTATTGATGGCGTTGTAAGCGTATTTCCATTTTACTCCATTGATGTCACGTCTGTTCTTTTAAATATGCATGTTAAAATCTCAAGGAATATTAACTGCGCTACTCTCATTCCATCAGTGATTCTAGTTTAAGTTGTTGTCTTAACAGACTCGGTCGTATCTGTTGCTTTGTAAGAATAGGTATGGACTAGACAAACTTCAGCATCCCTTGCTTGGCAATTAAATGTTATGAATAATTGAGTACGTTTTGCATTGCAATTTGAGTATCTACTGTATTGGTTTCACAGTTGTTTTTCACGGCTGTTCCTCAGCTAGAACAGTGATTCTCAACTAGAGTGCTGGGGCACCGTGGGGTGCTGTCAGATCTTTTGAAGGGTTCCATGAGGTGGGAGGAGATAAGCGAGGTGTTAGGAGATAAACACAAGCTCAGGGTTGTCCCTGCCTGGACGATCCCTCATTCCCACTGCCAGGATCCTTTGAAAGGAGGTAAACCCTCTAATCTATACATTTAGTTTTTGAAATTGAGTGCCACTCAATTTATAGAAATTATGGAGGGGCGCATCAAGTCTTAAAAGGTTGAGAACCACTGTCCTAGGCGCTCCCTGCTGTGGTTTCTTCTGTGCCATGCTACACGTTTCTGCCTCCCCACCCCAGTGCCTAGGTTTTTTTAAAAAGTATCCTTAGTCCCTTATTAAGCACATAAATAAAGTAGCTTAGCTTCCCACAGTGCTTAGTACTTTGCCAGTGCTTAGGAAAATCAGCCTTTCAGGGTAAAAAAAAATAATCATGACTGTGTGTTAGTTGAGTAATTTTTTTTTTTTAATTAGTTTATACAGTCCTGTAACAGTGACCCTTTGGGTGGGCAGGAGGTGTTTTTAATCCTCTCAGCTTACACATTTCCTCTCCTTTCCTCACCAGAGAGGCTGGGATAGTTACATGGTTTATTTGTTTGATAAAAGCAAAACTGTCTATGAAGGTCCCTTTGCTTCCAGAAGTCTGTCTGACTGTGTAAATTACATCGGTAAGTATATTATATTTGATGTTGAACCTGAGTATGCTTCAGCTAACTTAAAACCAAAGTCTGACTTGTCTTCAGTGCCTTCATGTGTACCTTACAGAGCCTCTGAACATTTTCTTGCCTTTAAGCTTTTGTATCTTTTTGCTAAAAAGCTCTGTGCCCTGGGGGAACATTCCCCAGTTTTACTGCCAGTAAATAAACCTCTCGCAAATACCACCATCCCGTCAGCAGCCGAGTGGGGCAAAGAGAGTTGTGGAATTCCATAAATTGGAGATGAAAACAGCCTGCATGACCTGACCTCATTGCCAGCTCTCCCTGTATGCAGTTCTAAAATATTTTTGCTCTAATCCTTTGTGTGGTTTAGGCCTCCAGTGAATATTTCACTTTTGTATTAAGTATGCAGTAGAGCCAGGAGTGAAAGCCAGGTCTTCCATCAGTTTGGTGAGCACTCCAGAGACCTAAACAACACTAAGCATTAGAGCAAAAGGATTTTCAAACTGCATAAATTATTGAAGGAGAGCTGGTGATTAGATCAGGTCACGCAGATTGTTTCCATCTCTAGTGTATGTGATTCCACAGCACTCTTTGCTCCGCTTGGCCTCTGACGGGGTGATTGTATTTGTGAGGGGTTTATTTGCCTCTTTCTGTCCTGATGAATATTTATTCTATGCACATGAAACAGCTTTAACAGAAGTGAGGATGTGTCCCCCTATTCCAGGACTCTCAGTAGTATGGGTGTTCTCAGGGCACTGTCCTGAGAGGTGGAAGACTTGAGTTTGACTTCATTCAGACAGAGGAGAGTGGTAAAACCAGTTTCCCACATTGCAAGTACTTTAACCCTTGAGTTATTGGGGGGAAAAGGGGGAGGTGGCTTCTGCTTCTGCCATGTTTGGTGCAGTGCTTCATATATTAAGCGTGGTCTGAAAATGCCTTTTGGCCCAAGCTCTGTAAGTGACACAGAACGCTTAGTATATGGATCCCAAAGGTGCTTTCCCTTGAAGTCAGAGTTGAGGTTCTCAACGCTGTCCAAACTGAGGTTCAGAAGTAGAATTTTGGTCATTGGAGGAACTGTGATAATTAGGGGTGCATTGATAAAGATTTTCTTGGCTGATACTGATCGCCAATTATTAACCGGACATTTCAGCTGATACCGATCCGATAACCAATTTATAGGAATACAGCCAGGCAGAGTGGAGAGCAGTGCCCTGTGGGTAAGTCTGTGGGGGGCAAGGGGCATGGACGGAGGCAGATTGAGGCCTCCACAGTGTGGGAGGGTGTGGGCCTGGGGGTGCTGACCAGCCAGGGTGGTGAATGGGACCTGGGGCAGGGAGCAGGATGGCGCCGCAGGCAGCTCATCTAGGGGATCTGCATCCTGGCGCTTAAAAATGGCAGCGGGGGTGCTTGAACAAAAGCTCATTAAATGAGCTTTCGTTCAAGTGCTGTCACCACCATTTCTAAGTGGGGACACTTTTAACCAGAGCAGAGCCGAGCAGGGTGAGGGTGGATGTGGGCTCGGGGCTCTCTACTCTGCTGCCTTTGCTGCATATCACCGGCCCACCTGTCAACAGGAGACACAACTCACTGACCCCACCGCTGCCGGGTGGGCAGGGGACTTGCGGCTAATGTGCAGCCCCTGGAGCAAAGGCAACAGAACAGAAAGCCCTGAGCCCACAGTGGGCAGCCCGCATCCACCCTGCACACACATCTTGCGGGGGGCACATGCCTTCCCCAGAGGGTGTGGGCAGTCACCCCCTGGACGAGCCACCTGTGGCTCCATTTTGCTCATGACCCCAGGTCCCATTCACCATCCTGGCTGAGCGGTGCCCCCAGCCCCTGCCCCACTCCCTCCCTTACTGTGGGGGCCTCGATCTGCACCCCTCCCCGCCCCCCCCAAACACTCATTCCCCTCCACACTGCCCAACTGCATTCCTGACCACATGCTTGCATTTGGCTGCACGCATGCATGTGGCATCTGGGGGCCCCAGCCAGAAGGCATATTATATTTATTGGTATCATTATTGGCTACACCAGCCAAAAAAAGATGATGGCCAATAATGTTAGTTTTCCTTTCATCAGTGCTGATCCAATATGGCACTGATATATCAGTGCACCTCTAGTAATAATAAAACCGTAAGTCAGTGGAGGCCAGCCTTTTTAGCAGGTATGTCACAAATTAGTTCCCAATCCTCCCTGAGTGCCACTCTGATTGCCATCACCTGCTTGATTTGCTGCTCTGCTTTCTGCTCCCTGCCTTGTGCCCCCTGTCTCTTCTGCTCTGCTTTCTGCTTCCTGGCATATATGCTGCTTTGCAGCCTGATCCCTCCCTGATCTGCCATGTGCCACACATAGGCTGCCAGTGCCACTTGTGGCACTCATATTGCAGGTTGGCCACTCCTGACTTAAGTGCTTCCAGGCTTAGGAGGCAACTGACCAGCAGCTTTGAGGACTGCAGTTTTCATAGATTTCATAGACATTAGGGCTAGAAGAGACCTCGGAAGATCGTTGAGTCCAGCCCCCCACCCGAGGGGCAGGAAGTCAGCTGGGGTCATAGGATCCCAGCAAGATAAGCATCCAAATTTCTCTTGAAGGTGTTCAACGTAGTGCCTAGGTGCCCTTTTTGTGGTTTAGCCCTTACTTTATCTCTCTCTCTCTCTCTCTCCTGTGTGCAGTACAGGATAGCAAAATCCAATTGCCGATTTCACAGCTGCGAAAAGTTTGGGCAGAAGCTGTCCATTATGTGACTGGGCTGAAAGAAGATTACAGCAGGCTCTATCAGGGGCAAAGAGCTGCAATGTAAGTCTCTGCTAATTTGAAAACTGGGGAGACTTGTACAAAAAGTATGGGGTCTGAACTGAAATGCATGGGAAGTAAGGCTTTGGGTTGTAGCCATGTTGGTCTAAGGACATAGGGAAGTAAGGCCGCTGACAGATGTAGAACCCTCATCTACCCCCCCCCCCAACCTGCACTTTTACTGGAAAGTAAATACAACTAGGCATTGCATTAGTTCAGTCTGGTTCTCCAGTGTCTATATAGATTGTGTGCTTCAGCGAGGCTTTTTGTCACTTTCATCTAAAGCTGATTAAATCAGCTATTAGATAAAAGTGCCAAAAAAGCCCTGCTGAAGTGCCCGATCTATACAGACTTTGGGTGAGCAGGGTCAAACTAACGCAGTGCCTCATCTGGGCACGTGCTGGGCTCAGCGTGGGGGTGCGTGGAGTTTACAGCAATGCACCATTTTTTTTCTGTTTTTCTTTTATGTCTGTAAGCAGCCTATATGATTGTTGCCTGCCCACCCTTTTGAAGTGCTTTGCTCTTTACCACCCTAAATTTATATGGTAGATCCTCTTTGGATTTCCAACTGATTGCTCAGAGGTATCTCTTCCATCACACACATTCTAGATGAAAACTGCATTAAATTGGAATTCAATTTGAGTACACAAGAGTAATTCATGGGGAGTAAAATACATCATGGGGCAGAATAATTATTCCCTCATAAGTATTAAAAAAAATCCAACAAATTCCAATTTAAGTTTAATTTTAAAAGAAATCCAAAAATGTTAAGGTCAGTGCATACATGGGTAAGGTAACTGAGCTACCTTGCCTGCCTTGAACTGATGAAATAGCCAAATAGTTATGATTAGTGCATGGTAATGACTTGTGGTCCTAAATGAGCTTAAACCAATTTTTAAAAACAATCCTGGTCTGCTGGGGTCACTCTAAGAAGGTAAGGCTAATAAAATTGGGAAATAAAGAAGAGTCACTCTTCCCTATTTCACAGATAGGGAACTAAGGCATGGAGGGGTTGTGACTTGTCCAGTCAGTAGCACCATACGAATCATCATTTTCTTAGATTGTTTTTAAAAGAAATTCAGGGTCACCTAAAGCATTCCTTTCAGGTGCCAGAATGAAGTTTCCTCACTGCAGTCAGTTCTTTGTTATCATTGTTAATTTTCATTAGTTTTTTTTCATTAATTTTAAGAAATGCTTTTTGTGCTTATTACTCTAGGTTGAGTCTCCTCCGATATAATGCCAATTTAACCAAAATGAAAAATAATATGGTATCAGCATCTCAGCAACTGAAAGCAAAGCTGGAATTCTTTCATCAGAGTATTCACCTTGATCTGGAGAGATACAGTGACCAGATGGCTTATGGAATATGTAAGCATTCTAGGAGTATTTCACTTAGAACAAGTCAGGTGGGACCTCCTGGATTGTCTAGTGGGACCTCCCTTCTTTGGATCATGCTGCATAACTGGTCACTGCTGTTGCTATTTAATACACAATTATATTATGGTTAGGCTTAAACATGGAACCTTGTCTGTACACAAACATGGATAGATTCAGAGAATTTATAAAGTGCAAGGTACAAGCAGATGGACGGTTGGGGATGAGTTCTGATTTGAATGAATGAACATGGTAGCAATCAGCTGGTTTTATTGGTGTTTTTGTCATTGTGTTTATTAGTTGGGGATGGAGATTGGGGCAGGGAAA
>NW_005842009.1:2955111-2974043 GCF_000455745.1 Alligator sinensis
AGAGGAGGAACGAGAATGTTGGGGAAGATAAGGGAGCATGAGAAGGTAGTAGTAGTAGATGGAGTGTCCCTGCTTCACACCTACTTCCTTGGGGTTGTAGAAGAGTACTGGAGGTGTCATAGCAGAGACGTGTCCTACAAATGAGTAAGAAGGAGGTGAATTGGGGGAAGGTTGATTGTTGTGTGGACTTATTTGGGGATTTTTCTCTTATGGGTGTGTGATGAGGGAATCAAGACCTCGCCTGGTAAGGATAGTTGTGTGTGACAGGTGACTCCTGACCATCAGCATGTTACAGTCCACACCCACAAGAGAGGAGTCAAAATGGCAATGTGGAATGGGAAAACTACATCATATTGAGAAATTGGACAATGTCAAGCATTAAATTAAGAGATTAAAGATCAGTATTCTAGGTCTGTGTGAAACACGTTGGAAAGAGGCTGGAATTATTGTTTCAGAAAATGTGTAGATCATCTATTCAGGAGGCCAGATGCACAAAAGGGTGGGTTGGGCTGATTTTGGATGAAGAAACCTCAAAACGTTTGCATGGTTTTTGGGCAATATCTGATAGTGATGCTTGTGAAAATAAAGGCTAAACCTTTGAACATTGCAGTAGTATAAGTTTATGCACTGACAGCTAAAAGTGGGAAAGAGGACATTGATTGTTTCTATGAGGACCTTGATAAAGCAAAGCAATGCAGCCCTCAAGAAGTGGTCATAGTGATGGGTGACCTAAATGCAAAAGCTGGTTAGGAGGAGTGGATAATATTGTTGGACCTCATGGACTTGGTGAGAAAAATGAAAGGAGAGAGAGAGGGATTGATTGGCAAGTTGCAAATAATCAGGTCATTATGAACACATGGTTTGAACACCATTTGAGAAAAAGGTATACATGCAACAGTCTTGGAGATAACGTAAGAAACCAAATTGATTACATCATCCTCAACAGAAGATTCAGGAATGCAGTTCAGCAATCAGAATCTTACCCAGGGGCTGACTGTGGAAGTGATCATGTACGTGTAGTATGCACCATTAAGATAAGGTTGAGGAAACTTGAGTAACCAAAAGCGACAAAGAAGCATGATTACTCAGTTCTAATGGAAAAAGATGTGATTAAAGAGAGGTACACAGTTGCAGTCAAAAACCATTTTCAAGAAGTTGAAGATGAAGGAAATATGTCAAACCGGGAAATTTTTGAAGAAGCAGTAGTTGAAACAGCCAAGGATGTCATTCCATCAAAAGTAAGGCAAAAGAAACAAAAATGGATGACTGAAGAAATCCTTGAACTTATGGAAGAAAAAAAGATGAAAACCCATAGTATGGAAGAGTATAAGAAACTGAACAAAAGGATTCAATCAAGGTGCAATGAAAAAGAGGAAAAATGACTTAATGAAAAATGTAGAGACAGAAAAACAAAAGGATAAAGATGTTATATCAATGTATAGAAATATCAGACATCACAGGCAAAGGAGGATGTACTGCTAGGGGATGTATAAAAGCCAAGAATGGTGATGTAATTATGGAACAAGAACAAGTATTAAAAAGATGGACATACTATACTGAAGAGTTATTCCATGGCAGTCAAGGAAAAAAAGCCATCTATTAAGAAGAACATGGACGGTTTGAAAATTCTTAAGTCGGAAGTGCAAGCAGTTATCAGCCGAATGAAAGCCAAGAAAGCTGCAGGGCCAGATGAGATTACAGTAGAACAAATAATGTTTGGAAGAGTTTGGTATAGAAAAGTTGACAAGTGTTATCAATGAGATTTATGAAAGTGGAGTAATACCTGAGGACCTCAGTAAATCGATCTTTATTGTGCTCCCCAAAAGACTCAGAGCCACTGAATGTGAACTCAATTTAACCATCATTTTAATGAGCTATGTGACAAAGTTCTGATGGTGAGAGTTAGAAGTAGAATAAGACCAGAGTATGTAAAAGTGCAGTGTGGTTTTGTCAAAGATCGAAATACAAGGAATGCTATCTTCATAGCATGAATGGTTTCAGAAGGCAGTAGAAATGAGGGAAAGACCTTTTCTTGTGTTTTCTTGTTTATACCAAAGCTTTTGATAGTCGAGCATGAGGTGTTAATGAAAATGCTAGAAGAATTGGATATTGATGGTAAAGACTTGAGACTTAAGAAACCTTTATTGGGACCAAACTGCAGTAGTGAAGATAGAAAATGAACTAAGTGATTTATTCCAAATTAAGAGAGGCATGAGGCAAGGCTGTGTTTTTTTTACTTGATTCATTCATCTTGTGAGAAAATACCGAGGGAGATTAAATATTTACCAAGGCTGATTACTGGTGGACAGAATTTGAACAATTTGTGTTATGCTGCTGAGACAGTCTTAATAGCTGATTTGGAAGAGAAGCTGCAAGGAATTTTAGATAAGATTGGGAAGCTGGATAACATCCGATGGTAAATGTGATCATGAAATAAAACAGAGAGTAGATGGCAAAAGATGCGTTTCTGAAAATGAAAAAGATATTGATAAATAGTAACATTTCTGTGGGTATGTAGTCAAGAGTCTTGGATTGCTATGTTATACGAGTCCTCATGTATGCATTGGAATAGTGGACAATATTGCCAAGTATGGAAAAGTGAATTGAAGCAACTGAGATGTGGTTCTTAAGGTACATCTTGAAAGTATATTGGACAAGTTGCACTTCAAATGAAGATATTTTGTTAAGAGCAGGCTGCAGGAGGAAGCTGCTGATTAACATCAGAAAGAGACAGTTGGAGTTTCTTGGACGTGTTATGGGGAAAGAAGAAATTGAAAGTCTGGTTGTAACTGGAAAGATTGAAGGAAGGGAGAGATCGTGGAAGACAGAGGTTGACTTACGTCAAGAGTCTATCTAAATGTTTGAATGTATTGACACTGGAAATTCTGTATGCCTCAAAGAGAAGAGATCTGTGGAAGACCATGATCACCAATGTCCTGTTTGCATATAGTACTTAGAGAGAGAGAGAGAGAGACATGCCTGTAAGAGAGATTTATAGAAATAAAGTCCATAGGACTATTGCATCACCCATTTTAACCTCTTGTGTAACAGCCCAGAGAACACCACCCAGTGATTTCTGCACAAAACCTGGTATTTCTGGATTGTGGGGGTGATGGTGATCAACTGTTGGAATGTTTTACGTAGGGATCCGCTGGACTCTTCATTACTTTGGGTCTTGAAATTGAGACTGAGCATCTTTCTGAAAAATCTTCTGTGACCCAAGCCTGAGAAATGGAATGAATGTAGAAATTACTGGGTGGCTTCATGACCTGTGCTGAGGCAGCTAATGCTTCATAATAGTCCCTCTGTCTTAAGTCCTTGCAAGCCCTTGAGAATTCTCTCTTCTTTTTTTGGAGTGTCAGGATGGGTTTTCTGAAGTGTTTGGGATCTGTCCTAACCTTGCAAAAGCCAATGTTTGTACTCTCACCTCTAGATCCTGTGGCACAGAGAAACTCCCTCCAAATGGCACTCAGGCCATTTGTTTGCAGGATGATGAGGATTATCAAAAATACTAATACTGATTAGAAATACAAAAGGCTAGAATTTCTTTTTCTTTTTTTTTTTTAAGTGTAAATTCATCTGCTCAGTTTTTCAAACAGGCTGAACTAAAAAAAAAAAAAAAATGTTACTAGAAACTGCCTTCCCAGCTTGTCAAGAATTCAGGACAGTTTAGATGCCTAAAAAAGGAGTTATACACTTAATTTTATGTACAATGTTTTAGAAATCTGTGTGTATGTGTATACATTTATAAATTAGATCTATATGCCAGGTCTAGTTTGTTTCATGTCTATGTCTTTTCTATGAATTAACCAAACTCCTTTTTTTTTAAGCTTCTGAAAAGATGCTCAAAGCCTGGAAGGAAATGGAAGAAAAGGCCATTCATTGTGCCCAGGTATGGAATGTGAAAGAGGTTTGCTTACTTTGGCTCTTGGGTTACAACTTTCTTTTCTTATGGCTCTACCTCAGTTAGTTCCCAAGACATCAGATTGCATCTCCTTGAGGCCTACAGAATGATCACATTCAATTTGATCAACCCCTGACCTTTGTCACCAGAAGTCCCTTCCCTTGCCTCAGAAGTACTCTGTGGAAATGGGGGGGTGTGGGGGGGTGTTGCCATCTTGAAACTAGGGGGGAAAATATCATATACTAAAAAAATCAAACATCTACTATAACTTAATTTTAACAGTTTAATTTTTTTTGTCCTGATTAATGTTCATTTATGTAGTACTATCTAGAGGTGATTGCATAATAGCTTAAAATACAGTTTTACTCTTGTATATTATATGTGGGGGGAAGGGGATGTGTGTGGTTGGGGAGTGGGTGCGTGTGGTGGGTAAGGGGCTGGGTGTGGAGGGGTGTTGGGGTATGTGGTTGGGGTGTGTAGGAGGGTGTGGGTGGGAGGGTCTTTGGAGTCTCCAGGGAGTGTGCAAGTCCCTGGAGCTGCATTTTGTGGCATGTTGCAGGGTCCGTGCCGCTCAGCCTCATAGGGCACAGCTTCTGCAGCCTGCGGGGCCAGCCCAGCTTGGCCCCATAGCTCACAGCTCCCTGCACTTCTGGCTCCCTTTCCCCCATTGGGAGTCTCTGGCCACTGCCTTGGTGAAGCCCTTTCCTAAATTTCCACTCTCATAGGCAGGGAGGGCTAGGAATAACCAGCCGGGGAGCAGGCACAAACTCTGCCAGGCAGAGGCTTCTTGTCTCCAGTACCTCGGGGCTGGGGGTGGGTCAGGCAAGGCTGGGGTGGGAAGGGGGTGGTTGCTTAGCATACAGAGCCGCATCTCCTACATGGAGGCACTGGCTTTCAGAGGGAGTCCAGGGCCAGAGCTTACACAGGGTTTATGGAGGGGCCCCATGGGCCAGATGAAATTGCCTGGTGGGCTGGATCTGGCCCGCGGGCCATATTCTGCCCACTCATGCACTAGCAGGATGCAGCAGCACTGGGTGGTGGTGGTGGTAGCTGGTTATTAGACTTGCGCTGTCTCATACTTTGCACTTGTGGCATGCTTCCCAAAAGGGTTGGCCACCATTAAGTTGAACATTTGAAGATCCTTTTGTCTGTTTTATATGTTACTGCTGCTTGCTTTGATTGACTGGTGGGGAGACGGGGAGGAAGGTATCACTTTCCATTTACAATTTAGGAGCTACAGAGTTCCTTTATTCCCCATCAGGCTGGAGATATTGCTTACCTAGATGAACAGATTATGGCTCTGCACACAGAGATTGTGGAACTGCAAAGGAGTCCGTATGCAAGGCGCCAAGGAGATGTTATGGAGGGCCTGTAAGGACAACAGCTTTTATGTTTGCTTGTTGAAATCATTACAAAGTGTAAAAGTTTTTGTTTTTTCATGTCTGTCATTTTGTTTGGATGAGGAAGGTCAAGTGTGCGTGTTGTGAGGTTTCCCCAATGCTGTGGCATTGTCCAGGCATTACATGCCCAGCGCCTTTGGAAAACCTTGATTTTCTCGCTTTGCTCTTACTCCAAAGGTTCCTGTTTTGATTGGAGGGAGATAAATGTTCATGAGCCAACACTGGAGAAACGCCAATAATGTTTTCTCTTGCTGTATGAAGTGTTTCAGATGTGGTTCTGGAGCAAGAAAAACAGCAACTTGAATCAATTTGTGTGTTGATTTAAAACCTTTGTACAACATTAAAAGAAATGAAACCCTGAAGTTGCAAAGTGAAGCACTCAGGTAGTGCCAAGGTGAGGGTTGCACATATAGTCTGAACTCTGCTCTCCAGCACCTCTGCCCTAGTCTATAGCCTACATCTGCACTGTTCTGTAGTACAAATGTGCATTAAGCAAGGCAGCTGCCCTCTTGCTCCAAGCTATACTTACTGTCACCCCTGCCTCCAGTCATTTTTTATGCATTGTCCACCTTGGGAATTCAGGATTCACATCTGTTTTGAGTTACAGTAATGTCAGTTCTGAGTCAGTGCATTGACTCCAGTAAGCTTACTTCAGATTGAGAGCAGGCAGCAGGGGGACTAGACAAAGGGGCATTTGACACCAAGCTTTACTAATAAGAGTGATACAGGTAGCATGCTATGAGGCTTCCAACTATGTCCCACTTCTGGGTGAGGGCTATAAGATCCCACCTGACTGGTTGATGAACAATTTTTGGTGAAGTCCTGGGATTGGATTGGAGAATTTTGAGAGAGAGAAAATTGCCGCTTGGGGAGTGCTGTGTTTGGACCTGGGAAGAAGAATGGCTGCCTTATGGTTAAGGCCTTAAATTGGGGTGCAGGGCATCCAGATTCTGTTCCCAGCTCTGCCCAATTCCCTGTATGACTTTGGGTTTGTCACTTAACATGTTTCTCAATTTCCCCATCTTTAAAATAGGATGATGATCTGTTTTTACCCTGTTGTGTCTGTATTGGCAAGACTAAGTGTTCTTTGGGCCAGGAACACACTGTCATTATGTGCATGCAGTACATAGCACAAAAGGTCTCTAGATACTACTGTAATACAGTTTCTGCTCTGGTAATTATAAAAGGATTTGCTTCAATATGGTGCACACCTCCATAAGGCCCTTCTCTCATTGATTCTGCATAGTCTAATATGCTTGGAAGCAATGTGCCAGGGAATAGTTATTCAGTGTCTATAAAACCAATGAGACATATGTTCCCAAGACAGCCATTTACAGTAATAGAGCTGGGAGGTGTTGAATAGAGATTACAGGGTCTTGATTGCAAAAGGGCCCACTGGTCCCAAGGAGGTAAGAATTGCTCTGAAGTCCTCCTTGTCTCTGTAGGCGTTTCAGTATTGTTCATTCCCCTAGCTTTGCATTGCTGCGTTTGGTGAGAGCAATTTATGGCACCTTCTAAAATCCAAACCTCTGTACTGGGAACAGCTTCATATTACAGTATTGCCCACAAGCACCTCAAAACGCATTTCAAACCAAGATTATTCCTTCAGTCTAGGGTTGGCTGAGAACAAGGTTCCGTCCCATGTCTACCCACTTAGGGATGAGGTGAAGAGCAGACTGGATAGCCAGTCTTACAGCTCGTCTCTTCTCTGGTTACTCATATTTTAGATCCCAAGTCCAGCGAAAGCTGAAGGGTACTGGACTGGGTTGAGGGTACAGTGAAGCTGTCTGAGGTATAGACCCTTTCTTCTGATACACAAAACTTCCCAGAGGGGACTGAATTCTGATGTTTTCTCCTTCCACAATAGCACTTTAATCTGAAACATTTTTTGCTTGTAAACAGTTCTTCTGTGTGTGGACACGTGTAATGCATTTACCTTCTTCTCTTGGCAGGGAACAAAAGGCCATAGACCTGTATAAACAGTTGAAACCCAGGCCTCCAGGTATGGAAGAGACTTGTTCTGTGACCTACCTTAAAATTCAAACCCTTCTGCTGATTTTTGCCTTCAGTAATGAATGTCAGACTTTAAAGTATTGTCTCGGGCAAGGACAAGGGGAATAGTGGGGTTGTGACAAAGAGAGACTCCCTGATGTGGGGGAGCTTGGTGAGAGCTCTGGATAGAGAAGGTAGTGGTCTGGTGTAGTTGTAGTAATGTGTTTAAAACTGTGTGAATAATTGTATGCTTGAGCTACTATGCTCTTGAGGTTCCAAGTCCTGGCTTGTGCCAGTCCAAGTGTCTCTTGTTGCTGGGTTGATCAGCCACTCTCAAATGACCTCTACACTGAAGTGCTTATTCCAGCTTCTTAGCTGTGTGGTCTCACTATTGTATTTTGCATGTCCACTAGTCTTGCGCGCGCACACACACACACACACACACACACACACACCCCTTGTAACAGCATCTAGCATCATCATCTCTCCCTCTACTACTTGCCTCAAAAAAAAGGGCTTCTCACCTCCCTCTAAAAGTAATCTCTTTTTTGAATACAGTGGGTAGAGTAAAAGGAGGAAGGGTGATGGGAATTGAAATAGCCCTGTATTTTGCAACCAGGGCAGTAGCCATCAAGGAGGATTGTACACAGTTGTGTGTTTGGGGAAATAGCTGCAACCCTTATGGAAATCAGTGCTTAGCCAGCCAGAGTGGCTCAATTTTAGAGCAAGTGTGAAGAGAGGATTGAACTGCAGTGTGATTGTTCATAATAAGGAAGACTGATTCAGTTGATTTAATACCCCCCAACATAAGTACTGCCATGGTGGGTCAGATCAATCTAGACATGCATCTACACAGCCCAGAAATCCTGTCTCCAACACTGGCAAATAGTCACTTTAAAGGGAGGGTATGTATACAAGATGTCTAGTGTAATCAATTCCTGTCTAATCTGCTTGGAAACAGTATGCCAGTGAATAGTTGAGCACTGTCTGTAAAACCACTGGGACATATGTTTCAGTTGCTCTTTGGCATCAACCATTAGGTTAGGGATGTCAGAGGATACATTCTGACTGTTGTTTAATAGCTGTTAATGGACTTGTCCACCATGAATTCATAATCATAGAAAATTAGGGTTGGAAGGGACCTCAGGTCATCTGGTCCAACCCCCTGCTCAAAGCTGGTACTGGGTACCCTGTTCCAGTGCTTTACTACCCTCCTAGTGAGAGTTTTTCCTCATATGTAACTAAACTTCCCTTATTGTAACTTGAGACCATTGCCCTTTGCTCTGTCATCTGTCACCACTGAGGACAGCCCAGCTCCATCCTCTTTGGAACCACCCTTCAGGTAGTTAAAGGCTCTTATTAAATCTCCCCCTCAGTCTTCCCTTCTTCAGACTCAGTAAGCCCAGTTCTCTTAGCCTCTCCTCATAAGTCATGTTCCCCAGCCCTCTGAACTTTCTTGCCCTCCACTGGACTCTCTCCAGTTTGTCCACATCCTTTTTGTAGGGGGGGGGGAGGCAAAACTGGATCTACAACTCTAGCTGTGGCCTCACCAATGCTGGATAGAGAAGAAGAATTACTTTCCTTGGTCTGCTATGAACACTCCTACTAATGCAGCCCAGTATACTGTTAGCCTTCTTTGCAACAAGGGCACACTGTTGGTTCATATCCACCTTACTGTCCACTGTAACCCCCAGGTCCTTTTCTGCAGAGCTGCTGCTTAGTCGGTCAGTCCTTAGCATGTACCAGTGCATGGGATTGTCCTGTCCTAAGTGCAGGACTTTGCAGTTCTCCTTATTGAACCTCATGAGATTTCTTTTGGTTCAATCTTCCACAATGTCTAGGTCTCTCTGAATCTTAGTCCTACCCTCCAGTGTATCTGCTGCTCCACCCAGCTTAATGTCATCTGCAAATTTGCTGAGGGTGCATTCCATCCCATCTTCCAAAGTGTTTTTCAACCTGTGGTCTGCAGACCCTGGGGGTCCACAGACTATGTCTAAGGGGTCTGCAAAAGATGACTATGGTCAATCAAAAGTATGTGAATACCCATACTCATAATTCAGAGGGGTCTGCACCTCCATTCAAAATTCCCAGAAGGGTCCACGCTTCATTCAAAATTTTTTAGGAATCCACAAATGAAAAAGCTGAAAACCACTGTTCCAGATCATTGTGGAAGATATAGAACAAAACTGGTCCCAGAACTGACCCCTCCACTTCATCTAATTCCCTTTTTGAACCTGCCTTTTTTATCAGGCTTCTCTTGTTAGGTGAAATATATTGGTGGGGAGGGGGTTCTATGGATTTGTATCTAAGAGCGGTGTGTCCTTTCTCCAAGGGCATTTTGCTAACAAGAGGATTGTTGTTCCTCCCAGATCATGCCTACAGTGACAGCACGGACATGGTGAAGATTATTGTGCAGACTGTGCAGAGCCAGGACAGAGTTCTCAAAGAGCTCTTTGGCCACTTAAGGTACCAGGAGAGCTTGTCTGCGAGTTAGAAAGCAGAGATGAAATGCAACTTTTAGGCTGGAGAGATCTTATTAACACATTAATTCAGTTGGGAAACAGACCCCTTGCATTCATATTTCAAAAATGAAAACTTCATTCAGAGACATGCAGTTCAGATTGTTGAAGGACACAGTCCTATTGCTGCCCCAATACATTCAAAGGCGGTAAAGAGAAGTCTGCTTCATTCACTCTTGCGCATATCCTTCAAATTACCAACTGTCAATAGAATGGTGCGGCCTACAACTGAGCATTGCTTCTCTTTCAAGAATTGTGCACGAATCAGTTGAAACGGCCCTTTTAATGCCTTTTCCCAAGAGCATTTCACGTGTTCTCTAAATGACTTCCATGCCCACGTCACTGCCTCTGCAGTGGAGCCCTATAGGGTAAGGTTCAGAGTTTCTTGTGGGGCAGAAAAAAATAAAATATACACAGTTTGAAGTGTAGAAACTTTCTCCCATTGAGTTCTGTGCAGTACTGGAAGCTCTCCTTGTGCTGAGTTTATAAACTCTATCTATACAGTGTTAATAAGTGGCGATTTACGTACCAACTGAATGAGTCACTCTGTTAAACAGTTTTAGGAAATGAAAAATCTAAGGTTCTCAGCATAACATTAATTCTGGTGTACGAATACACTGTATTTTGTATTTCTCTTTTTCTTTTTTTTTTAAATGTGGAGCCAAGGAAGCTTCGTTTCACCTTTGACTAAGGTCTAATCTATCCTAGAAAGCTTTGCCAGCACAACTGCGGTGGTCCTGGCAAAACAGTGAGTGTGGTAATACTCAAAGACCCTGTGCTGCAGCATATCCTGTTCAGGTGGCAGGGTTGCTCAGAGTTCTCCTGAGTGAAGTAGTTTCTGTTGCCACCCATCAGTTGGCTGAAGGCACATGAAAATATGCCCACACCTTTTGCCAGCTGTTATGGTCTCCTCAGCAGCTGGTGCCTTCTTAGGGTGCACTTCATGCTTTGATGGCTAAGCTGCTGTACTGGCAGCACCTGGAGCCACCAAAACCATAAGGGTGTTCACGTGCCCTAATAACTTGACAGTGGCAGCTGCTGGCTGCCAATCTTCCTGTTGCCAGACCAGATAGGGGGAGACATCCACGTGCCACAGTGACCCTGGAGACACTTTTAGTGCCTGCAGATATCCTTGTCGATGATGGGGTTAGCATATATTGTCCAGTTGTCTGTATCACAAGCACTGTAAGAACTGCAAGTACGCAGACTGCCAAAACTTGCTGCACCCTGTATGGCAAAGTAACTCTGGTTTCTCCTCTTTACCTTACAGCAAGCTGTTGGGCTGTAAGCAGAAGATTATCGATTTGCTTCCGAAGATTGAAGTGGCTCTGAATAACATCAAGGAGGCTGACAACTCAGTGATGCAGATGCAGGGCAAAAGGCAGAGGGAGATTTGGCATTTGCTGAAAATTGCTTGTGTAAGTGACTTAAGATTGAAGTCCTTAAAGGCTAATGCTGATCTCTTCAGCCAGGTGGTGTGTGACCTGTCAAATCTGCAATGGTTTGTGAAGCCCTGTAGGAGGTTTGAAGCATTATATGCTCAGTGTAAGTAGGAATTGTTCCCTGGCTGCTCGCTGTTTGGAGGCTGAAGCTGAGGCCCTATTGTGGTGGGCTCTGTACACACATGGTAAGACATGGTCGTTTACTGTCCTTGAAGAACTGTTATGTAGACAAGACAAGGGAAGACAGCCTGCTGTGGAATATCATGTTTGCCTCTTGCACTGGCCTGCTTTGGTTCTGGAGCATGAATGGGGCAGCATGTTAGCTGGGGTATAAGCTCAGTCTCTGCTCACAAAGATGTAAGCAGGTTAGAGGTAATCCACTCAGCTTCTAGGGAAGCATAAACTTTTCATGGGGCAGCATGTTAGCTGGGGTATAAGCTCAGTCTCTGCTCACAAAGATGTAAGCAGGTTAGAGGTAATCCACTCAGCTTCTAGGGAAGCATAAACTTTTCATGGGGCAGCATGTTAGCTGGGGTATAAGCTCAGTCTCTGCTCACAAAGATGTAAGCAGGTTAGAGGTAATCCACTCAGCTTCTAGGGAAGCATAAACTTTTCATCACCATCTGGTACCCTAAAGAATCAGTATGCAAACTATATATGGTTCTCCCCAAACAAGGTGGCTCCTCTAGGGCATGGATAGGACACCTTTTCTGGCTGCGGGGCGGACTGCTTTGCCCTGGGTTAAAGGTAGGCAGGCAGGTGCTAGGAGCTGGCCACTGCTGCTCATTTCTGGAGTGACACATGGAGAGTGCCTATAGCTGGTGCCCCCTGCTGTCAAATACTTCTTTTGAAGCCCCAGGTACTTAGGCTGGATCCAATGGTTTCACAGGAGGTTGCCAAAGGCTGCTGACCCTTGTTTTAGGATGTGGCTTGGGTTTGGAGAACAAATACGCTAGATGGTGGGTGGGTGGGTGTGCATGTGTTTGTGTGCACAATATGGGCAAGGTCCTGGGACCATGAGAACATTCACCCATGGTATTTCACAGCTTTCTGGAGCTTTGTCATTTCTTTTGCATGAATGTACATATGTTAAATGGTGCTCGGGGTCTTTTAGCACACATGAGGTGCAACTAACATTTTTTATTTTCCATCCACTGAAAGCAGGCAATGAAAACAGTTCTGTTCTTCTTCCAGACTCAGAGCTCTGCTCGCTCTCTGGCAAGTTCTAGCCTAGAAGGTTCAGCCACAACCGCAACAGCTGCCTGGCTCCCGCAGACCTCTTCAGGAACCGTGCCCCACTCTCTCTCTTCAGTGTCGACACCTAGAGATGGGTAAGAGCCAACTGGAAGAGCAGCTTTTACCAAGACAAATTTATCTCTTTCCTAAAGAAACTTTTTGCATGCAGAAGCTGGTCTCCACTTCTGAGACAGCACTGGCTTGGTTAACATGGACCAGGACTTCTTTGTACTCAGCATTGTACCAGCAAAGGAAGAGATGGTCCCTTCCCCAAAAGCTTACAGTCTAAGTGATTCCAGACCACTCCCCCTGTTCATGTTTAGAGAAGGCTTTGGGAGGCTTGAGATGCTCTGGATTTCAACAGTGACAGTAGGCTTAGGGCACTCCTCTTTTTCTCTCATCCTTCATTTACTGTTAGTGCCTGATTGTAAGAATGTGGATGAAAACAACTGTTTATTGGTAGCAGACAGTGGCCACACAAAATCTACTTGGCTGTTGCCAAAGTGGTTTAAAATCTTGTGGTCCATTTTAATTGCGATTATTGACTGTCATTTTAGACGGACAGAACATCACGCATTATAAGCCATAGTCTTCTTTTTTAAGTAACTTGAGTTCTCTTGCATGGTGGTTCAGAATTTTACGAATTGGATGGTTCAGACTAGTTCTGGTGTTTATCTCAGATTTCCAATTGAGTGACACCCCTGTGGCTGACTGCACATCCAAGGTTAAGTACAGGACACATGATGTGAGCCATTCCTGACATCATCTCTCTGCTGAGTCTAAGAGTTTGGTCTGTCACTTCCTTGCAAATTGCATTTGAAGAGTCATGTGCCAAACAAGGTCCTGGTGGCCTGCAGGCAGCATGCAGCCTATGAGTGGCTAACTCCATGGCTTACAGCCTTCTGCTGCCTTTACCTCCTTGGCTTCCCATGCCTTCCCCTGTGAGTCCAGGAGCCACTCCTGCCACCCATCGCCACCTCCTTCCATTGCCACCTGCTGCTGCTGCCAGAAAGAGTAATGTATAGAATGGCAGCGAGTTACTCCAAATTCCTTCTCCTTTCATTGTCCCATGCCTCCTGGAGGTGTCATCCAGTCTCAGCTTAAATCTGCTCTCTGGTGCTTTACTTTTGCAGGGAAACTTTTGCCCGCGTAATGGAAGAGAACCTGCACTATCTCGACCGCTTTAGCACAATTATGCAAGAGGCAAAACAGGAGCAGAGCAGTAGCTTGATGGTAAGTGCTTGTATGCTTCAGGAGCCTGGTTCTTCAGAGTTGCCAGTTGGTGTTTGAGGCTTTAGGCTCTTACATATATGAGGTGACTTGTGGAGGTGAGCTGCTGTGGCCGGTATGCATGTAGTGTTCTAACAAACTGTTTGCTCTACTCTTGTCTCCTTATTTTAATTCTAATGGAAATGCAGGTACTGACAAAACTATTAGCTGGGGAATTCTCTGTGATTGAATACGGATGATTCCCCCACCATTTAGGTAGGTCCCTGGCTATGGGAAAGTAGACCGTTCACTTTCCTCTGATTTTTGAGAGGCTGGAATACGTAAAATGTGGGGACAAGCAGAAGCATTGGGGCAATTAGTTCATTCCTCTTTCTGTCTAAGAGGACTCAGCAAAGCCCTAAGTCTCCTGAGTTTATCTCATCTCTGAACCAAGAGTTCTAGAGTGTTGCATTTATTTTTGTCTCAGACCAGCACAGCTACCAAATACATCCCTTTAGTTACCCAGTAGACTTCACATGGTGAGAACTTACGATCCCCATTTGCTTGTGTCAAAAAGAACCAAAAGCTTAGAGGACAAAAGGCTAAACATGGAGGCTTGGTAACTCGCTGCTCCTGGTACAGTAAAATGTCCGTTATCTGGCATGAGTGGGGAATGCCAGGTGCCAGCAATGTAAAAGTGCCAGTTAACTAAAAACACTGGAACTGGAGGGGGGGCCAGTTGCACACAGCGGCATGGGGTGGTAGGTGGCGGCGATGGCATGGGGAGGTAGCACATGGCTTGCGTGTGGGGGTCATAGTGGTGGATGGCGGTGGCAGCACGGTGGCACCAATTAATAGAGTATGTCGGCTAGTAGAATGCCAGAAAACAGGGATTTTACTGTACCTGTTCTTTCTCCCCAGTTCCTTTCCACTGCATCTTGCATTTAATATTCACTGGATAAAGTGGATATACAACACTAAGGAAGTTTCTGCCATTCAGACCAAGAACTCAAGCTAGAACTTAGCCCCCCACACCCTTCTCTTTCAAGGGCTAAAACATGAGAAGGTTGATGTTAAAAACCAGAGGAAAACAACTGCTAGGCTTGGGGGGTTGCCTAGCTATAATTCTGGGACTTGTCCCAGGTTAACTTATGTTGCTGTGTACTTGCCAAGACGGAGTGCAGCCCAATGGAGCATGCTCAGTAGGAATGTGCACCCAGAGCTGAACTGCAAACTATGCATTAGTGCCAAAAACTGCCTGAAGACTATGTTGCAAAAAACAGTGAGCAGGAGGAAGAACCAGCTGCCTTTTGCAATAACTTTATCAGGGACTTGAGCAGGCTGTCATAAGTTCTGGCCCGTAATGCAAAGACATTTCCCACCTCAGAGGCCTTATAATCTTAGGCCTACTTCTAAGGTGGACCAGAGTGCAATTTGGGGCAATGCATTTGCACAAGCAGGTGGTTGCCACTAGGGCTGTTCAGGGGAAATTCATGAGGGTACTGGGACTCAGGTTATTCTTTTGCCTCTTCTTTTAGAGCCTTGATTGGAGTTGGCTGAAACAGTGAAGGGAAGTAGGTGCACAGCTGCCATCCCCATTGTATCCATGTGCTGAAGCATGGCTGACAGCCTGTGGCGAGACGGTTGGTCAAGCACATGTGCTGTGGTCTGCACCCGCACTCTGCTGCTTCAGGACTCTTAACATCTCATCTGATCGGCAGTTAGTTCTGAATGAGCCCTTGCCTTGTATTTTGTAAATGTTAATGGACTTGATTGTAAAGTTCATGGTCGCGAGCAGAGTTCCGGCCTGTGTGATTTGCAACTAGAAGCAAACGTTTTCCAATCTGCTGCCTAAATCAGGCTGTTAAAGTATCTAAACAAGTAGCCTGGTTATTCAGAGATGCTGGGCACCTCCACCTTCCACTGCTCGGTGCTTGGGAAAATGCCACCATTTCTATTTAGAAGCTTCCTAGGCTTGAAAGTGTTTATGGTAGTCAGTAGATCTCTAGCATCACATGCTCATGTACTGGGCCCATTGGATGTGTCAGTGGGATGGTGGCTGCTGCTCTGGCGGAAGACCTGAGGTCAGGATACTGTTTGTGATGTTCAGTCCGTGTTAAACTTTTCCCAGCAGGAGATACTCTGCCTCTGTGTTGGAAGTGAATGCTGTGAGGTATGGGAGAGCCATAAGGCTATGACACCATGGAGGCAATCTCCCTGCTGCTCATATTTACTGCTTGGGGGTGGGAGTGTCTCCCAGGTGCAGACCAGGGTCTGCTCTAAGTAGACAGCATCTGCGTGCCTTGCTTGTGCACAGGATGGCTGTCGTCGTGTCCTCCCCCCCCCGCCCCCCCCAAAATGTATGTCAGGACCTACCCCTGCAGTGAATGGCTTGGAGCCAGTGTGGGGACCACTGCAGTGCCAGTTGCAAACTGACAGCTACCTTACCTTGCTCCTTCATAAACATCCATCATCAGTCTGGGGGGGATGCAATTTTTTTTTATGAATGGAAGAGAAACACTAGGCTGTGGCTTTCTTCTGGCTTGCCGTCTTCCCCAGCAGGAAACAGTTTTGATAGGTGTTTATTATGGGTCAAATAGCACTCCCCATTCCAAACAGAACAGGTGTGGAATCTAACGGCTATTTTGAAATCATGTAAAAACTCTATTTGTGAATTTGTAATAAATATCTTCTATAGTACCTCTTTGTAAGTGGTCTAATTTACTTGCCCATGTTTGTTTAAACAGTATGTGCCAAGTAAAGGTTTACATGCTACCATGATATCTGTTGACAGGGTTTTCAAAAACGACTAGAGCTTTTGTGTACCCAACCTTAGGCATCTCAAAGGAGAATTATTTTTCAGAGGGCAGGTGCTTTGTACTTTCTGCAAATTAGGCTCTGTTAAGTAATCTATCTTGGGCATCCAAAAGCACTAGTCTTAATCCTAGTGTGTTTCTCTCTCCACTACTGTCCCTAAAAACAAACACCTCATTTAGCACCTAAGTGTAAAACATCAAGAAAACAAAAAGTGAAGGAAATTGTCATTCTGAGCCCACCAGGTAACCTATGAGACACTGGGAATCCATTGCTTGGCACGTGCACTTCATCTATTCATTATGTAAGTATAACCGACTCTCCAGAGTGCAAGGCAACAAAAACCAACCAAGTACAAAAGAGCCTGCTTCATCGTAAGTCAACAATCTGAACTCTAGCCCAGGGGGTTTATATTTTTTGCAACCTTCGTTTTTTCCTCCTACAATAATATTCCATATAAGTACATTTAGATGCTATTCCTTTAACTGGTAATAAAACTATATGGTCAATGAAGTACTTTGGAAGATCTGTATCAACATTTCTAAATCTGCATGTAAGTTAATAGGAAACACGACATATTGGTTTGAGTCAAGTAAGTCTTGGGAATTTGAGTTTCAGGCTGACCAATAACGGGCGTGTACCTGTGACTGTTTATCAGGAGGGGTTTGCAGGGAGTATTTGGGGATTTGTGCCTGAGCTGTACCATAATAGTTGAGGCTGAGGTGAGCTCCTGTGTTAGCAAATGATCGCTCAAGGTGCTCAAATATCCATGCACATACTGTGTGTTGAAAATTGGTGGGCCTTACTGGGGCACACAGTGGAGTTCGAGGATAGATTTGGTCATTCATTTGGTGGGGGGCAGAAATACAACATACAAATGAAAGGGTAGATCAGTGCATTTTAAGTGTTTTGCTCACATAAATGAGGCACAATCTACAATTCTGATCTGCAGGGAACTAAATTTATGTTGATTGGATTTGACCTCTGCTAGTGTCCACCTTTAGGGAAGCAATATTTCCAGCTTTGTGATTGGTTGGCTCTAATTGACAGCAAAGTGCTATGCATGAGCTCTCCAGTGGAGATGCAGTTTATGCCAGCAGAAGGAATTTGCTTGGTAAGTATCTGCTAGAGGATGTGAATTTTTCTCAATCTTAGCTGGCGAAACTGTTGTGTAATTCTGACTTCCTACAGTCACTTGGTGGCTGAAGAGATCAAGAGTAGTTTTTGAACCAGACACCTCTTAAAGGTGACAGTTGTTCATCATGTCTTAAAAGTTTCAAACAACTCCTTTGGTGAAGAGGTCAGGGGAATAACTGAAGGTCAAGCTTATGCTGGAATTGTCTGGCATAGCCCTGCCAGATACAGGTGTGATTTTTCTATATTCCTAAGCTGGCGTAGCTACGCTGCTAAAGCCCCTCAAATAATTGTGGCTATCCTGGCAAAGAGATGTTTCTGTTGGATTGGGGAGGTGGCATAGCTCCCTCAATGGAGTAACACCTGTTGGCACACCATGGGCCCCATAAGATGTTACAACAGCCAGCTCTGTCTCCGTATCGAGTCCCTTGGTGTTTCTCCTACGGCCTGGCCTTGACCACTGATTTTAAGGCTTTCCCACATTGTGACTCTGCCTAGCTCTGCTCTTCACCTCTAAACTCTGCAATGTGCCAGTGTCCGGGCGTACACTCCAGCACTAGGCACCACTCTGGTTCACTGCCCCCAGTGGGTATGATATGGTCTAATTCTGACCCTACAACCATGACCCCAGCCATATGATATTGTGGCACTGGGCTTCCCAAGCAGCGTAGCCCTGCCCTCCAGCATTCAGCCCCCCAGTTTGAGCCCACCCTGCTCTCCAGCACATCAGCTCCTCAGCCGGACTCCTGCTACTGAGCCCCTCTATGCGACTCCAGAAATGACTCGGCTGAGCCCTGCCATCCAGAAATGAGGCCTCCAGCATGCAAGACCCTGGTTGTGCCCCCAAAATCCAACCTCCCAGGACAGTCCTCCTGCACCCAGATGCTTGGTATAACACTGTTCAGCAGTGATTTCACTAGGCCCCATCTCCAACAGTGGGACACAGCCCAGCCTGCCCCAGCCCCATTCCCCAGGGTTCAGCTGCTTGTTGTCTGCCTCCCCCATCCTGCCCCCAACACCGAGCCCCACCCAGCCTGGCATGGTCCATCCCCACGCCCCATAGGTTGGCTCTGGCTACCCCTACCTTACCTACAGCAGTACCCAAGGGCCTGGCACCATCAGCACTGCTCCTCCAGGCTATGCCATCACAGCCCAGCTCCATCAACAGTGCTGCTCCACGCTAGGACATCGTAGCCCAGCTCCATCAGCACTGCCTCTCCGTGCTATGACATCACAAGGCAGGCCCGTCAGCACCGCTCCTCCACTCTATGCCGTCACAGCC
>NW_005842009.1:2975497-2975778 GCF_000455745.1 Alligator sinensis
CGCGCTTGGGACGTTGTCCCAGCCGGTTTCGCCCTAGAAGGGGCTTCACCGCCCTCGCGGGGATTCTTGTGGTCGCGGGGTCAGATCTGGTATGGGAACTGCTGCCTGCTAACCGAAAGCGCACCAGCTTCGATTTCTACCCTAAAAAATGTCTTCTGTCTAGCTGTGTGGAAAAAAAATAAACAAAAAATCCAGTTTATGCTGAATATAAAGGGAAGCCTTGGCTACCTTGTTGTACCCGGAGATTTAGGATTGTGGCAGAAAGTATAATCTGAATGCCG
>NW_005842009.1:2975900-2988726 GCF_000455745.1 Alligator sinensis
GCCGAGATGTTTTATAACGAGCGTGAGGGACACTGCTCCATAGCAGGGTCTTAATGAGCCTTTCTTCTGTTCATCTTGCACGTCTGCCTCTGCTGCAAAGCATTACTTGCCTGTTTGAAATCTTGAAACCCGTAATTAAACTGTTATCCAGGCTCATCCAGTTTAGATGCCAAAGTACTTAATAAATTACTAAACCCTTGATTCTTCTGTCACTTTGCCAGGGTGGAGTTTGTCATTTATAACACTTGCGTGAGGCTGTCTGATGTGCACGTTCTCTTCTGTTCGTTAGTAGTTTGTTAGTAATATCAGAGCTGGGACAAAAACGTATTTTATCTTGTAAAATTCTGTTTACTTGCCACATTTTATTCAGTTTGGACAGTAAAACGGCTAGCCCCGATTTACCTTTTGAGCAAATCTTCATTGTTTACCCTACAAACACCGGGGAGGAGTTTCCATTCCTTTAAAATAAGATTTGATAAGAAGTATGGTAAGGGTGAAATATCAACAGAAACATTTTCACTGACAGGTAAAACTACATTAAATTGTTTTACTTGGAAAGTAAACATCAAACCTAACTTGACTTTGGATGTTAGAACTACATGACACGCGCAGTCATGTGCCACGCAACCCATGTACCATGCCGTGATTTCCCGGGCATAGAGCATGGGTTGAACCAGACCTTAAAATGATACCAGGATCAGCAGTGATCATGGCTTGAAGTCTGAGTCAGAGCTCAGGGCGTTTCCAGGCAGAGACACTGGACGTTGAAATTAGAAACAGAGACTGATTTCTTACTCAAGTGTGTTCGTTGCAGGAGTCTGTCTTGAGTGCCTGTGTGATAAGATGGTGCACTGCTGCAGTATGAACCTGACCAGAGCCTTACTGTTGGTGAATTCATTTCTTGGCATATTGTGTTGCAGTTATCCAGCTGAAGAGTCATAAATACAGGAATCACAATGGTTTGGCCAGAGTATGGCAAGATGAGAGACCTTCCTTGGCAGGCTTAGGTGACGGGGCCTTTTCATAGCCAGAGCTGTTAATGTAGGGTCCACAAAGGATGTGGACAGGTCTGATAACTGGAGAATGTGTTATGGTAGTGGGAAGTTCTTCAAAGCACTTGACTCTGCCAGCACTGCTTCATCTAAATTAGGTTTAGATCAGGGTGGGCAAAATATGGCCTGCAGGACAGATCCAGCCTGCAGAAAAATTTTGTCCGGCCTGTGGTGGGTCCTTCAGTCCTCCGTGGCCCAGGTGCAGTCCAGCCTATGGCATGTTTAGTTGCCCTCGGGCACACAGCGGGGCTGGGGCAGCTCAGTGACTGGACTCCATTTCCTGGCACCCCTGGCAGTAGTGGCTCCTGGCTGCCTGCCTTGTATAGGGGGTCAGGATCCCTGTAGTGCCCAATCTGGACCTGCCCGCCGTGGCCACGATGAACAGTGGTGGTGGTGGCTGCTGGGCAGAAACTGCTGCTGGGCACCATAAAAAAGCAGGACCTGGCAGCAGGTGTGGCCACCTCCCACTCACCACTGCCAGGGCTCTCCTCTCTGCAGCAGCCTGGAACCCGCACCAGGGCTCTCTTGCACACCAATGCCACCAGCATTGCCTCCAGGCTGCCCTTCTACCCCAAAAAGAGGCTGGAGCTCCTGCTGGCTTCAGCTCTGGCAGCCCAGGCACAGAGGCAGTGGTGGCCAGGCAGAAGCAGCTTCTGGGCATTGGGGAAAAAGCAAGATCTCGTGGCAGGCATGGCCACATTCCCCTTGCTATTGCCAGGGCCCTTCTCGCTGGAGCTGCCTGGAGCCCCTGTAGGGGCCCTCCTCCCAGATGCTGCCTCTGGCCCCCGCTGGACCTCCGTGCCTGTGGCAGGGAGGAACTGCAGGGCATCCCCAGCACAAGCTCTGGGCAGCCACAGCAAGAAGGGCTCCAGCAGTTACAAAGCAGGATGGTTACACCAGCTGCCAGGTTCTGCTTTTTCCCAGTGCCCAGAAGCAGCTTCTGCCTGGCTGCTGTCACCTCTGCATCCAGGCCACCAATGCTGAAACCAGGCAGCAGCTCCAGCCCCTCCGTGGGGCAAAAAGGTGGCCCAGAGATGGTGGTGGTAGGTGCCCTGGCTGAGCTGCCCCTGCTGAAGCTGTTGCCCTCTTGCTAGGGATGTAAATATCATTTTAAAAAAATCGTTTAACTTCCTCTAATTATATTGATTAACCGATAGCACAGCGGCATAGTCACAGGTAGTGCTGGCAGCTGCTCCTGGCTCTTGGAGCCGTTTAACTGCGGGGAGGGGGGAAAGAGGCGCTGGCAAGCCCAGACAGACAACTGAGCCCACCTGCAGCTGTGCTGGGAGAGAGGGAGCACCTGTGAACAAGCAGTTGATTGCTTAATTGATGAGTCATCATTAGGCTGCTCCTATTTCCCTTTTATAGGCTATGGGTACTAATTCCTCTTGCCTCTCTGCCTGCCCTGCTGCCTTCTGATTCTTGCTGGGGCACAGTGGGGCTTCCTTTCCCTGCCAGACTGCACCTGTCCTGAGCTAAAGGAATAACCTACACTAACCGGTTATCCCAACGCTTATCAGTTAAACAGTTAATTGCTTCTTGGTACATTGCTTTGGTTAAAACATTAATTGTTTAGCCTTTCATATCCTTACTGCCCACACCCATGCCTGCTCCCTGCCCCTCTGTGGCCCCATCCTACATAAGGAGTTTTGTTGGGAGGGAGGGTGCTGACTGTTCACACAGCTCTGCAAAACCTCCTGTGGTTAGTGGGCCCAAATAATTGTCAACCCTTGGTCTAGATTAATCATCTGCTTTTCATTCAGACACCAGTATTTCCTCCAGTATGGTTCCTAGCATTTATAGCA
The DNA here is from genome assembly GCF_000455745.1 of Alligator sinensis. NCBI lineage: Eukaryota > Metazoa > Chordata > Crocodylia > Alligatoridae > Alligator > Alligator sinensis. The sequence continues at coordinate 2,978,758 of NW_005842009.1, forward strand.
GGCTTTATTGAGCTTATGATTTTGTTGAGTAAATATAATGGACAGTGAAACTGGCTGGTATTAACAAGGAAGCCTGTAGGAACACTGAATTGGCATGACATTGCCAGTATACATAACAAAGCATAAGCCAGGCATGTCAAGGATACAGCCTGCTTAACTGTTTCACCCACTCCATGGAGCTTCTAAGGTGGCTGGGAATTCAGAGGTGGGGTGAATGGGGGCAGGGCCTGCCACCAAATGCCATGAAGTCCTGCTGGGGGGGACATGTTGGCAGCAAGGGGGCAAGCAATGTCTGCATTAACCCAGATACTGCCACTCACACCACTGCCAGGTCTGGATTCAACTGACGGGGAGCTCCACGGTCTGGATCCAGGCTGGGGGCCCTGGTGACACGGGTACCAGCATAAGCAGTGCTTTTATCATTGAGATCCAGGGAATAGCAAATAGCTAGTATTATTTGTCCTTTATAAATGGCATTGTCTCTGTGACAGAATAGTTGCATTTCATGACAGTTGATATTAGAGGCCTGGGAGAGATCCAGTAGCTCCAGTATGGTTATGTGCTAGCACCCAAAGATAAGCTATCACCAGTGAACTATGAGCAACAGCCTTTTTGAGAGATCCATGCTGTTGGTGGTACAGGAAACAATACCTACTTTGAAGATGAGGTTGGGTGTCAAGTGTTGGTTTGTGAGTTTGTTGCATAATATGATAATAGACAAGGTTCTTTGGGTAAATGTGATATCTTTTATTAGACCAACTAAATAGTTGGAAAAATTGTTCTTTGCAAGCTTTTGGGCACCAACACCCTTCAGGCATAGGGAGAGTCTGCTGGTGTTGTGTGTTCTCCTGGATGGAATAGAAGCCAGCATGCAAAATGCAGGTGTGTGAACATGCGAATGTGTGGCAGTGCAGATCAGGGGCCATGGGAGATGAAAAGTGTGAGACAGGCAAGTTGGGGTAGGGGAAGGGGAAATGTTGACCTGGTGATAGAATATAGCTGGTAAAACATAGAGGTTACCTGGGGTTATCAGATGTCAGGCAGGTTATAATGTGCCATAAATCCTATGTCTATATTTAGTCCATGATTTTTTGTATCTTAGATTTATGAAGTGAAGTTCATAGGCTTGTCTATGAAAGGTATTTTGTAAATCCATTTGGGAGATCGAAGAGAGAGTGGTTGTCTTGTAAGAAGTGTGCACCCACAGGTAATTGGGTTTTTTTGTCTTTGATAGATTTTTGATGTGCGTTCATTCTGGTATGTGGTTTGGTAAGCAGTTGTTGTTTGGTTCCTCATATATATTTTCCATCAGGACATTTGGTGCACTGGATGAGATGTATTGCATTTCTGGAAGTGCACGTGTCAGATCCAGGAATGGTGATGGTTTTGTTGTGGGGTATATTAATTGTGGGGGTGGTAGAGATGTGTTAGCAGGTTTTACATTTCTTGTCATGGCATGGTCTGGATCCATTCAGTGTGTTATGGGCCATAGGAAGTTTGCTTCTGGTGATGAGGTTGGTGAGGTTCGGTGCTTGTTTAAAGGCTAGGATGGGTGGTTCTGGGAAGATCTCTTTAAGAACTGACTTTTCCTCTCCTAGGGGTTCTGAGAGCTGACCCACCTGCTCTCTCCCTCTCCGCTACTCTTCCCCTCTTTGGGAACCCTAGGAGACTTTGAACTCCCAGGGCCTAAACAGTCATCTTTATCAGCTGTGCCCAGTCCTTCCAGGCAGGCTTATAAGCACCCTGCCTTCCTCCCCCCCACCCCCAGGTGTTCAGTTTGCTACAGTGTTTGTCACCAGGCACTGCACAGAAGAGGATTGGTGTCCTGCTCAATTAAACTTACTTGAGAAATATTATGAGGTTTTTAATGTAAAGGGTTTTTTTCAGTCTGGAAAGTGATCATAATGCATTTAGTGTGCTTTTTGCATAGCATAAGGTATCTAACGCACCAACTTAACCATTGGATGTACTTTAGAAGGATACCCAATTTTGGTTAATCTTCTCCTAGGAACAGACTCCAGAACAACCCTTGGTAACCTGTTTAAATGTTCAAATGATTGATTATCCTCCTAGTTAAGAATGTGCCTTATTTCCAGTTTTACTGATATTAAAAAAAAAAAAAAAAAAAAAAATCTTTCAGCTCTTGGTTCTTGTTCTGCTTTTGTGTGCTAGGGTAAATAGCTATCTGCTATCAGATACCATCTCTCTTTGTAAATGACCATGTAATCTTCTCTTTGGTGAGATAAATAGATTGAGCTCCTTAAGAAGCAGTTTTTCTCAAATTGTTCTTATAGGTATGGACCCATGAGAAACCTGTTGTGGGGACAGAAGGACTTTACAGTGCCTCAGCTACTCTGTGAAAACTGTAGGCATGTCCTTATCTTGTAATGAATGGATGCTAAATTGCTGCAGGGATAAGATGCTCCAGTTTAGCTTTTCTTACAAGGAGGGCAGGGCAGACTCACAGGCAGCTACTGTGAAGCAGCTCTTTAGAGCACTGGCCCCTTTACCTATGTATCCGTTCCTTGTGACTCTTCTCAACCCTCCTTCTAGAAATTTGTGCACCAGAACTGGACAGAGTATTCCAGGAATGATCTTGCCAGTGCTGCCTGTACAAGCTTTAACACCTATTTATTCCTGCTTCCAGTTCTCTTGTTCATATAGCCAGTGATCGTGTTCACCTGCTTAGCCTCCACTCTGTACTGTCAGCTCACGTTCAGCTAGTGCGACCACTATCACCACTCCAGAGTACCTGCTTTGCAGTCCCTCATCCTGTCCATGTGACCTACGTTCCCTGTTGTTAGATATGATTTTATTATTATATTTTCTAGTGCGTGACATAGTTTTAGATTTCCTTTTGAGTGGGAAATATGCCATGTTTTATACACCAAAGCTATATAAGAAAACAGATTGCTAGAATAACTAACAAAAGCTGACCAATATGCAGTCAAATTTATGTTAAACACCTTTCTGCTACAATTTTATCCTTTTTTGGGGCGGACTTCTTATGCACAGGTGCATTTTATACATTGGGAAATACAGTCCAGTATAAACGCACCTTTTTCTTTTAGGCAAAGTTCTTTGAGTAGATGTTTTTACTTCTATTAGACCAACTGAACAGTTGGAAAAAAGTTCTTGGCAAGCTTTTGAGCAGTCACCCTTCTTCAGGCATAGGAAGTCTGTGCTGTTCTGAGACTCCAAGGAAAGGTTTTCTTGTTGTTGTTTTTTGTTTGTTTGTTTGTTTTTTATTATTCACTATTTTTTTTATTCACTATTTGTCACCTAGACAGTATCTTCTGTTGCCCAGTTCATCAGCAGTGATTTCTTCCTTCTGTTTATTCATTCCTTTCATCAGTGGTATAATGTTAGGAGAAGAATTGATCTCTATGGAACTTGAGCAGCAATGCATACCACCCCAGCATTTTTGCTGACTGGCATTCTTGCATAGTGGCCTCTGACTTTTTTTTCCATCCAGGAGAACACAGAACATTGCAGACCTCCTCAGCCTGAAGAAGGGTGTTTATACCCAAAAGCTTGCAAAGAAGAATTTTTCCAACTGTTTTAGTTGGTCTAATAAAAGGTATCGGATTTACCCAAAGAACCTTTTCTGCCTATATCCCTAGACCAACATGGCTACAGCCTATACCTACTCATTAAGTATTTCTTTTTGAGATACGTCAGTTAATCAGCTTTAAATCCATATAATGCTGCCATTGATTTTTATCTAGCACTAATTTTTTAAAATCAGAATGATCAGCAATACTAAGTCAGATGTCTTCAGAAATCAGTGCATTATGTTCACAGTTACTTTTATCAGTCAGACTTGTAAAATCACTAATGAGCTCTATATCAAGTTAAACTTAACAAGACTGGCATTGATTATATTTCCCTCCTTGTATTCTTTATTGCTAATCCCTGTTCAGCCATTCCAGGGCTTTGTCCATGGTTGAAGTCAAGATACCTTGGTTGTAATTCCCATTTTATCCCAATTTACCCTGAATAATTGACATGCAGTAGCTTTCTCACTGGCCTCTGAAACTTCTGCTGTATTCCAAGATTATTAAATGCCATTGTCAATGTTCTGTTACTGTAATGAGAGTGAGAGTGGCAGAAAAAGGAGGACAGGCAGGAGAGCGCTGAGTTGGCACTGGCTGGGTTGTTGCTGTGCATACCGCTGGTGTTACGTGGGTGACCAGCCGGTGTGTGGGTTCATAGGTGGGTTGATTTTTAAAAATAAAAATCACAGTCTTCATAATGAGCTTAGGAAATCAAGACCAAACCTTGCAGAAAAGAAAGGTATGCGATTGGTGCCAGTTGCCTTTTTAAGATGGGTTAATTTCAGGTTGTCAAGGTAAATGGGAAGGAGCTCTTGGATAAGAACAGGGAATTAATCTTTCCTGATCATAAGTGGCAGTGTGAGCTGTGCAACAGCATGGACTGCCCTGCCTTTGAAATAGGAGTGCCATCATAATGGGACATGCAGGTGGGAGGCTGTGGTCCCCCTCTGTTTTCTGCTCAGAGATGAGAACAGCAGTTTCTCTATTGTTTGTCCTCAGCCCCATGCTGAAGAGAAAAAAATAAAATAGATGTTTTGGCTGGATGGAGGGAGAAGCATCCCCAAAAACTTTCATTCCTCCTCTTTCCTATCATCAATGAATTGAGCAGAGAGGAAGCAGCAACAGATTAGCCCTCTTGCCCTTTGGAACTGTGTTTCCTCTGCTGGATGGGAAGGAAGTCTCCCAGTCAGTTTGTGACTGCAGTGTGCCAGCTGCTCCTGAGTTGTAGATGTGGTAAGATACGACTTAGAGGATCTTTAGATAAGTCTTGCTAAAGAAGTTTGTGCTTTCCACTAGGGATTATTTTACAACTCGCTGGAAAGCAACAGTTCTCAAACTGGGCTAGACTCAGGTTGCTGGCTCCTTTTCTTTTGTTTTCTACTGAAATCGCTTTAAATGAAGCTTAAAATGTGTGTGCCACTCCTAATATTGTACTGTTGTACTATGTGAGCAGTGCTGTAGCTGGAACAAGGTTGCCATATATGTCTGTGAGTAGGCAGGATGATGGGCTGTGTGATCAAGAATGGGGAGACAATCTGTTTGTCGGGGTTGGGTCTAGACTATGAGAAGGTTTGGGAGCCTGTGCTCTTGAAAAGAATCCATAGGCAAGAAAAGATGGGGTATCCTGGTCATCAGGTGACCATAAAATTGATGGATGTGTATGGCAATGGCCCTCTGAGTGTTACAGTGACTGTGTTTTGTTCCCACAGATGATGTGAAAATGACCATGGCCCAGGCTGGAGCAGTAGTTGCAACTGCAACAGGAGTTCTGCTTTTTCTCCTCTACGCCTCCATTCACAAAGTCGAGGAGGGTCACCTGGCTGTGTATTACAGGTACTGTTCCTAGTAAGCATGTCCAAGCCTCTTGCCAGTAAACAATGTTTTTCTGGATTTAACCAGAAAATGCAGTACACTTCCTCTAAGGAAAGTTTTGGGTAGGTGATTGTCCAGGTCCACGTTCCATGTCTGGGCCCTGTTTCAGGATATTACCAATACATAAATGATAAAATTGGCCTAAAATCATAAGCTTTTTCTTTAAAAAAAAAAAATTCTTGATTTCTACTCTCTCTTTTTTTTTTTTCTTTTTTGTATGACCTTTCCTACCCTAGCATGCAAAACAAGTGTAGGATTAAAGTACAATTTTAATTGTCTGTAAAGTATGCACATGAACATGGCCTTTGAACTCCTGAGTACTTACTCTGGAGTTCCTCACCAACAGCGTGTCCTGCAGTCTTGAGCACCTGGCCCTAAACCTCCCTTGCCCCCTTCCCACCCAAACTATTAGAAATACCTTTTTCCTAGTAGATCTGTGGATTATTCTTCTTATTTTCAGCTGCTAAGTGCCTGAAAGTAAACACGCTTTACTGTTCCATTCTTCCACATAAGCAGTCGCTCTGGTTACCATGGAGAAGTTATACAAATGTGGTTGAGAGGAGTATTCTCCTGCCAGCAATCTCCAGAAGGTGTGTTTGTCTCCATGAAAATAATTTGGAGCCTCTGATCTAGTCAGCATTTAATGTAGTAAATCATAATAGTCTAACTGTTAAAGTCCCTTCCAGGCCAGCATGCAGAAGTGCAATTCCTACCACTGAAGTTTGCCACAGTGTTCACCCTGCAGGCTTGGATTCTCACTTGAATGAGAACAGAAGTCATATCTATGAACTGCATCTGCACCAGAGAAACAGAAAATGCAGTATCTGGGTTCTGCTGCCCTGGGAATCTTCCATTTACATTAAATAAATTATAGCAGTGATAATTGTTAAACGATCTGGGGTATTTTTCAGGTCACTCAGCATAGTGGTACATTCATCATTACTTTAGAGTTTTAAAGTCAGACTGGCTTACTTTAATTAACAAATAAATAATTAAATACAGAATTAAATAACTACAAGAAAAGTGTCTTGTTCTACTGCATGTCTTTTATGTGTCATGATGTTCTCTTGTTCTCAAAAAGTCTGTGGCAAAGGTCTGCCCAAGTTGAACGACCAGGGCGTGCTAGTTTCTATAGCCAGGGATGTATAATGGAGAGATGCAGCTAGCATCCTGTCTAGCCATGTTTGACTGCCATCCTGAATGAGCAGGTATCCACTTTCAGGTGTGTCAGCTAAGGGCAGCCTTTGGCATGAGTCTAGAGCGGGGATGGTACTTGCACCTTTGCACTTTAACTGCTCCATCACACCCTGACTCCCCTGTGTAGTAGGACTTAACTCCCTTAATTTTCTTGCGTACAGAATCCATCAAGGCAAATCAGCTGGCTTGCACTATGCAGGAGGTCAGACTAGAGTAGGTAACTGTTTCTTCTGTCCTTAACATCTATGAAAGACCATCTTGGTCTTGATTCAGCTTTATCACATGCTTTGCACAATGGACAAAATGCAGTTGCATTAGAAAGGTTTATCAGACTGTTATTTTGCAGGCCTCTAAAATGGGGGGGTTACATCTGACTTCTGCCTAATGGCATGTGAAACTTATTGCAGGACTTACATCTGAGGGATTCTGCTGCAGGTTCTTGAAGTTTTCTGTGTTACAAACTTTCTCAGATGTTCTTAATTTTATTTAAATTAAACAATCATCTTGTCAAATTAGATGCATTGAAGCTTATTGAAGTTTCTTCCTTTGAAATGAGAACCATTTTTTCCAGTGGGGAATAAAACCCTTTTGCTGACTGCCCAACTCTCCCAGCTTTTAAAACTGGCTGTTCTACAAAGAAGCTTCTTTTAGTCCTAATAGTATAAGATGCCCTCACCAGCTTCTTTGACCCTGAAGATTGCAATTCTCCTCTCTACTTCTGTTGTGTCAGCCCTTGCACACCTTCATCTTGTGTTATACTGGAGTCAATGTCAGTCTCTCACTTAGTTAACTTTATCTGTGGCCTGAATGTTTTGGTGCATACATTTTCTCATCTGAAAGAAGCTGCTATTCTTAAATGTGTTCTAGGACCTTCTTCCTGGCTATGGGCAAGAGACTAACCATTAGATTTGCACAGAAGAGGCAGTTAGGCAGACATTTGAAGGAGGGTTGGTATTTGAAAGTAATGCACACATCTATCACCAGCTGGATGCATCTTTTAGTAAGCAAGATCTGCTCCACCAAGGGCTAGTTTTCTTGGGCACAGCTTGCTCTGTATGCCCAGGTGTTGGAGCATTATACTAGAGGCCTTTCAGAGAGTTAGCCATTGCAGCCACACTGCTCTCCAGGATGCCAGCATCTCTGTGATCTGTACGAGGCTTGTAAACTGGTTATCACTGGGTGACAAGGCAAGGACAGAACTCATTCGATTCAAAGCCTCGGAGAACCTGGGGTTTCAGTAAGCCTGACTGAACACTTGCTGCATCAAGACTCGATCAGGAATGATAGCCATTTCCAAGGCCTCGGCGCACAGTGTATCTTGAGGCTGTTTTATTGATCTGAGGTCAGTAGCGATCCGTGTTTCCGAGTGGGATCCACGTTTGCTGAATACCTGATCATGCCCCCATAGTTGGAAGTCTGGAGGAAGATCCCTACAATCCCCACCTTTTTAAAGACTGTTTTCCTCGTGGTGGTGTCAGCCTAGAGGGTGAGGGAGCCCTTGGCATTCAAATTAAAGGGGGAAAAAAGGAGTAGAAAACAATAGCAGGGCTCTCACAAGGAAGTGGTGCTTGTCTCTTTGCAGTCTAGCCCAGGCTACCCTGCCTCTCGCTGGATCCAGGAGACTGCCCAAGCAGAGAATGGGAAAGGAGGGTGACTGCATTGCTTGGGTGGTCGTAGACCACCACTAAAATGTCTAGCTAGAACAGCTGAGTTTAGGGATTTGTAAAGACCCAGTGAAGGGCCAGGTGCCTTTAAGCACTAAGGGAGTCCCAGAGATGGGGAATGAATTGGGAGATGATTGAGAGGTGTCCATCACAATGGGGAATGAGGAGTTAGAGGCTTTTAAGATACCCTTTGTCCAATCATTGAGATCACTCTGGGATAACAGAGCGAAACTCTGAGAGGGCCTGAGACCCCTGAATGTGAGGCAGATGTGGCGATAAGATGGTGTGCATTACAGAACCATCCGTGTGTTGACTTACAGCTCTATATCTGTCTCTTTGGTGACAGAGAAGGCTGTCTTCAGCTTTTCCAGTGTCTGGGATCCATTCATGATATGAACTGGTTGGTTGAGGCTACATACAGCTAAACATGGCAGTGCATATCCACAAGATTGGACCAAGACAAGATAGCCTTGTTTCCCCAGCTCTGTTAATTGTTTTCCTAGACCAGTGATTCTTAACCAGGGTGTCCTGGCACTTTGGGGTGCCCTGAGATCTTTTCAAGCGTGCCACACAATGTTACTACTGTTATGTGTGCAGACGTGATTCTCAAGATAAACTCAGAGATTTCAGCTAAGAAACCATAGTGTTAAAATCTTTCTGCCCTATTGCTGTCTTTCTGAGTTATTTGTGATACAAGCATTGCTTTATTATTTTTCTGTAGTCAAAACATGAGTGAAAAGTAAGAGTTGGCATTTTCCAAGGAGTGTCTTGAGTCTTAAAAAGGTTGAGAACCACTGTCCTAAACCCTTGGCTTCTTTCAGATGACCAGAAATAGCAGTCAGTAGGAGCATGTCATTCTGTTTGTGCTTGGCTAGAAGGCTGCGACTTGTCCTACCAATTGAAGGAGCTCCCTACCATGAGCTGTGTTCCTATTGTTATGGGAGTACAGATTATCTATATGGGACTGCACTTACAAAGCTTTCAGAGTCTAGCTAATGCAAACGCTGACATTACCTAACATTTCCTTTTCCTTTGCACTCTTGTGCCAAAGTCAGCTTGATGCAGTTTTTTCACCTACTCCTTGGAGACCAAGGTCTTGCACTGTGCTCATGGCAAAGGGGAGCAAATCTGAAAGCCTGCAGTCCTTGTGATATTCTGTGCTCATAGGTGAGCTTTGATGTAATTGTAAATGCATCTTGGGAAGTTGGTTGGACAACATGAAAACTGGAAGAAATATGTGAAGCCAAGAGTGTTAAATGTGGTATGCTCTGGAATACAGAGCATATTTCACCTTTTGTTAGAGGAGCACTTAAGTATTAAAATTACTCCCTGGGGGCAGCTCTCAGTGACCAGGTGAAACTGCAGTTCTGGGTAATGATACAATTCCTTTGGGATTTCTTTCTGAAACGTATACAGTTTTAATAATTAAAGCAATGAATACATCTTTAGCTTTGGGAGCTAACTTCTGTTGCTGGTGGGTCTTTCCCAGAAAATAGATCACTGTATCTGGTGTCCTACCCAAACTCTTTATAGTGTTCTGGCAATAAAAAAACCCAACTGTGCATTCCCTTAAGCCTCTCCTGCTCTCGGCCTGCCCATTATGGTGTGTGTTTGTCAGAAAAAGACCAACGTCATGGCCTTAAGTCAGCTGTGAAACATGGAAATGAAGTGAAGCCCAG
>NW_005842010.1:0-1402 GCF_000455745.1 Alligator sinensis
TGAAGAGCCGGACCTGGAGCAGCAGGGGTGGGGGGTGGAGCTGAGCCAGACATGGGGCTCTGTCTCCACCTGCCTGTCCCCCCCACCATTCTTGATGGGAAATTTGGTAATTCAATAATAATGTCTGATCAAAAAATGAAGAAGGGGTAAAAGACATATATGAGTTATTTTTTCAAGAAAAAAAGCACTGAAAAGAGACCATTTTTAGTTTAATAATGTTTCATTTGAAAAATTTAGGCTGGCCATAGCCAGATAAGATAAGTAGCATTATCTGTTGCTGTTTTTCATTACTGCCATCACCATCACTACAGTTATTTAGGACACTGAATTTGGAATCAGGAGACCTGTTCTGTTCCAGGCACACTCAGCTGATGGATGCTGGGCAAGTTACTTCTCACTAAATCCAATAAAGGACTTAGGCACCTAAAACAAGATTTTTTGATTGTATGTACCTAAAACCAAAACCAAAATCCAACCCTTTCCTTCCTGCAATCAGTAGACACCTAAATTGATTAGGCACCTCCTTGTTTGACTGAGATGTCCCTAACTGCCAGAAGTGCCACAACCTGAGCAACAATATGACTATATCTTATCTAAGCCCAGCCAGTGGCCCAGCCACTCCAGGAACTTAGGAGTGACAATGATCTCACAAAGCGATTCCAGCCCTAAACCTGTGTGAATCTGTGTGTATCTGTGTCTTAAGGAGGCCATTCCCTATGGCATTCTCAGGCATGCCTAACATACACTCACAGGATTGGGCAGCTCACAAAATTCAGTTGAAATCACTTTGGAAATGAACAGATACAGGGAGAGAGGGTGGGGAGAGCCAGTGCTTTACTTTCAGCTCAGTGGGGCACCAATTCAAGCAGCTGATTCAATTAGCTACTAGATAAAAGTGCCAAAAAGCCCCGCTGAAGTGCACGAGCTATACAGACATTGAGGAGCCAGGTGAAACTGACATGATTCCTCACCCAGTAAGGTGCGTTCCCCCCCCAGGGGGGGGGGGGGGGGGGGGGGGGGTCCCTCCCATGTCTGTAAGCGCCAAGATTCCGTCTAAGGTACACACGTGCGCAGGTGTGCACAAGTAAAAGTCTGGCCGCACACCAACTTTTCAAGGCTGCGCACTGGGAGAGGAGCTGGGGTGTGGCGTGGAACACTTACTGAAGGTAATCTCCTCTCCGAGGTGGGAGTGGGGGCGTGGCATGGGCTCCATCGGCTCCAGGGAACTGCTCCACTCCCCCGCATCACCTTGGGGAGCTAGGAGGCACGTGGCATCAAGGCTGAGGAGTGGAGCACTTTCCCGGAGCTGGCGGAGCCTGGGGAGAAGTTCCCTAGAGCTGGCAGAGCCCACACCAGCCCCCAGCCTCAGCCTCCATCCCTGCCTTGCCTCACCTCACGGAGG
>NW_005842010.1:1452-20437 GCF_000455745.1 Alligator sinensis
GCCGGATCCCACGTGCCTCCTAGCTCCCCAAGGTGACATGGGGAAATGGACCAGTTCCCCAGAGCTGGCAGAGCCCGCTCCAGGCCCCAGCCCCCAGGCTCCAGGCCCCCAGCCCTCACTGCCTGCCCTGGGTGAGGAGTGAGGAGCTTACCTTCGGTAAGTGTCCCACGCCGCACCAAAGCAGCGTGCTCACGGACCGAGGTAGCGCGCTCCCGGACCACTACTCCTTAGAGGGAACATTGTCTGTAACATAAGTTTTGGAAAGTGAACAATTTAATATATGAGTACAATTTGGAATTACCTAGGCTTGTTCTTACAATTCCCTACTGATGTGAATAACCTCTTTAGGTAGTGTTTGCAGGACCAGGCCATAGTTCATTAGTTGCTGGTTGTGCACTGACTGTGGAGACAATGACAGCTGCCACTGTAGATTTAATGATTACTACATAACAGCGCTAGAAGTAACACAAATGAGTTAGGAAAGAAAAATGCTGACTTGTCACAAGATTGGTCTGTTTTGCTGGAGTCACGCTTACTCTTGTACTGTCAATGCTACAGTGAAGAGAACTCTTGGAGGAATACTTCTAATGAGTTATACACTTCACTGTCATTTTACCATGAGTGACTTTAGCAAAAATGAAGTTAAATGGACTAGAAGGGGATGTTTATTTTCAAAGTCTCAGTTGAGGCCTGCTTGCAGTCTTAAATTTGACATTTTCAGAATGTCCATAGAGTCCATCATACAAATATGCTTGAAGAAAAATGTAACATTAAAGATGCACAGTATTTTTATTGCTGGTATTATCAGCGGCTTAGCAAAGTTTATTTTGATATAAGCTTTTCAGCTGCATGATGCTAGTCAACACTGCAGAGTCCCAAATTTGGGTAAACAGATTATTTTTAAATGTCTACAGGAGTCTCATTGGAATGTTATTGTAGCCACGATGGTCCAGGAAATATATGAGAAGCAAGGTTTCTTTATTGATATCTTCTGTTAGACCAACTGAAAAATTTAATTAGCTTAAACAGTATGCCCAACACTGATATTCCAAAGATCTCCAGTATTATACCCACTTCACTAAAACTTCCTGATTTATTGCAATAAATTATGTCCTATTTATTGCATAATTGCAATAAATTAAGCCCTGTAATGAAGTGACATTTGAATGCAGTGGCCTATCAAAATTTTTCAGCTGAAAATTATGGGATTTTTTTGCTTTTTCCAATGTGTGGTATCACTTAATCTTCAATAATCTCTTGACAATAAAGGTTCGAATAACAAAAAAGTAGGAGGTGTTTTCCTAAAATGGAAGTTACTTTTGACTAGTTAAAAAGGTTAGAAAGCAAAGGTAGTCTTTTCTCCACCTGCTGGGAGCTGAGGGTTGTGATAAGTACCTTACAGGGAAGAGCCTATAATAAGCTGTATAATGTAAGCATATCACTTTTGAAGTGTGGTGCTGCCTACTATGAGTGAAAATCAAAATAACAAAGGGGTGATGAATCTTTCCTTTCAACTAAATGCTAAACTCACTAGCACCATGACCGAAAGAGACTTGGTGGTCATGACTGACTACAAGATGAACATGAGCCACCAATGCGATGCTGCAGCCAGCAAAGCAAATAAAACCCTGGTTTGCATCTACCGATGCATTCAAGCAAAACCTAAGAAGTCATCTTCCCACTTTACTCGGCCTTGGTGCGGCTGCAACTGCAGTATTGCATCCAATTCTGGGCTCCACACTTTAGAAAGGATGTGGAGAAGCATGAGAGAGTCCAAAGGAGAGCCACATGCATGATTAGAGGTCAATAGAACAGGCTTTATGAGGAGAGGCTGAGAGGTATGGGACTCTTCAGCCTGGAGAAGCGAAGGCTCAGGGGTGACTTGGTGGCAACCTATAAGTATATAAGGGGTGTGCATCAGGAACTGGGAGAATGTCTGTTCACCAGGGCACCCCAAGGGAAGACTAGGTCTAACTGTCACAAACTGCTGGAAGGCTGTTTTAGACTGGATGTAAGGAAAAACTTCTTTACCATCCAAGACTCCAGAGTCTGTAATAGACTCACCCCAGAAGTGGTGCAATCGCCTAATCTGGATACCTTTAAGAAATGCTTGGATGCTTATCTTGCTGGGGTGATCTAACCTCAATTAACTTCCTGCCCCTTGGGCAAGGTGGTAGACTTGATGATCTCGCAAGGTCCCTTCTAGCCCTAATGTCTATGAGATCTGTGAAATCTCTAAATGTTTCACTGGGTTCAGAAAAGATGTAGAATACAAAAGTATCTTGGGGCTTCCCTAAACTGATGGGAGAAGGGGAAAGGTTGCCTATTTTCTGCTTCAGATAATTAATTTCTAAAATTGGAGATTCTGGCAGGGGGACGCGTAAGTATGCAGTTCTGTTATGATGGTACTAACTAAACTAGGAACATCATTTGATAGCCTTTTAATATGAACATAAGCAACAAATTCGTACAGCATTTATAACATACACAAACTAAAATCAATGGAAAGAAAATGAGAATTAGTTCTTCATACCGTTAGAATCCTGAAAAAGCAATGGTAGAAGAGAAAGTAATCTTTGTTGGAAAAAAACCCCTTACATTTCCAGTCAACATCCAGTTTTGAGAATAAGGGTGCCATGAAACCAGCTAAATCAATACAGATTAGTCTGAAATAATAATCTAACACTAGCAGGAAGGCTTGACAGAGATAAGAAGTTCTTTTAAGTGCTTTAGTTTTTGGATGCCTGTTTTGAGATACCCAGGTGTCCCAAATTGTCCACCACAAATACAAGGGTAAAATTTTCAGAAGTGTCCAGACTGATATTATCGAGGCCATGCAATCCTTCTGGAATTAGAATTCATGAATTCTAAGATTAATCCTGTAGGCCAGGGGTCAGCAATGTTTTTGGGTAGAGTATCAAAAACACCTGCAACCTCAACTTGTAAGTGTTGGCATGCTGGGGTGGATAGTGGGGGAGCCGTGAGGGGCCCAATCTTTGTTGTGGCAGTGCAGCCCCAGGCTCTTCCCCACTGTCTTCCCCAGGCATGCGTGCCAGCAAAATGCCTTCACATGCCACGTTCTGGCACCCATGCTGGGGGTTGCCTACCCTACTATCCTACCCTCACTATCCTATGTAGAATCATCTTTTCTAAATAACCAGTGTGGTAGTCTCAATTCCAGTTTTAATGTTGGGCTCTTTATAACTTATCTCCTTCCTGTTCAAATAAACTGGAATATAAACACGTGTCACATCACTGATTATATATGTTTAAAAAAAAAGCAAAAAAGCCCTCAACTCCTAATGAACAGTTTTTGGCACTGAAATGATTTATATCACTGCCACAAATGTAATAGGAGATGGGCATGAATACCCAACATTGGAATCTACATGTTATAAGATAATATTTCTTCTTTCTTTAACAAAAATTATGACAAAAAGGAAAACCAATGTATTTAAAAAAAACTATTATATGATGTAAAATATTCATTGTATATGAGGAAAATCTTAATTCAATGATTTCTGCCATTTTATAAACCATTTATTAGCAATATATTATCAAAGACAACATCAAAAACAATACGGACTATAAGAATTATAGAGAGGCAAGGGCTTCTTAGGGTGTTATCTTTTATTGGATCAACTGTGTAGTGGGGATAGAGTTAGACAAGCTTTCAAATGCAAGATATTCTTCAGGTGACCTGACAAAGAGCGGCTTGCATTCAAAAGCTTGTCTAACTCTATCCCAACTACATAGTTGGTCCAATAAAATATATCAGCCTAACAAATCCTTGCCCCTCACATAATTTCTGGACTATCAGGACTACAACATAACTCTTACAGTACCAGGCATTATATAGAACAGGGGCAGGCAATTATTGCGGGTGGAGGGCCGCTTACTGAGTTTTGACAAGCCATAGAGGGCTGTATGACAGGCAGCCAGGGGCAGATAAATATTAATTTTCTCAATTTTTTAGTGGCTCCCTGGGCAGGATAGAATGGCCTGGCAGGCCGCATGTGGCCCACGGGCTGCGTTTTGCCCACCCTTGAGTCATCAGGCAACACTAGAAAAAGTGGGGGATTTTCCTAATAAATTGCATTTCTTGTTGTTTCATTATGTATATGGATACATATGTCAGAGGTTTTGAGTATACAAGGTATAAGGATTAAGTTTAACCACAAGTAATAGAGTAGTATGACTTTACAGAAGAAACTTACTGAATGTAAAATGCATTTAAACTACCATAGTTGAGTATAGGGGAAATTCAGGTGTTCTGCAAGGCCATATTTTGTTTAATGTGCTTTAGCCTCTAATGGGAGATTGTACAGTTGATTACTGCTAGTCAGTGATACAATAAAGACTTCTCTGTAATTAATCCACATGAGATAAATTGGAATATTTTCAGAAACAGCAATACTTAGAAACAAATCAGAACATAATGAACTATGTCGGATGCTGTCAACACATAATGAATCCCATCTTTTGTTACATGTTAGCAAATGTGTTGCATATGAAATTGTGCTGTGTTTCAGCCAGACCTGGAATTATTCAAAAGGAAAAAATATTCCATGTCTTAGTTATTGTGCTGAATATTTTGACAAGTTAACTGAGGGCCACCACAGGCCCTCAATTTCCCACTGTAGTGGGCGCCTTCAAATGAGATAAGGAAAAACACTAACTTTTTAAACTTGCTGTATATTTGCAAAATAACCCAAGAGAACCTTTCCTCTCCCAGCCTTAAAAATATTTGATGAAGTTTCTGTATCACCTGTTCTGCATTGAAAATGAATAATTCCACTTAGTCTTTTTATGCACAGTTTAAATCCTTGAGAATGCTTGAATTAACCTTTGTTTATTGGCTGGAAGCCCTGGCAAAGATGAGGAAGTCGAAATCAGCAGTAACTATTACACTATAGCTTCTGTCAGTTTAACTCCCTGTTGTTTGCTCATTTTAGAAATACAATGCTACTGGGAAGAATCAGTTGCCCTGGGTGACAGTTGGCCTTCAAGTTTTTACCTTTTTTATTTGAAATGGGAGCAGTGCACATTGTTTGCTCCACTGCCTGTGGTGTTGCTGGCATGGCAAATGTAATCTCTTCCTAGCTGAGTAGTTTATGCTTATACCTGAACTGATTTAGGCTTATCTTTATGGGGTAATTAAACAATACAAAAACATGTTCTACTTGGACCGGCTAGAGCCTTCAAGTCCCAGAAGATGGGCATTTTGATCCTGGTTTCTCTATAGAGAAGTTGAAGCAGAATTTTTGAGAATGAAGATGCTAGGACCCAAAGGAGTTTTCTCAGACGTTCAAGGAAAGAAGACAAGACAACTGCTGTCCTGTGAAGCACATAGAAAGATGTAATTCTCACTATGACCTAAAGAATGGGTCAGTGGCTAAGGTGGTAGTCTGGGGCTCAGTTCAGTTCCTTACTCTGCTGGAGACTTCCTGTCTTTCAGTTGTCCATCTGTGAAATGGGGATAATAGTACTTCACTAGGTCATAGGAGTATTGTTAAGGTTGCAAACCTTAAAGTCTGTGAGCTGCTCGGATTGTACAGTAATGGGGCACACACAAATGTATATGACAGAAGATAATTATTGAGATATAGAGATTGCTCTATATATTCTTTGAAGAGTTGCACCAAATTTACTTACTTCCATTGAGTTATTTTGACTTATGAAATTTGTTTTAAATGTGTATTCTGAAGAACTGAGGACTTTACTGAATGCTGGCTCTACAAGAAAGGGGCTTACCCTGCTAAAATATTTGTTTTTAATCCTGTGCCAGAAGTACCAGATCATTAAGTGATCTTTTATTATTTGTATCAAGGATTATGAAATCTTTAATATTCATACATGCAAATAGATAATTAGATGTATTGCTGGATAGTTCTAAAAATGATGGACACAAAAATTTCCTATTTTATATCTTGTCTGAATCAGTGGAAATTTTAAATGTGCAAGAATTGAGGATGGACTGGGCAGAAGTTTAATTCACCTGGTTGAAGCTGCCTTCAAGTTCTTTAAAGCAACAATAAGCATCCCAGGGGAAAGAGATCATTATACTTATATTACTAAAATACAACTCTCCGTCCCCCTGATGTATAACTCTCTTTTGTACTGCTGTTTGAAATAAAACAACATGCTGGTTCTGAACTCAGTGTTAACAGGTGATGTTCTGAGGCATCTGAAAACCAATGCTTTACACCCTGTTGCTTGAACAGATGAATTTCAATGGGATCCCATTCAGTAGTGCTTCAGCATTTGTGAATTTGAACAATTTCCTACCTCTGCTTACCATTCCTACTACTACAAGCTACTTCTCTACTCTTAATTTGCCTTTTTAGAGAACAGCTGAACAACATGATTTTATTCTCAGAAGGTCTCTGAACAGCTGTACAATTCCTGCATTAGTTCTTTAAGCAACAATTGGCTACCCCCCTCCCAAAGTCCATAACCATAATCAATGCTTGTAACTGCTTTATATCTAGTAGAGTTTTCATTATTAACTCTCAAATTTAAAAGCATATTGCCCAGGCTATCTGGGGTATTATTTGGCTCTCAGTGAAGTGGGAGCTTTTATTTGACTGCAACTTCTCTACAGAGAATTCGCTCTGGCAACGGGGCAGTTTGATGGGCATAACTATGCTGGATACCCCACCCATCAATGCAGTTCTGTCAGGAGTAAGAGATCATGTTGGCAGAAGAAAGAAGGCTTTGACCGGTGCTCTGCTTTGTTAGCCCTGTATTAATGGTGTAGATTAACATCGCTGTCATGACTGGTTTTTGTAGTGTCAGGGCTAGAGTGAGATCTGAAGATTAGGGTACCTGACTCCCTGATGCCTTTACTCTCATCCTTTTCTTGTATTCACTGATGATGATATAGGTGCAAGTGAAAATCACCCCACCATAAGTGTTATATGTTTTCTTACTCCAGAAGTTGGCAGAAGCCTTTGCTTGGGAGAGAGATATACATTTTTCCCCCCTCTAAACTAAAAAAAAAAATAAAAAATTGAAACTTGATTGTAAGAACAGGCATAATTGATCTGTTTTGGATGTCAGCTATTACTCACGTTGACTTGAGAAAAAAACAGGTTTACAATTAGTTCATAAAATGGCTTCATTGCTCTCTATATTTAAACAAGAACTCACTTATTAATGGCTTTAAATTGACTGGAGTGCAAGCTAAGTAACTATTTTATTACTCTATACACATCTAGATCGGCCATAAATCAGCCTGGCAGGGATGTCCCACTTTACACAGATCAGAATATAAACTCCATACATTTAGTTTAGACATCGCTGTTTTAGGTTTGGGTAAATCTTGCTGAAACTTACAAGTTTAACTGCTACCCTTCCTTTTAACATGGCTGTAGATTAAGCACCACCAAACCCCCCCCAGACAAATGCTAAGCTGCTCGGGTAGTTGAATGCTCTTGGTGGAAGGACTTCATTTGGGAGGAAAATTGTAACCTATCTGAGCTGCACTAGCATGTGACCCAAGATAAACCTATGGATGTGTTGGAGTTCTGGCTGAAGAGCAGGGAATCTACCCGTATTTAGCTGTTTCCTATTGTACTCAAGAAAGCAGAACTTTATACTTGCTTGAAGACAGTGAATTTCGGCCAGCCATTCTAGTCCAAAGGGTAATGTTAGTGTGAGCAGTGGGGTTCATTTTTCAATGAGAAATTGTGAGCTGGTATTCATCAAAAACTAACAGGAGTGATTCCAGAATGCAAATACTGATGAAGGAATTTCAAATAACCTGTAAAATGAAAGTAAAAGCCTTCTGTCTTTGAGGGAAAAAGTCCCTGGGAGATTTTCTTGGCTCAATTTAACATCATACTACAAATAACTGTCTGGGAGAAAAGATAGGGGTAGATAGCAGCCAACTTGAGTGGCTGAGATCTAATATTGTAGCAAAATTTACCCCTTACTCATCTTTCATGATACTGAGATTTACTGAGGTTTTGAGAGGTGCCTTGGAGTTAACTATCAACCCCAGCTGGCTAGAGCAGAGGTAGGAACTAAGAGAAGAAATTAACCCCTTCTTACCTCCATCAGAAGATCTGCAGAAAATTTTGCTTTTGCTATAACCAGGTATTAACAAAGGTCCCTAGAGTAAGTTGATGATGAACCAGTTCATAGACATTCATCTTGACTTTACATTTGCAAATCTGGATGTATGAAAGGAGTGCAAACAAATTCCTTGAGGCTGTGAAGTATGTTATAGAGCTGGATTCTTTCCTTGCAGCAGAAGAGAAAGCTGGTGCTATTGAGAAAGATGGAATCCAGTTGCCAAAAGCTGTGTATGTACAGCTCTGTCTCTAATATACATGAGGGAAAAGGGGATTCTAATCTAGTTTATGATGTTATTGAACAATTTGAAAAAGCAATACATTCAGTTTGTAAAATAAGGGTAATTGACAATAATGCAAAATATAAGGGAAGCTGTACAATTAATTGCTGGTACGGTGGGAAAAAAATGGCACTGAAAGGGACTCATAAATAATAAGGTTGGCCAGGACAGATAGCCACAAATATCTAGTGAATACTCACTCACTGTTCCACTCACCATACTGAAGAGGAAAAAGTTGGCAGCACAAGGATCCATCTCCACAGTTACTGTTTAGATTTAGGTTTGCTGAAAAACTGAATATGTAATAGTGCATTTAAAATGCACAGGGGTATTTAGAACTGGCTGAAATATTAGTTATTATATTAGACAAACTAAAATGGCTAAAAAAATCCAAGCTTGAACCCCAGTCTTGAATGGGCATAGTGGCTGAATGTATATTTGGCTAAAAGGGATACAGGGTGTAGATGTATTGGTCTACAGGCAAAAGGAATCAGAACTCATGGCAGAGGTGATATCTTTTATTAGACCAGCTAGGTATTTGCAAAATGCTAGGTATTTGCTTTTGGGCACACTCACCCTTCTTCAGGCATAGGAGAATGCAAGGATTGTAAAATTCTCCTAGGTGGAAATGAAAATTCATATTTCACAGGAGAGCTGAAGGTGTTGTAAGATCTTCTGGTTGGAACCATTCATTCTGTGCAAATTAGGTTCAGATACCTTGAAGCTGTTTACATCCTTCTTGCCACCAGACAACTTCAGGGTAAAAAGACTGTTTTAACTTTTATCTGAGCCTAATTTGCACAAAATGAATGAATCTAACCAGGAGACCTTACAACACCTTCAGCTCTCCTGTGAAATATGAATTTTCATTTCCACCTAGGAGGATTGTGGAAGCACAGGACCTGAGAAGGTAGTGGCTTATTACAGCAAAAATGTAGGCTCTTCAAACAGAAATAATTCACATTCCAAAAGGAACTCTTAGCACTAGTTAAATCTATAGATCAGAGGAGGAAGTTCATGGGCAAGTCAGATTCTGCTGCATACTTACAATGATCCTAAGGTTAAGAAAACATAGGGGAAACTTGCCAGATCTTTGGAGATACTGCAGTGCTGATTTTACAATTGCAGACAGGTGAGGGTGGCACCATAGTAGTGCTGCAGCTTTGTCCAGGTAACCTTATTGGGAGGTTAATTGCAAAGAGCTTGTCTTTGTCAGAAGAGCAAGGACTTAGTTAGTTAAGGTGCTGAATATACTAAGGAGAGAGAGAGAGAGTGCTGCATCCTTTTGTCCCAGTTTGTAACACTGTGAATGCTCCTGTTCAATCACTGGAACATGGGGTATAGGTTTGTAAGAATAAAGGCCAGAGTAATTAAAGTATCTCTAAGAGAGGACCCTCATATCAGAATTGTGTGTAACTGGACAGTCAGTTGGTAATATGGTTAATGTGGAACTTGGTTTCTCCTCACACAACCACAGAAAAAAAGCTTTCTGGTCATAGCTGGAAGGAGTGGTGGTTAAAAATGAAATCTAGTAGTACACCCGGGGGGAGGAAGGGAAGAGGGGTAGAGACAGGTTTTAAGTGGCTATACCAGATGCTTTGAAAAAGGAAGTACTGAAATTATGTCATGATTTGAATTGCTGGATATTCTGCTATAGTGAAAATCCTAGCCAAGCTAGGAGAGAATTTCCATGAGCTAAAATGCAAACAGGATATAAAAAATAATGCAGAAAATGCGCTACTTGATTGGCAAAGAAGGTTCTGACTAAGAAAAGGGAAGTCCTAATGCCACAGTATCTTGTGGGAATGGTAATAGAGCATGTTGTTGTAGATGTCTCTGGACTTTTGCCTAGTCGGAAGGTGGCAATTATTATTTATCTGTATTTCAATGAATGGCTTTAAAAACACCCAATAAGAAATCAAGAGGATGAAATTATCTGACCAGAAGGATCTGCAATTGGGATTTGTTAAACTGCTTCCTTTCTTTCTGTCTGAATTCAGGATTTAAAGCGTGTCCACTTGAGGCTCCGTTGAGACACAATGAGTAAGGTTATAACAAGAGATGTATTACAGGATGGGATAAGGCTTATTGAAACTGGCAGGTTTAACTACTGTCCTTAATTTGAGAGCACTCTAAGATATAATGAAGTACATTTCCACCAAAGACAAAGGAAAATGAATGACTGTTCAGGAATTCAGATATTCTGGGCAGAAGGGGCTTCAGTTGGATACTGTTTGTGTGTTCATGAAAGACCTGAAAACATAGTGCTGGACTAGACAGCCTGGGTCACTGAGGGCATTTATACACATACTTTTTGGTCATGCAATGTGCCAGAGATCTGCCGCTTCGGAGCAGGCTCGATTAATTGAGTGCTCCGTATGCAAGCTGACATGCACTGCACTATGTTGTGTGCAGTTGTATAAGCAGTGAAATGTGCGTCAGTGCGCAGAAAATGGTGGTGGTGTGCTTTTGAACTAAAGCACCTTCTATGTGTTTTAGTTCAAAGCCACGCAGCCACCGTTTT
The DNA here is from genome assembly GCF_000455745.1 of Alligator sinensis. NCBI lineage: Eukaryota > Metazoa > Chordata > Crocodylia > Alligatoridae > Alligator > Alligator sinensis. The sequence goes on from NW_005842010.1 coordinate 12,336, forward strand.
ATCAGCACTGATGTGCATTTTGCCACTTATACAGCTGCAAGTGTCACAGCACCGGGTGCTTTTCAAGATGCCCAGTGCTGCAGCACTCAGATGTGTAAAAATGCCCTGAGCCAATATTGCAGCTTCCCATGTCATAAATCCTGTCATAAGATGATTAAGCTCTATCTTAAAACTAGCTTCCCTCATGCTCCCAATGGTGGTTACTGGAAAGATTTGTTTGAACCTCACTCCTGGAAATTCAAGGGAAGTATCAGCCTCAGTTTATTCAGTTTGTCCAATTTATAGCCTTATGTTCTTGTGCTGATATCATCCTTTTAGTTTAACTAGTTCTTCTCCTTCCCAATGTTTATTCTCCCCAATATATTTCTGGAGAGCAATTGTATTTCCTAGGCTAAATGAGTTAACGTCTTTTTGTATGAACTGTCGCTTCATTCTTCCAACCATCCTAGTACCCCACTCTGCACCAGTTTCAGGCATAGTTTATCTTTCTTGAACATGGCTGACCATGCAGTATTCCAGGTTGAATCTCATAGTCACTTGTAAAATGCTTTTCTATCTCTCCATGTAATACTTTGTGTGAAGCGTCCTTGGATTGCATTTGTCTTTTTGATTGCTTCATTACATTGGCAGCTCATAGTTGTCCTGTGACTGATTAGCAGTGATGGGTCCTTTCTCTTGATTAGTCATTTCCAACTGACGGCGTCTTAACTTGAAGCAGAAATTCTTGCTTTTAGTTCTTAGGAGCATGAAGCTGAGGTCAGAATAACAGGGTTATAGTTGTGTAGATGACTTTTCCCTCTTATTAAAAAAAGGGATTATTTAAAAGAAACCGCACCGAAGCAGAAAGTGAAGGAAGCTTCAACACAGCCTGTACATGATCCTGGGAGAAGCCTATCAAGTAGGATTTTTTATCAGGATCCTGCTTGAAAGAGGCTTGGAGCTGTGAGCAGGGAAAGTACCTCATTGGATTTGCTGCAGTCTTGTATGTAAGCAGAATTCACCCAAAGTGCTTGTCCCTATCACCAGTTTCTCCCCTGAATTTACAAACTCTGAATTTTGTTTAGCAGCTGGTATGTAAAGGTGTAGCTTAAAGCCTGAGTACAGGGATGGTTTTCTTCTGTATTTGTTTGTGCCTAATGTTTCCCATTCTGTGTTTCCTTATCTCAGATCCTATTTCCCTTGACCTAGCAAAGTTAATGAGCAGAAACTGTCATGAAAGTGCATCAGAAATCAGTCAGCTACTCAGGCTGCTCTGAGGCTGGGACAACTAAAAAAAAATTTCACTTTGTTAAATTGCTTCTGGTAAGAATTAATTTAATAGAACAAAATAAAGCTTTCAAGTATCTGAGAGCTTTTTCTTGGCATGCTTGTCTTTTGGTCGCTCATCTGGTAAATAAGAAAATGCCATTTTTACTTGAATAGAAGATAACCCCCAATAATTATATTCTATACATGGAAAATTTATAATTTTCTTACATTTTTCCATGTATGGAATCTTTTGGAGGTTTGCCTTGAATTTGTCCTCCCACTGCTACAGCAAGGGAAATAAATCTTGGGTGTCAGGTGTCTCTTTTGCTTTCTGCTTCCCCCCAATATTTTCTGCTTGCATCCTCTTCCCTCTGTCGAATCCAGCTCTCCTTGAGCATATGGAAGTGAGGATCCAATTTGAAAACAATCACCTTAAAACTAAACATGTCTGTAGCAATTTGCATATACTATGCATACACTTAGTTCAATCAGAATTGATGCATGATATCTTTTTTTGAAACTGCTGCAAGTTTTAGCACAGGTATTTCATAAACACACTTTTAAGTAGCAGTTTTGTACCTACCTATATAGAGTACAAATTGGGCATGCTATTAATCCAAAGCCAAAGGCTTGTGATTTATCACAAAGCTTGTTGGGCTGGGCCCCAGCAAAGTCAACAACTTTTCAAGCCAAGTGTTTCCATAGCTGAGCACTACTCACTATGTGTGTGTACTCCAGATATCCTGCACAAAGAATCCATGTGCTAATTAGCCTGCACATATGAGTGGAAGTAGATGTTCTTGTCATAAGTCCTGGGATCCTCCAAAAATGTATATGCAGATGAGGCACAGGGCAACCTAGTCTGGCTTCACTTCATGGGGCGCGTCCAGACGAGCATGCATGTGCCTCTTGCCACGTCTCAAATCACTTTGAGATCCACGTGTGGGAACGAGGCACGTGGCAAATTTGTAGCAAGAGGCATGTGCTGCAAGTTTGCAGCACAGGGGCAAAATTAGACCCCTGGATATCCAGGGGTCTAAAAAAAATGGAGTTAAAAGAAGCAGGGCAAGTGGAGGCTGGGTCCTCCACAGAGGCACTCTGGCTGCCAGAGCGTGTCTGTGGTTGGCCCTCACCCTGGTGCTGAAGCATGCTGCCTGCCAGGCAGCGGGCTTCAGCATCAGGGCTCCAGTGCTGGTAAGTAAGGGGTCGGGGGGGCTGGAGAAGGGGGAAGGGGACCAAGGGGGGGAACCCCGCTGGCCCCGCCCACTCTCCCAGTCCCCCCACCCCCTGAAGCCCCCAATCCCTTTCGTGCCCAGACCCACCTGATCCCTGCCCTGCCCGGCCCCATCCCTCCAGGGCCCTGATACTTGCCACCCCACCCCAGCATCCCAACAGTAAAAACCAAACCAAACCAAAACAAAAAAATCTAGTGCTTACTGGCAGTCCAGCTGCTGTCTGTGTCACTGGGGCCCCACCCGCACAGTGCAGGGCAGACAGACAGTCTCAGCGGCCCCAGCCCAGGCCCTCTTGCCCCCCACTGCCCTGTGCTGCATGGGGGCAGAGCTCTGCCAGGAGGCCCCGGAGCCCCCACAGCCTCTGCTTCTAGGGTAAGGAGAGGCTTATTTTTTCAGGTTTTTTTCCTTTTTTTTCTTTGAAGTGATGGTGTCTGGGGTGGGGTGGGGCAGCCACAGGGGCCTGCGGGTGCAAGTGGGGGATGGGGCCAGGGGGGGCAGCCATTCCCCTGTGTGGGGGCCATAGCCTCTGTGTGGGGGGGTGGTAGTCCCTGTGGGAAGGCCGCAAAATATATATTCATGTTTCATGAATTCATGAAACATGTATTTAGAGTTCACTTTATTATTATGATACAGACACAAGTAGGCTTCCACATTGCTTTAACACTGTAGATATATCAATAAAACATGCCCAACTGATCACTGTCTCTATCTCCCTCTCTCTTTATAGTGGTGTTTTGTTTTAATTTTGGAGGAACATGGATTTTGGGGTATTTTCCAGAGTGACTCTGGGATTTTTTTTATCAGGGATTTTTCAGTTTTCCAATAGGGAACACCAGAATGCCTGCTAGGAAAGCCAGTGGCAGGACCCTGCCTGCTCAGAGCTTGTACCTTGGACCCAGATGGCTGTGGCTGGCCTCCTAGCAAAATGGGGCCAGGAGGACATACTTTGACAGTTCAAAGCAGGCCACCACGCTAAGAACATCTTCTGGGCAGTAGCTGCCCAGATGGCTGGGCAGAGGGCACACATGGCAGTAGTGCTGCACAAAGGCCAACTGTGCAGCCACAGCACATTGGCCGCTGGCCCAGAGGGGCAGATGCCTCTACTGGCTGTGCAGTCTCCATCCAGGTCTGGCAGGTGTACAGCAGATCACAGCCTGGCAGCAGCCCCAACTGCCAGACTGCTGCAGTGTGTAAAGGGTGCAGGGAACTCTCAAGGATGCTTCAGCAGTCCAGCTGGCACAAGGGGTAGTGTCCCCAGGTACCAATTGCCTGGGTTCCAGAAGATCCTGAGAGTGAGTAGCCCTGAGCTACTTGCCAGGGCAGCTTTTCATACTGCTGGGGCCAGGACAGGGCAGCTTTTTATACCGCTGGGGCCAGGACAGGTGCTGGCCCCGGGCTTTAGCTCACCCTGGCTGCAGATCTGGGAGGAGTCAGGCAGGGTTATTTTGCCCCAGGTGGCACAATTTGCTTTACAACAAAGTGTATGTCCAAGCATGTGCGCTGAGGCAAAAATCCCTGGCTCAAATTTGCACCGCTGCTATTTGAGCTGCTGTAAGAGTACGTGCTTGCATGTGTGGATGTGCTCGTGGAGGGCAGTCACACTAATCATATGTGCCAGATTGAGAGGGGGTGACAGAGGGATTCTGGGTAAATTGTTTGGGGCCCTGTTTCATGACATTTGCCAGGTATTTAAGGCTGGTGAAGAAACAGGAATTATTGGAAATGGGAAAGAGGCACAGCTCAGCTCTGGGAATGAAGAGGATATCAAAATGTATGCAACATAGTGCTCACTATGATTTGGAAGAGTTGGTGGTAAGTGGGGCTGTGCTTAATGGGGATTACCATATGTTTTATTTAGACAGGCTGTATTTACTTATTCTTGTGGTAGGTTCCTATCAATGTACTTACCTGGCAGGGGAAACACCATGTATCTGGGTTCATAAAAGCAGTTTTTCTTAAACCCTCCCAGGGATAACTTTTCTTCTGGCATGTTTTAAATACCTGCTGAGGTGTTGGGGCTTAAGGCCCACTTTATGGAAATAGGAATCTCCTCCCTAGCTTGCTCCTGCCACCATATGGCTGAGGGCGGGTGAAACTTGGGGGCATCTGATCCCCAAGCCTCCAGGCTTGTGCCTGCATGTAGGATGCCTGCTAAAAGACTTTGGAAATATGTGAAGCTCCTGGTGGGGGTGGAGGATTATTGCCAGTTGTAGGGCCACTTATGGTTCTGGACTGCCTCATGTATTTGGACTTGATTCGGCTGATTTGGCTTGGAACATGAAAAATTTATTTTTTTTTTAAAAAAAGGTTCCGATCAACATTGAAAGTCTGGTCTTTGCCTTAAAGGCAGAGAAAGGGGTCAACAGAGCATTGGGGTATGAGGAGTAGAGGAGGTAAACCCGAAGCTCAAAACAATGGCAGTAGTGTCAAGTAAGCATGAGGCAGAAAAAGAGTTTAAGATTGGAAATGAAGATCTGGAGACAGCTGGACAGTGGATGAAGGTGAAGAAGGAGAAAGAAGGTGATAGCAGGAGTAGCAGTGGAGGCAGTAATGACAAGAGTGATGATGGCAGAAGGAAGACAGGAGCAGAATAGAGTTGGAGACAGAGCGAGGGCAGCAGGAGAAGGTAAATCAGGTGAGAAGCAGAGGACGGCTGGAGCATGATGGCAGGCCACCCACTGGGAATGGCATGATGGGAAAATATGGAAGAGGCACTGAGAGAAGCTAGAGAGGAGCAGAGACTGTAGATAAAGGCAACTTTAGCCAGTGATGGGGGCAGACAGGATTGATGATGAACAGATATGATTCTGGAAAATATACTGTTTGAAATTTTGGAGGTACAGATGGAGGATCTCACCAGCCTGACTGCTTTCTTGAACTGAAAGACTTGGAAATTGACTCACTGGGATGGAGAAGAATATGAGAACTTTTGGAAGAAATATGCAGAAAAATGTGGGGGTGGGTGGTGGAGAGGAGGAATTAAGACAGAGAAAGTTCATAGCATGGGAAAAATCAAGAGAAAGAGTTATTTCAGTTCAAATGCACACAGATTTACTAAAGGCAGAAGACATAGAAAGATGGATGGAAAAGTATGTCCAAAGGGTCATGTTGGTAGAGAACATAAAGGACAAATATGGTATCTGGACAGGGTCGTAGAGGGCATGGGTATTGTTACAAGTGGAGCCCAGGTGAGTTGCTTTACCTCCCATCAGTGATCCAGATCAGGACACACTGGGGTTTATAATGTACTACAGGCAGCCAAAACAGTGCAGCAAATGTGGAAAGGTGGGGCACCTGTCCACACACTGCCCCCTCACTGTACTACAGATGTGAAGGGATGGGGCATAGAGCAGCAGAGTGCCAGGAGTTTCTAAAATGCACTGTTTGTAAGGGAGTGGGACACTTGTATTGTAGATGCCCCAAAGGCTTTGCACGTATAATCAGATCCTCTGAGGAACAACAAAACCTGGAGGAGGATCATGGAGAAGAGCACAGATGAACCTTAAAGGTACAGATGCACTCAGCTCAAGCAAGCATAAACTAACAGCCACACCCATTTAAAAAGAAGCATAAATGGCAGTGACAATAGTTTTGCTTAATGTCACTAGTATCTTGATGAGTATCACAAGGAAAAGATGGAAACAGATTGAACCAGTTTTGATCCAAGTAAGGGCAAACATAATCTGCCTACAAGATTGTGGTATACCAGGGAAGAGGGATTATAAACACTTTTGAGTAAAGGTGGAGATGGGCACCATCCTGGTAGTCACGGACAAATAAGAACAAAGTGGCAGGGGTAGCAGTATTATTCAAGAACCCAGAGCTGAGAGCAAAGCAGATAGAAGAAGTAATCTGTGACAGATTATAACAAATTTACTATAAGGCAGGGGAACAGAATTAGAAATTTTCAATGTATGTGCACCACCAGAGAGGGAGAGAAGAAATGCGCTCCTTAGAAAGTTTAGGTGGTTGAAGAGAGACCACGCATAATAGTGGGAAATTTTACTTGTATAATCAAAATGGGTGATAGAAGAGGGGAAGAAGGAAAAGGAGCTTTAGACAGCTCATCCAGACTATTAACAAATAAAAGAAGAGTTGATAATAGATGTTCGAGCAGGGGAGAAAGTTTTTACTAGAACAGACGCCACTGAAAAGAAACAATCAAGAATTGACTTTGTGCTTGTATAAAAACAATAGGGATAAGGAAGAAAGAAACCATATATGTGACTTTTAGTGAGCACCAGATCCTGAAGGTGGAAATGAGTCCTGGTAAGAGCCCAATGAGAGGGAAGGGACTGTGGAAGTCAAATGTGAGGCTGTTACGAGATAAAGAGATATGTCAAGTGTACATGAGCCAGTATGAGGGGTGGTAAACACTGAAGAAATATTTCAGGAGTACCAGAGAATGGTGGATGATAGTGAAGAAGAGGACAGGAGCATTTTTGAAGAAGGAAGAACAAAGACGCATGGGGAAAAGAACAAAGGAGCTATGAGAGCTGTAAAGAAAGTCACAGGACTTGCTAAAGGAACCCACAGATGGAAGACGGGTACAAGAAGAGCTAGAAGAAACAAGACAAAGAGTTACAAACCTGGTTTAAAAGAAATACAAGAGGGAAAATAGTCTTAAGACAAGCACCCTGGGTGGGAGAAAATGAAGAGTGGTCCCAGTACTTTTCAGCCAGAGTGAAGGTGACAAAAGAGAGTTTAATATAGTGAGGGAAGAAGGCAGTGCCCTGATGGAAAAGCAGGCGGAGGTACTGGAGGCAACAAGAAGATGTTATGAAGAGCTATACCAGAAGAATAAAACAGGCAGGAAGAAGATGAAGGATTTATTGGAAGGGATTGAAGAGAAAGTAGAGGAGGAAGAAGCAAAGATGATGGAAGAAAAGATAAGCTTAAAGGAAGTGGAGGAGTGTTTAAAAAACTTTAAAAGAGGGAAATCACCAGGAGCAGACGGACAGCCTGTGAAATTTATAAGGTGTTTTGTGCAAGGGTAGGGAAGGAGATAGTGGAAGTGTTCAAGGAAATAGTGGCAGGAAAGAGGCAGGAAACGATTTTACAAGAGGTGTTGTGATCATACTCTTCAAGAAAAGGAAGAAGGAACTCTTGACAAATTGGAGACTGATTATACTCCTTAATATGGATTCTAAGTTAATGGCCAAGATGCTGACTTTGAAGATGAGAAAAAACCTCCAGAAGATAATACATGAAGACCAAGTACATGCAGTATCAGGTGTCTCAGACGGCCGGAGCCGACTTACGGAGGATCGCTGATTACTCGGCCGTCAGGTGGGCTGGTGGATGGAGAGGCAAGACACAGCGTATTGGTTGCAAAATAACTTTTACTTTAACTTTACTTACGCTGCTGGTGGCTGCGACGCAGATGGTAAGGTTGATTTACGTAGTTACAGGTAACAAGTTGCTTGCGTAGTTACAGGTAACTGGCAACAAAATGAGCCGGCGAGTTTGTAGACAGAAACGACCATGCAGGATGAAGGATATGTCGGGAACAGACGGTGACAGGGAGATGTTGGAGGATGGCCAGTCCGCCAGCTTTTCTCTGCCATGTGGCAAAGTTCTCCGTATTCTACCACGTGCTCAGAGCTCTCCGACTTGGGC
>NW_005842010.1:21237-22232 GCF_000455745.1 Alligator sinensis
CCGCTCCCGACGGTATGTACCTCGGCCCGGGATTTTCTTGAAGGGGTGTTGCTGCCCCCCAATCCTGTCTGTCCTCCTCCTGTGTTCTTGACGGTGGCCCGTCGCCGTCACAGTAGCCAATAACAGACTGACAGGTGGGAATAGCTAATAAGGCAGAATGTACCAAATTTGAAAGTCACTGCGGTTATTCAGGGCAGTTCTATTGTGACAGGGGCACTCAACTCATTTGGTTATGACATGCCCCCTTGACCATGTCACAATAGACAAGGGAATTAGGTTACAAGTAATTTTCATCTAGGAACTCGTCGTCTTTATAAGGTTCAAGTGGTAAACGGGTATATACATAAGCAGATAACTTTATAAATCAATCTTTAACAAACTGTAAAATACAACAACCCAAACATATAACAATGACTATTGGTAAGCACAAGGTAATAATAGGAGTTAACAAGTGTATCAACCAGGATGACGTGTCCCATCCTATCCAAATAAAAATGTCGGCTAACCATCCCTTCCCGATCCCAGCGACGTTGTTGGTGTCTGCGGCAATTTGTTTTATGCGGTCGAGCTGATCTTCTAGTGGAATAGTAACGTTAGGTATGCTAATACAACAGTGTTCCTTAGACAGGTTAAGGAATTGACACATGCCTCCCAGATGTAGTAACATCGCGTTGAGGGCTAAGCGGTTTTGCATGGTCATGTGCGATGTAGCCTGTAATTGATGGTTTAATAACTGCAGGGATGTTTTGGTACTATTGGCTAGAAGCTCAACTTGTTCAGCTAACTTGGCTATAGCGACTCTTGCCTTGCCTGTCCCTATTCCCCACACAAAATAACCTTCAAGTGCCCACACGAATTTTTGGTTGAATTTCTCTTTGTCTGTTAACTTGCTCCACACCGGAGCGCGTCGCTTATGGCGACGAAGTACGGCCGGACTACTCAGGTGAGATGTGTCAACACTTAAGGCGGGGCAGAGGATTAGTGGACTTAACAAG
>NW_005842010.1:22554-25984 GCF_000455745.1 Alligator sinensis
GTGCCCTCGTTTTGTTCGGGCCTGGGGGAAGGGCTAGGTACCATGTTGGAGTAATGGCTGTGGGGTTCCAGGCTAACGAATTATCGTCCCTGGACCACTTTACTCCTTCTGGGTTAATCCCCCACGGTATCTCTGAACACGCAATGTTATACAAGAGACGAACGGGGGCAGGTGGAAACATAGCCTCCGATCTGCAGACAGAGAGGTTACCGGTAATAGACGGTGTGTTGGTGCTGGGAATATATAAAAGGATGTTGAGTTATCATAATATTGGGGTTGGTTTGGATTGGTGTTCCGGGCTTTAAACCACTTATCAACATTAAGAGGGTATACAAACGGGGTTAACACCGGGTCGTTAACAGAAAAAGGTAGGCGTAAGCATGCGGTGAGTCCTGACTCGCTACTATCTCCCGTGATGTTCGCCCAGAGTGATAAAAGGGACAGGACCGAGGTAGAAGTTAGAGGTTGCGAAGTCAGTTCCATTCACCGAGGAACCCATCGGGAACAGCAGAAGCATGACGATGATCCCGTTCACAACATGTGAGTAAGCGACCATTACTGTGTTGACCCAAATGTGCTACGGTGGATCTCGTGATCGAGCAGCTACAGACTGCCGCCTCGTCACTGTCGGGCCTATAAGGAAGCAAGAAAAAGAAAAGGGAGCCGTAATCGAGTTCCTAGGAACGTTATGTCAGCTATAGGATGTAAGTGCGACTTTTCCTCATTGACCGTCCACCCCTCATCTTGAAGGTGTGTCACTAATTGGTTGGCTATACGGGTAACGGTGGAGCTGTTGTGGCCCATAATAGCAATGTCATCAACATAACTCCAGATTTTTAATTCCTCTTCTGATGGAAGGGTGTGAGAGGCACGAAAGTTCTTTAGGGTATTGTTCATGGCACCAGTGGCTAGTGATGGGGCGTTGCAGTACCCCTGTGGGCAGACCGTCCATTTGTACATAGTGCCCTCGATACACATATTTAACACTCCTTCGGGGTCCGTAATTGGAATCGAGAAGAACATGTTCTTTAAGTCTAGGGTGACTCCAACCCACTCGTCTCGCTGGAATTGGGCCATTTCGGACATGCATTGTGGTAGGGTGGACAGGTTGGGTTGCTGAAGTACTTGACACCTTTTGTTGGTCTCTCTGTAATCAACGACTAGCCGGGCTTTGTCAGGTTTTCCAGGTTTTGTGACTCCCCACCCTGGTGACAGGTAGGTGCTAGCAATTACTGGTTTGATGCAACCCTGTTGCTTGAGTCGCCGCAGGAGGTCGGTGAGGGACCCTTTAAGGGGGCCCTTGGTTGGGATTGGCCGGTATCGCCAGGTGGAGGTGTTGCGGAGCGTCGGTCGGTGCCAATCCGGCTCCGGGGTAGCAATGGGAAGCGCTTGTAGCACCTGTTCTTTGAGGTTAAGTGCTTTGATTCCCGGAATTCCCAGAATATTGATGCCCCCTAGCACTGCCTCTAGAGCGCGTCGATGGCCTTGGATTGCAAATTTAACTTTTGTTGTGACTGCAACGGCGTTGAGTCCTTGTACCCTAATTGTTTTTGTGGTTTTCTGGTCGGGTGTCGTTGGAGTGATTACGTTGACTTGGGCTCCGGTGTCGAGGAGGAAGAGCACTTGTTGTTGATTACTTGGATTGACAGAGTCGTAGACGGTGAGTTCAGTGTAGGGGCGAAGGTCAGTGGGGTCGGGTTTAGGTTGGCCGCCGGAGTGACCGGCGGCCATTACTCGTTTTTTTGCTTGTCACTGAATTTGAAACCTAATTCGGCCACTAGGTGTCGTTGGCCCTCATTCCCCAGGATACGCAACTGCTGCTTCGTGAGCCTGGAGTGATTGAGGAGGAACCCGAATATGGCTCTTTCCTCTGGTGTTCTTTGGGGTAGCGACCGTGATTCTCGCCGCAGGTCGAGTTCCTGACTCCTTGGCCTCGGGGCCTCGACCGGATACGCCGAAGGTCATTTTTTTGCATCGATAGGAGTTCCCTCGCTATGTTTCGTGAGTGCCTGCAGTTGTGGGAGATGACTTAAGAGGTTCCCTGCTGGCTGACCCACCGTTGGGTTAAGAAAGAGTCAGAGCGTGATAGCGTCTGTCCCTCCGTACACCTCTACACAGGCGTCTATGGCCTCCAGAGTCATTGGAATCGCTCCGGGGATTGGTAAGTGGCGATGAGCCCATCTTTCCTTGCATTGGGCCTGCGCCAGTCCCAGTGGATGCACCCTTGGGTTCCACGAAAGGTACGACACCCCGATTATGGCCAAGAGAAGTTGTTCCGCACTGGCCTTCTGCGGGCGACCCTCATGCCAGGCGTGGGATTTATGGGTCACTTGTCCCACCACAAGCGCCGGGAGTGGAATGGGCCAATGTGTGTTTTCCATGATCATGTTCAGATTGGTGGCACATCTTCCACTCCACAACGCTTGTCAGGTTAAGGCACTTGCTTTTTCTGAGTCTAGTATGTCAGATCTGAATTCCATTATCAGTCGTCCCAGCCATATGGCTAGAGTTTCTTCAGGTTTCATTTTTGATTCCCGACAAAGTTCTTGTAACTCTGGTCAGGTGCGCGTGCGATATGTAATGGTAGTACGTGTGGTGCATTGCGCATCTGCGACATGTTTCACCAATGCTATTGGGTGAGCCGCAGTCGGGAGAGGGTTAAATTTGTCAGGCGGGAGCACTGGATACAACTTTCCTCCCTCATACAGGGGCGGTTCCACTACTGGCTCCACGTCCGGGGGCGGGGCTTCTTTTGGTGCCACTCCAAGGGGCGGGGCCGTGGGCGGTGATGCAGCCGGCCCGCCTCCCAGGGGGATTTTCACGCCCTTTTCGCTTTCCTCGGCGCCATTTTCTGGCAGCGGCGCCATGCGGCCGGCACCATTTTCGAGCATTGGCTCAGAGCCCCCCGCCACCTGCTCCATTGACTCCTTGCCCACTGTGTGCAACCGAGCCTCTAGATTTGTGTTCTCTCGTAGTAGACCTGCTACCGAACGGAATAACACATTTATTATTTTTCCTTTATTCCACTTTGTCAACCCCCATCTTGCCGCGTGGCGGCCCTCGGTCTCTAGGCCTTCCCGGAGCTCGCTGAGGAGTTCGTGACCACGCGATCCAGGCACTAAAGCTGGACAGTTAAACCAGTCCGGTGGGGTGGGTTCCCCTCCTTCCCTCAGGTACCGGGTGCACTGGGCAAACTCTTGAGCGGGGGTTGGATTTTCCGCCTTCTTCGCCTTCACCCCCGCTAGGGATAGGGTCAGTGTTTCATCCGAGGGGCCGATAGCAAACCCGGTCACTGCCCATTACACACCCGAACGCCCCGGGAAACAGCTTTGCTCTCCACTCCTTCATGACTGCTCCTTCCCCTTTCACCGAGAAGTAGCCGTCCATGTTCCTTCCATCCCCTCCTACCGCCTGGTGGTAGGCGATATGC
>NW_005842010.1:26330-41621 GCF_000455745.1 Alligator sinensis
AGTTTGTAGACAGAAACGAGCATGCAGGATGAAGGATACGTCGGGAACAGACGGTGACGGGGAGATGTTGGAGGATGGCCAGTCCGCCAGCTTTTCTCTGCCACGTGGCAAAGTTCTCCATACTCTACCACGTGCTCAGAGCTCTCCGACTTGGGCGGAAGCTGCACGGATTTTTATACCTTTAGAGTAGTCAATAACAGACTGCCAGGTGGGAATAGCTAATAAGGCAGAACGTACCAAATTTGAAAGTAACCGCGGTTATTCAGGGCAGTTCTATTGTGACAGGGGCACTCAACTCATTTGGTTATGACATCAGGTAGGACAGGGGTGGGCAATTATTTTGGATGGAGGGCCACTTACCAAGTTTTGGCAAGCTGTCGAGGGCTGCATGGGCATCCCCACTCCTTGACAGGTGCCCTGCCCTCTGTTTGCCATCTTGGGACTGAAATTCCCACCCCCAAGCCCCTGACCTTTGTGACTGGAAGTCCTTCCCCTTGCCCCTGCAGAAGTACTCCTTTCAGTAAGGGTTTGCCATCTTGGAACCAGAAAAATACCAAATTATATTTTAAAAATCAAATATCTACTACAACATTCATGAATTTGATTTAAAAAAATATTTTTGTCCTGATTTACTTGTGTTTGTGTAGTATACATAGAGATGATTGTGTAATAAATTAAAATGAAGTCTTACTCTTGTATATGGGGGAGGGTGGGGGGTGTAGGTTTGTGGGTGTGGGTATCTGGGGTGTGGGGGATCATGTGGGTATGTGTGTGGATATGTGGTGTGGGTGGGTATGTGTGTTGGAGGAGGGTGGCTGGGGAGGGTTGTGGCATGTGTGGCGGAAGAAAATTTGCCCATGGCCTCCCTGCGGCAGGCAGAGCCCCCCACAGCACTCCTGCCAGCCTGGGCTTCGTGCTCCTGCTGCTCCTGGTCCTGGGGCACTGGCACAGGCCCATGCTTCTGATTGCAGCCACTTCCCCCCCATCTGTTACCACTAACTGCCCTTCTGCCACTTCCCCATCCCTCCCCGCACTCTCTGCTCTGGCATCGCATCCCAGTGGCACAGCTGAGACCACAGGATGCAGCAGAAGCTAGACCCACTCAGCTGGCACTGCACAGAGACAGCTGAGAATTGCAGGGGCTAGGTCAGCTCCTGCTGTGTCCTGTGGCCTGGTCTGCAGCTGGGGACCACATGGTGCTAGAGCAGCAGGCCAGGCGGGGGGGGGGGGGGGGTGGGGGGGGGGGGGGGGGGGGGGGTGGTGTTGGAGGGGAGTGATGGCAGTGGTAGGCAAATGGCTGTGGCAGGCAGGGTGAGTGGGGGAGTGAGTGGGCATGTGGAGCACAGCAACAGCTGGGTGAGAGTTCATGGCCATGCTGGTGTGCGAGGGCCAGCACTGGCAGGGCCCAGAGTGGGATTGCAGGAGCACGGGGCAGCAGTGGCTCTATGGAGCTGGGATAGACTGCATCATCAGGGAGATGGGGAGCCGGCCTGGCTCCAGAGCTCCTGCCAGCCTGGTCCCATGTCCCTGCTGCCCTGCTCTGAGCCCTTGCTGGCCCTGCACCAGTGTGGGCCCCATGCTCCTGCCCAGCTGTCACTGAGCTCCAATTTCTCTTTGTCCCCTGCCTGCTGCCACTTTCAGCGCTTCCCTGCCTGTGGCTGTTGCTGCTCCTCTCCACCCTCCCACTGGCTGCTCTGTCACCATCTGCTTCTAGCTGCAGTGCTGGGACTGCAGCAGCCAGCCTGGCCTGGCCAACCCGCAGTCCTCCCCTGCCTCCCTGCTTTCTATTTGAATTTCCTGCTGGCGGAGGGAGACAGGAATAGCCCCAGGGGCCCAGGCTAGAATGCTCTGCTCAGCACAGGGCTTCTGCAGCCTTGGTCCTGCTGGTGGCTTCCCCTGGGTCGTATTGCCCCTGACTCCTGTCATCTTTGACAGGTAGCCAGGGCCAGATAAATGTTAATTTTCTAAATTTTTTAGGAGCCCCACGGGCCAGCTAGAATGACCTGATGGGCTGGATCTGGCCCGTGGGCTGTATTTTGCCCACCCCTTAGGTAGGAGAATCTCCAAAGTGATCAGAGTGGTCAGAGAAGCACTGTCCCACATCCAAGAGAGGAAAACAAACACAGTTATAGCAAACCTAGATTTAGAAAAAGCATATGACAGAGTGGATCATGATTACATATTTGAAGTGCTAGGAAAAGTGGGGTTCCCAGAGAAATGTGTATGTTGGATAAGGTTATTGTACAGAAAAGCAGAGTCAAGTCCAAATTATTGGGCACCTAAGTTGGGCCTTTAAAATCCATAAGGGGTGAAACAAGGGTGCCCACAGTCACCACTACTATTTGTGTGCAGCATGGAACCAAAGAATAAGAAAAGGCAAGGTCATAAGCAGAGTATTGATACTGGGGATGGGTGAGGTAAAATGTGTACTATCCATCGATGATATAAATGCATAGTCAGACATAGACTTTTAATGGAAAGGGTTCTAAAGTATACATCAGAGTATGAAGAATTGATGAGGGCTAAATTAAATAGATTGTAAAGCATGACAATGAGAGTGGGAAACTGGAGAGACTTGGAGAAGCTGGGCCTTCAAATCAAACAGGGAGAAATCAGAGTGCTAGGGATTCTGATGGATAGTGAAGGGAAAGGTAATATGGCATGGGAAAAGTTGATGGCAAGATTATGGAAAATACTTTGGTTATGGTCCAGAAGAACACCATCCTTTGCAGGAAAAGAGGCGGCGTTTAAGGCTGTACTATTGTCAATTATTCTATATACGGGAATTGTATTCCCACTGACATGGTGGCAGATAGCAAAAGTACAGAGGTGCATGTTCTTATGGAATGCCAAAAGTGAAAGGTTGGCTAGAGCTGAACTGTACAAAGCAAGAAAGATGGGAGGATGGGGGTTGCCAGACTTGAGATTGTTCATTTGTGTGAAACACATAAACAAGATATGCAAGGTGGTAGTGGAGGGAGAGGGGAAAGCAGCACGTATCACCCAGTTTCATACAGCTGCAATTTTGAGGAAATAGGGAGTATATCAGGCTTCTTTGAAGAGTCCATGGAGGTGGCAACCACTGATTCAATACATCAGGATGGAAGAATTCATGCACAGGTATAAAACAGGGAAGGTAGGGCTGGAGGTCCTGAAGGATCATAAGAAATTGATGAACGTGGCAAGAGAGAGAGCCAGGATGGCACCAGTGGGAAACTTCACAGAAGGACAAGTGAAGAAGGTGTGGGGAGTGGTGACAGGTAATAGGTAAACATGATGACCTAGTGTGAATGGTTGTAAGAAATATCTTGCCAGTGAGAGAAGTGCAACATAGATGGGGCTTGATAAGCTCATCAAAGTGCCCAAGGGAGAGGTGTGGGGAAGAAGAAACAGTGGAACGTGTTTTAGGAGTGTACATATCCAAAGCAGGGAAAGGGTGTGCTGCTTTCTGAGTGCCACCAAAATAAACCCATTAGCATGGGAGATAGACTCATACCAAAGGGACTGGAAGAAACTTTATTAAGGACTTTATTAGCATGTGTTAAAACTAGTGTATGGAAAGTAATAAACTTCTGGTTATGTAAGGGGTTGGCTTTCTCTCTAAAAAAAAAAAAAAAAAGAGTCCCTGAACCTGGGGTTGCATGAACTAAAATACTACATCAGTTGGGACAAGGAAGAGATTGGAGAGGAAGAGGCCAAGTAGAAGTGTAGGAAAAAGGACTGGATGCACTTGTTTCACTAAACCAACAGAGAGGACTGATGGGAGGGGCAGAGAGTTTCAGGTGGTTACTGAGGTAGCAGTTTTTTCATGGGGTTCTGTATAAAGAAAAAGAGTTCTGTAAGGGTTTGGATTTTTGGGAAGTTGATGTATGTTGTTTAAGGGTTTACTATATGTAGGTGCATGTTTTTGATATGTAGTTGTTTCAGTGCTATGAAGTCTTGGTAAAACAAGGATGCTTAATATATGGAGCTTTGTAAGTGTAGTGTGATAAGTGGTTTTTAATAAAATTTGTAAAGAAAAAATAAAAAGGTTCCCATAAGCATTTTTGGCAATGGGTGTCTGAGTTTGTTCCTGTATCTTGGAGTGCTGGTTGGTATTGCAGTACCTCTAGGCCCAGTGCTTGTTCTCTCCTGGTGGGCCAACTGCCTTTATTTTTTTATTTATTTTTTACACACACACACACACACACACACACACACACACACACACACACACACACACACACACACACACCCCCCCCCCCCCCCCCCCCTTCCTCTCTCTCTGAGGAACTAGTTTTCATGATAGACAATGTATTTAGTGAGATTTCCTTGTATGCGATTAAAAGATAAGGGGCTTTTTTTCCTTGCCAATTGGAGGGGAAAAGCCTTGTCTTGTATTAGAGTAAATACAGCAAAAAATTTTATGACAATGATGTCACTACTATTGACAACCCACTGGCTAGTAGTGGGAGAAATGAGATGCATGTTTGTAGTTTCCTCCCTTTTTTTCTTTTTACTCCTTTGGGTATGAATACAAACAAACTTTCCCTTAACTATTCCACAGCACATATTCTTGCCATCTGCTTTTTTTTCTTTTTTTCCCTATCTTTAGGTGAAGGTGAATTATACAGTGCCATAATTTCATAGTAGTATAATAACACAGTAACCTTTTTTAGAGAGAAGGTGGCCTTTTAGTAAAATTAGGTCCATCTACTTACTAATCTAGGATTTCTTCCCTCTAGTGATTTTTTTTGTCTTTTTTGTGCCTTATTTTATTTACAGAAAATAATCCAACTGATTTTTTTTCCTGCTAAACCCATCTACAAAAGGAATCTTTAATCATTTTTAGCTCCAGTTTCTTTTAAAGTTTCTGCTGCATCTGGGTCATCATAATCTTATACGACTTTTTTCTCAAAACTTCCAAAGATATGATTTCAAACACAGTAGCTGTTCCCTCAGCCTTGTTGCATCCTGAATTGTCAGGAGTTCCTTCCCTGGATTCCCTCTTTTCATGGTATAACTTTTCTCCTTATTGTAGTCTTTCTGTCTTTCTCAAGAAGTAATGCCAAAGGCTAAATTTGAGACCATTTTGATAGATGAAGACTTCATTTATCTCGCTACCAAACTATGAATCCTATAACTAACTTCATAGGTCCAGAGCTAAAGCCCATTTCAGCAAGGAACTTAGCCACAGGTTTAAGCCTTTAAATGCTCTGTTGGTATAGAAACTAAGTGCAATACTAGAGTCCTTAGTTCAGTTTTCAGAGACTTCTCAAAGAGAAGTGTCAGAGACTCAGTGTCTGGGAGGTTTTAGGTTGGGTTTCCCAGACGTCTGTGCTGTACCCAGTACTGCTTTATCTTCATTCATGCCTTGGGCTAGGGACAAACATTCAAAAAGCCTGAGCCTGAATTGATTTAATCTTAGTCTAACCTGCATAGATTGAACTGATTTGCAAGTGAATAGACGTTCACTTTTGATTATGGAAATGCAGGCACATGCCTGCAGTGGCTCTGGCTAGAAGCTGGGGGGTGCTAGAGCAGCCACAAGGCTGGAGGGAAGCTTACCATGGGGGGGCATGGCTTGGCCCATGGCAGGTGGCTAAGTATGATTAGAGAGGGGTTTAAACCCCCACCTGTTCTGTAGGGACTCCAGCTGGGGTGTACCTGGTGGGGGAGGGGGAAAGCAGCCCTTGCCAGACTTGTCCTTAAGGCCAGACACTGGCCCAGGCAGTGCCTCAGGCAAAGTGGGGCAGGGAGGAGGATTAAACTACCCTGTCTCCCGTCTTGGGCATAGGCACTGGCTTTCCCTCCCACTGGCTGTTCACATGGTTGGGGGCCTGGCCAGCAAGGCCCTGCCATGTGCCCAGGGCTGGGGCTGTGGGGCTGAGCCCAACCTGCCTGCAGGTGATGCTGAGGGTGGACATGGACAGGGCCAGCCTGGGCTGAGCTTCAGGGGCCAGGCCCTTTCCAGCTGCCTGCAGCTCAGGCTGGGGCTGTGGGAGCTGTGTGGCCAGATTACTCCCTGCTTCCCACAGCCAGGCTGGGAAGGGCTGTTGCACAGCTGCAGCCATCTGGGAAGGGCCCGGTGGGGCCAGCCTAGGTCACACTGCAGGAGCAGGCCCTTCCCAGCTGGCTGCGGCTGCATGACAGGTTGGCCCAGTGGCATAGGCAGTGGGCTCCTGGGCTGACGGTCCCAGCAGGCCCCAAGCCCAGCAGCTGTCCATTGCAGGGGCAGGGGCTCATATGCCTGCAACCAATGACATGCCCCCTTTCCTATGCAGCACCTGGCAGCTGCAGCTGCATCACAAGCTGCACACTGGTCAGGGCCAGTGGGGATGTTCTGCCTCTCTCACCTCTAGCTGCTACTGCTGCCTCCCCCCTGCTGCACTGTTTTGGGTGTGTGAGTGGGACGCTTCAGCCTGGTGGCTTCTGCCCAATGCATGGAGACGTTATCAATAAACCATTGCCTTGCAGGCTTACTTAAGATTCAAAGAAAGAAATATTTTTAGTAAGACAATTATCCAGCCGTAAAAAGGAGGCTTCATTTAGTGTCTTTGAAAAGCTGACAGTATCTTGGCTTTTATATTTGTCTTACATTTGGACAGATCATATTATTTTTTATTAGAATTTGTGGGAGGAAAAAGGCGATGGAAATGAAATCCCATGTGAAATTGCTTGAAATTGCCTTTCACTTGCCTGAATAAATTTGGTATTGATTTTGCCCTTTTATGAGAATGAAAGGTTAATGAAAACAATCACACTGCTTTCATCCCAAGGTGGAGATTATGTAATACATATATAGCTTGGTACTTTTTTCCTAAGAAAAACATTAGTGTTTAGATATCTGCTTTATGAAAGATTAGCTGTTGTGATGGGAAATGAGTTATGCTACAATATCTTCAAGAATTGCAATACGGTGTGTGACAGATTCATAACTCCAACCTTTTTACATTTCACTACTTTGTTATTTAACAGTGAACACCAGTATAACTGGAAAATAATGCTAGAAACACATCTATATGCTTGAAACCTGCAGCAAGGATATATGGGAATTTTTAAAGATTTCCTAAGACCATCCCTTATATCAGAAGATATAAATAAAGATTTGGTTTAATTATGGTTAGAGAGCCTACAGAGTGCTGTACAGATGTATGCTTGTCTATAAGTATCACAGCTGTATTTTACTTTATGCTAGTGGAGAAAGACACAATACTTGCAGGAGCCCTTGAAGGAGGTAGATTAAGTGTCCTTCCTGTATGTGAGAAGAGGTATGATACCAACTTCTCCTACTGCTGGTCCGATTTGATGATTGCCTGGCATGCAGGGTGCTTTTCTTATGTATATCAGTGGTTTTCAAGCAAGGTGCCACAAGACCCTTTCAGAGGTTTTGTGGCATGGCTCCTGCCACCAGGTGAAACTACCCCATGTACCTTATGTGGAGCCAAATTGGGAAGTGGCTGCAACAAGAGTGGATGCTCTTGCTTGCATTAGGTTTATCTGATAAATGCCACTTGGTCCTCCTGGAAACAGGTGTGCAGAGCAGTTCCACCCTAGTGGCAGCCTGGGAGAAAAAACACATAAATCCTATGCTTGCCACTAGCACATGGAACTGCCCGGTGTGCCTCTGTTTATGGGAAGAGCACGTGGGGTCGGGGTGCAGCAGAACTGCACATTGGATAAACTTAATGTACCTCCTTCTGTTGCAGCTGCTTCACAATCTGGTTGCATAGGAGATGCACAGGGCATTTCCACCCAGCTGTGGCAGCGGCAGTGGCAGCAGGACCCTAACTGAGCACCCTGACTGAAGTGCACTGAGGCAGTACAACAGTGGTTCTCAACTGAAATATTATCAAATTCAGCAAGTCTATGAGGGGGTGCCTGGAGGCTAGAAAACAGTTTAGAACCACTGGTGTATGCACTTGTATGAGTGGCTACAATGAAATGGCACGAACATGTTCTTCTTGTGAGCATGTAACCCTGACAAGAACACTGGACAACACTATTTCTTGACTGCCTCTTATACAGATGTATCAGTGAGTAAGAGGACATTATGGTCTCTTTGTCCTCAACCCCCACATAAGTGCAGTTGTAAGTTGATGTATTACATGATACAATTACTGTACTATATCCATTTTATTACTGTAGTTCTAAAGGTGCATTTAAAAACATATTTTTTTTTACAGTTTTATCTTTTTGAAAGCTCTCTGAGAACATTTTTCTATTTATTCCTTCAGAATCAGAGCAGTTTCTGTGGCAGCTACAATGATAAAAGGTGGATGGAACTATTGTACTTGTAATGGATTTGTTTCTGCAAGGTACGTAAGCACCTGGAGCACTTGTAGACATGATGGTGGGGCCATGTACACATGACAAAAAGTGATGAGAAATCATCATTTGTCTAATATAACGGTGTCACTGTGTACACGTGCATGATTTTTTTCATGTAAAAATGTATTTGAGCATGGCAACTTTGACTACCTTGGATGTATTTTAGTTTGATCAGGGCAAATTGCTATGTTGTGGATAAAAAAAATCATGCACATGTACATGTCTGGCACCCAGAGAAGGAGGTAGGGATGATGCATGGGGTGCTTGAAGCCCTGGCATGCTCAGGGAAGCTCGGGCTTGGTGGACTTCCAGTGTCCCGTGCATCATCCCCGGTGCCTTCTCTGGTCACCAGCACACCCAGCCACCCTGCCACCTTCCTGCACTGCCACAAGGACAAGTCAGCCTGTTCCTGGGTACTCCCAGGCAGCAGGGACAGGGTACAGGCTACCTTTTGGGGATGCATTTAAGATTGCATGCTGTGTCCAAGGATTTTTTCCCACCTTCAGTTGTCTTTTGGACTCACTAGAATTATATTCTTATTTGCTAACAACTGTCTTGATGGAAAATAACTCTCTCTTAGATGCTATGGGATTTTTAGATATAATTTAAAGAAAGAAATACATCTCACAATAGAGAATACAAAATATTTATGTATCATTTGCTGTACAAATGTCTTTGAATACTAGGAAATTGTTATCCACTTCAAGTTACATATTTACTAAAGCATGATCTAAAAATTCCAGTTGCTGATGGTATACTCCTGTAATATTAGCCCTGGAACAGTGGTTTTACAATATCATAACAACCAATTATTGAGGTAGGCGAGCAGTAATGGGAAAAGAAAATGAAGTTTTAGGGACCTCCTAGCTCCACTACGAGTTTAGATTTCTCTAGTATCAGAACTGAGACATGCACAGCATCTACTACAGTGAGGGCCAACCTTTTTGGCAGGCATGCCACATGCTCAGTCTCCTGATCTGCTTTCTGCTTCCCTTTCTGCCATTGTGTTGTCTGTCCCTTCCCTGATCCAGCATATGCCATACACAGGTTGGCCACCTCTCTCCTATTATGACATAAAAGAAGCAGTCATCGTACCATTCAGAGCACTCTATGGATGCCTGTAGATGTGGGGGGATGCTGCTCTGATGTGCTGTAGTTACAGTGCATCAGAGCAGACATGATTAATTGAATCTGCTGGAGTGTGCTAATTAGTGTGCTTCATCAGTCTCTGTGTCTCAAGTCTTCAGCGTCCCCACGCTTCA
The DNA here is from genome assembly GCF_000455745.1 of Alligator sinensis. Classification (NCBI taxonomy): domain Eukaryota; kingdom Metazoa; phylum Chordata; order Crocodylia; family Alligatoridae; genus Alligator; species Alligator sinensis. The sequence continues at coordinate 35,903 of NW_005842010.1, forward strand.
AAAGGGCAGTGGGGGCACTTTAACTAAAGATTGGGATAGTTGTCTTTGAAAGTTTACTTTCAGTAAACTGCGTTATAACTTTTGGATTCTGGCACTCTGACTTGCTAATCAAGCTGCCAAAAAGCACAGTGTCACAGACCCCACTACAGTCTGGTGCAGGGGGGTGTTCATGGCTTGTCATTCATGTTTTCTTGAGTTTGTTTTACTGATATGACATATGTAGTCTCTGTAGATAAGTAGTGTCAAGTTGTATTTAGACTAAGGTGGCCACTGATGCATCCCCAGGATATCCCCATGGTGGTGGTTGGGGAACCACTGGCCTCCTCGGCCAATCAGTGGTGAGGGATGGGGCAGCTGCCTCCTTAGCCAATCAGCACCAAGAAACGGGGCCACCACAAAGCCTTCTTCCCTCCCTTCCTACCTCCCTCCTTTCTTCCCTGGCTGGCCCAGAACCCTTCTCCTCCTGCCTGTGTACTGCCCTACCTCTAAGGACAGCCAGTAGAATCACAAGGACAAATGGTTGACACGTATTTCCACCAATGAACTGAAAAACAGGACTTCTTCACAGTTAGAGTGGCCAAGGTCTGGAATGGGCTCCCAAGGGAGGTGGTGCTCTCCCCTACCCTGGGGGTCTTCAAGAGGAGGTTAGATAGGCATCTAGCTGGGGTCATCTAACCCCAGCCCTCTTTCCTGCCTATGCAGGGGGTCGGACTTGATGATCTATTGAGGTCCCTTCCGACCCTAACATCTATGAATCTATGAATCTATGACTTTTTGTGGTCTGTTTCTCATTTAGAAATGGACAAGGGAGAAAGGGTTTTAAAGCAGGATGGTATAAAACAGGACCAATGGCCACCTTAATTTAGACTTGTCTTTATGTTTATATGCATTGTGTTATTTGATATAACATATATTTCTTATATAATAGGGCCAAGATTGCACAATATGATAATGAGTTTCAAGTGGCCAGCAGTGAGTGTCTTTGGCTCCAAAAAGAGGCTCAAAACCTAAATGGCTGAAGAACAGTAATTGCTAAGCCTTAGCATATGACAGGAATGTGTTTACTCTCAAATAGGCCCTTTCAGACAATGACAAACTTACATATTTAAAGGAGAAACCCAAGGTCAGACACAAAAACTGCTTTCTAGTTTGTTGAGCTGAGTAGGAACTGCATTCTTGGATTTAAGATGTAGGGTAAGAACATGTTATTGTTCTGATATTTTATTTGATTAATCTCATATGTCTGCCTGTATCTCAGCATATGGTTACTGATTTCTTATGCTGGTTCTTATTTTTGATAATAAATCTTTTTGTTATATTTTATAACCTCCTTAGTGTCAGTGATAACTGTGGCTAGGGACAGACATTATACATAAACCGGTTTAAGTGATCACAAACTGGTTTAAGCCTGTAACAGAATAGATGTTCAGTGCACATAAACCAGTTTGAAAATGTCTGAAACTGGTTTGAGATAAACCTGGGTGAATGTAATATCAGACTTAATTGATTTGGGCCAAACCAGTTTATGCAATGTCTGTTCCAGACCCCTTCCTGGTTTAAGTTAAACCAGAGTCCTCCAGCATCCCACGCTTTGCAACCCTGGGCGGGGCTCTGGTTTCTGCTCCAGCCCATAAGATCTGGTGCTGTCCCTCTGCTTCCTGGCTGGTGCTCTGGCAGAGACTGCAGGTACAATGACATCTGCCTGGCTTCTTCTTGATCCCCACCCCCTCCACTCCCTGCTCAAGCAGGAATTACCCCCTCCCCTCTGCCTTACACAGACACCTCTCAACATTAGGTAGCAGACCACATGCTGGCTGCAGTCCCTGCTTCATAGATTTCATAGATATTTGGGCTGGAAGGGACCCCGGAAGATCATCGAGTCCAGCCCCCTGCCCCAGGGGCAGGAAGTCAGCAAGGATCATATGATCCCAGCAAGATAAGCATCCAAATGTGTCTTGAAAGTGTTCGAAGTGGGTACTTGAACCGCCTCCGGTAGCAGTCTATTCCAAACCTTGGGGGCTCAGAGAGTAATGAAGTTCTTCCTTATGTCCAGCCTGAATCGGTCACAGTGGAGTTTGTGACTGTTCGATCTTGTCATCCCTTGCGGGGGCTCTGGTGAACAGACGTTCCCCCAGATCCTGATGAGCACTCCTGATAAACTTATAGGTGGCCACCAGATCACCCCTGAGCCTGCACTTTTCCAGGCTGAATAGCCCCATGGCTCTCAGCCTCTCATCATAAGGTCTGTTTTCCTTACCTCTGATCATGCGCATGGCTCTCCTCCGCACCCTCTCAAGCTTCTCCACATCCTTTTTGAATTGTGGAGCCTAAAACTGGATGCAGTACTCCAGCTGTGGCTTCACCAAGGCTGAGTACAGTGGGAGAATGATGTCCTGGGATTAGCTTAAGAAGCATCTATGGATGCAAGCCAACGTTTTGCTCGCTTTACTAGCTGCAGCATCACACTGAAGGCTCATGTACATCTTGTGGTCAATCATGACCCCCAAGTCCCTTTCATCTGTAGTGCTAACCAACGTAGGATTGCCAAGCCTATAAGCATGCTGCAGGTTTCTCTTCCCAAGGTGGAGAACCTTGCATTTTTCAGTGTTGAAAACCATCAGGTTCTCGTCTGCCCATTTCATGAGTCTGTCCAGATCCACCTGGATCATACTCCTATCCTCAGGTGTGAATGCTTTACCCCAGAGTTTGGTGTCATCGGCGAACTTGGCCAGTCTGTTTCTGACACCAATGTCCACATCATTGAGGAAGATGTTAAATAGTATAGGCCCTAGGACAGAGCCTTGTGGGACCCCACTGGTCACAGCGCTCCAAGACGATTGGCTCCCATTGACCACCACCCTCTGGGTCCTACCCCGGAGCCAGTTCCCCAGCCAGTGGATCGCGGGGATGTCAAGGCTGCAGTTAGCCAGTTTAGCCAAGCGGTGATCGTGGGATACCAGATCGAAGGCTTTTTTAAAGTTGAAGTATACATTGATCTCTTCCCCCTTGTCCAGGTGATAAGTCACCTGGTCATAAAAGGAAATGAGATTGGTCAAGCAAGACCTACCCACAACAAACCCATGCTGGGTATCCCTCAGGATATTGCCTCCAGCTAGTCTGTTGAGGATGGCCTCCTTGATAATCTTTTTCAAGACCTTCCCCAAGATAGAGGTCAGGCTGATGGGCCTGTAGTTTGCTGGATCTACTTTCCGCCCTTTCTTGAAGATAGGCACAACATTGGCTCTCTTCCAATCATCGGGCACTTCCCCAGAGCACCAAGAACTCTCAAAGATCCATTCCATTCTGGGGCTGAGCTATGATGCTCGCCAGCTCCCTGAGTACCCTTGGGTGTAACCCATCAGGGCCAGCTGACTTGAAGGTATCTAGCCTGTCAAGGTGTTCCTTCATGAGGTCAGCTTCAATGGAGGGCAAGGAATCTCCCTCACCTGGGCCTCCCTGACTCATAGTGGGCAGGGCTGTCTCATGGAACTGGTGAAAAACTGACGCAAAGTACCCATTTAGCAAGTTCGCTTTTTCCTGGGTGTCAGTTGCCCCATCTGGTTTAGCAGGGGTCCAATGTTGCCCTTGCTTTTCCTCCAGCTCCCTACATATCTAAAAAAGGACTTTTTATTACCCTTGATATTTGTAGCTAGCTGGAGTTCCATCGCAGCCTTGGCTTTCCTGGTTTGCTCTCTGCAGGTCCAGACCAGAGCAGAGTATTCGTCCTTTGTGGCAGTTCCAGTCCTCCACCCTTTGTAGGTTTTCCTTTTAAGACACAGGAGGTCCGCCAGTTCCATGGAGAGCCAAGGGAGCTGCTGTGCCCTTTTGCTGCCTTTCCTCCGAGATGGGATGGACTTTGCTTGCGCATCCAGGATTGCTCCCTTGAGGAGCAACCACGCATCCTGAACTCCCCTCTCCATTGGGTTGTGGCCTTTTAGGGCCTCTCTGACAAGCCTCCTTAGCTTGTCAAAGTCAGCTTTCCTGAAGTCGAGGACTTCTGTATTCCTGACTGACTTGCCAGCTTTATGGCAGATGGTGAAGGTGATCAGTTCATGATCACTGTCACCCACCTTCCCTTCGATCATTAGGCTGCTGATTAGGTCATCCCTGGTTGTCAGTATGAGGTCGAGCAGTGCTTTACCTCTTGTCAGCCCGTAGCCTTCCTGCATCAGATAGAGGTTGTCCACACATGAGAGGCCGAGCACTCCTCCCACGAGATGTCTGGGTAGTTAAATGCTGTGGGAGACAGGACAAAGGCAGACAGGACAGTGTTGGCTTGGGGCTTTTTGGAGCTAATTAACAGGTAGCTGGTAATGTTCCTCTGTTTCTACCTTGTAAAAAGTTGTTTAAGAAGAGCTTGATCTAATTAGAGAGCTTTTGTTTTGTTTGATGAGCCTATAAATGTTAACAACTTTCTCATAGATTTCATAGATTTCTAGAGTTGGAAGGGACCTGGTAGATCATTGGGTCCGATGCCCTGCCCCAGGCAGGAAAGAGTGCTCCACAGACCCCTGCCAGCCTGTGCCCCACTTTGGGCCTTACTGATGCTGGCCCTGGGGACATTGGTCCCAAGACATTGGGACATTGGTCCCAAGATGGTGATCAGGGATGGGGCACCTGTCAAGGGGCGGGGCTATCCATGCGGCCCTCGACAGACTGCCAAAACTGGGTAAGCAGCCCTCCACTGAAAATAATTGCCTGCCCCTGCCCTATTTCCTGCTGTCCCCCCCGATGAGTTTGTAGGCAGCCACAAGTTCACCTCTCAGCCTTCTCTTGTGGAGGCTGAAGAGATTCAGATCCCTCAGTCTGTCTTCATAGGGTCTGGCCTGCAGGCCCTCAACCATACAAGTAGACCTCTTCTGAACCCTCTCAAGGTTATCCACGTCCCTCTTGAAGTGTGGCACCCAAAACTGGATAGAGTACTCCATCTGTGGCCCCACCAGTGCCACATAGAGGGGAATTATCACTTCCCTAGACCTGCTCATGATACTCCTGCTGATATAAAAAAGAGTGCATTTAGCCTTGCTTATTACCTCATCTCACTGGTGACTCATGTTCATTTTTTCATCAACCAGGACTCCGAGATCTCTTTACGCTGTTGTGGTGCTCAGAATGATACCCCCCCAGGCTATAGGAGATTCTTTCTCCCCAGGTGCAACACCTTGCATTTATCCTTGTTCAATTGCATCCTATTCTGATCTGCCCACTTCCCCAGTCTATCCAAATCTGCCTGAATTTGCTCCCTGCCCTCCAGTGTGTTTACTATGCCCCATAGTTTAGTGTTATCTGTGAATTTGGACAAGGTGCTTTCAAAACCTTCGTCCAAATTGCTGAAGAAGATATTAAACAGTACTGGTCAAAGGACAGAGCCCTGGGGGACACCACTGCCCACATCCCTCCAGGGAGTAACTGACCCATCCACCACCACTCTCTGGGTGCGTCCCACAATCCAGTTATTCATCCATCTTACTGTGAAAAAATCCACATAGCAGCTACTCAGTTTGCTCATAAGAATTGGGTGTGACACTGTGTCAAAGGCCTTTTTAAAATCTTGGTAAATAATATCTACTCCCTCCCTTGCGTCTAAGCCCTTTGTGACCTGGTCATAAAAAGAGTCCAGGCTAGTCAGGCAGGATCTTATTCATAGATTCATAGATGTTAGGGTCGGAAGGGACCTCAATAGGTCATCGAGTCCGACCCCCTGCATAGGCAGGGAAGA
>NW_005842010.1:42856-43842 GCF_000455745.1 Alligator sinensis
CCCCATGGGCCCTTTTCTAGTCCTCCGGGACCTGGCCCGTGTGCTGCGAGTGTTCAAATATTACCGCCAGTGGCCTTGCAATGACGTTAGCCAGTGCCTTCAGTACCCTCGGATGGAGCTCATCCGGGCCTGCCGACTTAAAGGCATTCAGTTCTTCCAAGAGACTCTGCACCATCTCAGGCTCTATGCATGGTAGTCTGGCGCCTTGCTGTGCCTCTCTACAACCCCAGTGAGAGACTTGTCATGCACCTCTCTTAGGAACACTAAGATCTGCCTGCTATAAACCCATGTTGGTTGCCCCTTATCATTGTGTTACCTGCTGGTCCCCTGCAAATGTGGTCCTTTGTGATTTTTTCAAAGGTCTTGCTGGGAATAGAGGTGAGGCTAACTGGCCTATAATTACCCGGGTCCTCCTTCCTCCCCTTCTTGAAGATAGGGACCATGTTGGCCCTTTTCCAGTCCTCTGGGACCTGTCCCAAGTGCCATGAGTGCTCAAACAGCAGCACCAGGGGTTCTACTATGTCATCGGCCAATTCCTTTAGTACCCTTGGGTGTAGATCATCGGGACCTGCTGACTTAAATACATCCAACCCTTCCAAGTGTCCCTTCACTAGGTCAGTGCTGACCATTGGTGGATTGGTTTTACTCTCACTGCAGACTAAAGACTCATTGGGAGGTGCAATTGTATCCATGTCCAGGAAAACAGAAGCAAAGAAATGATTTAAGAGGTCCACTTTTTCCACCCTGTCAGTTACGAGTTGCCCTAGTCCTAGAAGGCCTTCGATACGGTATCTCACCCCATACTGGTGAACAAGTTAAGAGGCTGTGACTTGGATGACTACACAGTCCGGTGGGTGGCAAATTGGCTAGAGGGTCGCACCCAGAGAGTCGTGGTGGATTGGTCGGTTTCAACCTGGAAGGGTGTGGGCAGTGGGGTCCCGCGGGGCTCGGTCCTTGGACCGATACTCTTTAATGTCTTCATCAGA